>NW_024037784.1:0-321367 GCF_016077235.1 Cyprinodon tularosa
CTAACTAGAAAGCAGCATCACCAGGATAAGAAAAGCTCTTCCTGGAGACAGCAACATTTTTCTCTTCTTTTTTTTCTCTATCATGCAGCAATTAGACTAAAAAAACTATGAATTAAACCCATTTTTCAACCTATTTCCCTAGATAACCAAGCAAATATTGTTGAAAGCATCTTTTTTGAAGACTATGTATTTTAAAAAAATGACATGAATCTTTGGAACAGTTACTATAATAGAAAGATCAGTAAGAACTTATATTTTAACTCAAGAAGTTTAAATTGAGCCAAAATAATTCCTACCCCTGGGTGGAAATAAGGTTTTGATTTTTACCAACATATTTCTTCTGGCTACAAATAAGATTGTTGTTTGCAGTGGCCAAGCTTAGAGCCCTGACTTGAATCTGATGGAGAATCTAATGGATATGTTGCTGAAGATTAGAGATAGCTTAGAAACCTTCTTACATTAAAGGACATCTGCACAAAAGAAAAAAAAAACTTTTGCCTGTGTGATCCAGCTGTTGAATTTAAAATACATTTATACATAAATCTGCCAGGGAATTAATGTTTTTGGGCTTAACTTTGTGTCTTTTTAAAATTTATCAAATGTTAATGTGTGCTGCTCTTTGTTTGTTTTTTCTGCCTACCAGAGCTAGCAATGCCATATTCACAGCTCTGGAACAAAGCCAAGACGCCATAGAGATCACTTCTGAAGATCAAGTTATTCAGGTGGGAGGTTTTACTTTTCTTTTTATAATTTTTCCCCGCCAACCAAGCTTGTCTTTCCTTCTCTCCCTCTGTTCTGCTCTGTTCCTTTTTATAGCTCCTGTTCATGTCTTGTGATCTCAGATCTCTGTCAGCAGTAGTAGTGGATTCTGACATTTAAATGCTCTCAAAACACTGCAGCCTGTGTTTCCACAGAGTTTTAATCGAATGAGCTGAAAATGTTTTTATTCCTTCTGTTAATGAAGCGACATTGGTTTATAATGCCTAAACTCATTACTTTTTTCCCCCTCCCCTGTACAGTATGTGAATCCTGCCTATGAGTCCATCATGGGCTACCAACAAGGCGAGCTTATAGGGAAGGAGATAATAGAAGTGCCTAAAAGTGAGAAGAATAAGCCTGATCTTCTTGAAACGATAAACTCCTGTATACTAAAAGGAAAGGTATGTATACCTCATATCTCTGTGCCCATTACCACAATTCTAGAAAGCTGTCTCTGGTGCACGTTGCTTCACTATCAGATCACTTGTGCAAGCACCTCAGATATCTGCACCATGCGTGCTGCGCCGCTGGTCATCCAGCAGCTCCGTTTCATGTGCAGTAATCTCACTACACAGAGCACGAAGGTCAGTCCCAGACAGCTCAGCAGCAGGAAGGGTCTTTTTAAGCTGCGGGTGGGAGTGGGTGGACATGAAACAAGTGCACTGGACTCCAGTGGTGCTCCCTCTATCCATTAAAGCAAGCTGCCATTCTCTGAAAATACTCTGACCCACACCGTCTCACCACCTGTTACACAAACACTGGCACGCTAACGGGACGCTTTTAACTTTTACCTTTCTTTATTTTTAGTCATACGTTGCAAAAAAAAATACCAATAAGTCGTCCTGTTGTGTTGCCTTTCAGGAGTGGCAGGGGATTTATTATGCCAAAAAGAAGAATGGAGACAACATTCAGCAAAATGTGAAAATCACACCTGTAATCGGACAGGGAGGGTGAGTGAGTTGAAGAGTGGATTCCTCCATTTGTCGCAGCTTTTTTATTACATCTGATGTATCGTTGATGCTTTTGTCCTTTGCAGAAAAATCAGACACTATGTGTCTATCAACAGGCCTTTGAATGATAATAATAAGGTGAGATCCGTGGTTCTGGTGAATAGTGAATAGTGAAAGGGGGTTTGTTTTGGCGTGTGTCAATGTGCTTTTCCCGTTTTTCTGTGCAGAGTGAAAAATCCACTGAACGCGTGCAGGCCGAGTCGCAAACAGGTGAGATCGACATTTTTTTTTGTTCCCTAAAACAAAATTTTCAAGACCTCCATCTGCTTCCTAAGCTAATTAGTATATCTGTTTCCTGCATATTGTTACTGCCACTGGACATTGAGTGCAGCAATATATTAGAGATAATAGATTGAATAAATAAACTTTAATTATTTATTAGTAATAAATTCTTATTTTTTACATCAATGTGTAATCAATTCATATATTTAAAATGTCATTATTTATGCTGGAATTGTGCATCATGAATTAAGAAAAAACGAGGAAATGTAAAATCTCTGTAAAAGTGCAGATCTATAAAACCATGCCATAATTTCTTTGTTAAATTTTGCCCATTGATTCCCAGGACCATTTGTTTGGTACATATTCAATTTCAAAATGAAAGATAGTGGGAATAATTGTGAAATCAAATGAAAAGAGAATCATTGGCATTTTGCCTAAAAGCAATAGAAATATCAGGCGGTGGCGAATTCAACTTCAACTTCCTAAGAAATAATCTAAGAAGGGCGTGAATTTTCATTTATTGAACCTTGGAAGATGTTCTTTGGTGCTGTCTAAGCGGGTCATTGTTCCTTGCTGTTTTGTGGTACCAACTGGAAAAAGAAGCTGCAGCTGTGACTGATTTCAGAACGCCGCAGCTAGACGTCTGACAAGCCAACAATAAACAGGGATTGTATCTGTAGTTGGTTTGCGTCACTGGCTCTCTTCTGTTTGTTTCTGAAGCTTCACATGATGTTCTTGTGCAGTACATCTCAGTGCGTTCCCTCTGCAGCGCCTTTTCACCTTGTGGCTTTTGATGAGAGGCGGTGAAGGTGGATTAGGCTTTAATTACCTTACTAAAACCTTCTTATCTATTGCTTTCAGCATGGATTACTTTTAGTTCATTGTTTTTGTTTTTTCTTGATTTTTTTCAAATTATTCAAGTTTCCTGCTTATAATTTAGTTGTGTCTGTTTCCATTTAGAAATCCCAAACCACACTTTTTTTTAATCAGTGCTGTGCTATTAATTAATCTTTTATTTCCTTGCAATTCTTTTTATTTTAGACATGCAAATGTATTTTAATTGTTTTATATAAATGGTTTGTAAAAGGGACAGAAGGAAGAGTAGTCAACAAGTCAACGACAACTAATGGGGATTCAAGTAATAAACAAATGATAATTAAAATCTACAGGATCTCCAGAAAAGGACTTTTTACTGTCTGTAAAAAAACCTGGACGGTAAAACTCCATTGCACCAGAACTGGCTGGTTAAAACAAAATATATCCAAGACGCGAAAGTACAAACTCCATTCCATGTATGAAAACATAATATTTTTTTAATGTTATCTTAATTTCACAGGTGCTGAATAGCACTCTCTATAGTTATTCTCTCCCACTGTACAGGTGCTGGTCATAAAATTAGAATATCATGAAAAAGTAGATTGATTTCAGTAATTCCATTTAAAAAGTGAAACTTGTATATTATATTCATACATTACATACAAACTCATATATTTCAGATGTTTATTTTGTTTAATTTTGATGATTACAAATGACAACAAATGAAAATCTCAAATTCATCATATCAGAAAATTTGAATATTGTGAAAAGGTTCAAAATTGATGGCCCCTGGTGCCACACTCTAATCAGCTAATTAACTCAAACCACCTGCAAAAGCCTTTAAATGGTCTTTCAGTCTAGTTCTATAGGCTACACAATCATGGGGAAGACTGCTGACTTGACAGTTGTCCAAAAGACGACCCTCGACACCTTGCACAAGGAGGGCAAGACACAAAAGGTCATCGCTAAAGAGGCTGGCTGTTCACAGAGCTCAGTGTCCAAGCACATTAATAGAGAGGCGAAGGGAAGGAAAAGATGTGGTCGAAAAAAGTGTACAAGCAAGAGAGATAACCGCACCCTGGAGAGGATTGTGAAACAAAACCCATTCAAAAATGTGGGGGAGATTCACAAAGAGTGGACTGCAGCTGGAGTGAGTGCTTCAAGAACCACCACACACAGACGTATGAAAGACATGGGTTTCTGCTGTCGCATTCCTTGTGTCAAGCCACTCTTGAACCACAGACAGCGTCAGAAGCGTCTTGCCTGGGCTAAAGAGAAACAGGACTGGACTGCTGGTGAGTGGTCCAAAGTCATGTTCTCTGATGAAAGTAAATTTTGCATTTCCTTTGGAAATCAAGGTCCCAGAGTCTGGAGGAAAAGAAGAGAGGCACTTCATCCACGTTGCTTGAAGTCCAGTGTAAAGTTTCCACAGTCAGTGATGGTTTGGGGTGCCATGTCATCTGCTGGTGTTGGTCCATTGTGTTTTCTGAGGTCCAGGGTCAACGCAGCCACATACCAGGAAGTTTTAGAGCACTTCATGCTTCCTGCAGCTGACCAACTTTTTGGAGATGCAGATTTCATTTTCCAACAGGACTTGGCACCTGCACACAGTGCCAAAGCTACCAGTACCTGGTTGAAGGACCATGGTATCCCTGTTCTTAATTGGCCAGCAAACTCTCCTGACCTTAACCCCATAGAAAATCTGTGGGGTATTGTGAAGAAGAAGATGCAATACACCAGACCCAACAATTCAGAAGAGCTAAAAGCCACTATTAGAGCAACCTGGTCTATCATAACACCTGAGCAGTGCCACAGACTGATCGACTCCATGCCACGCCGCATTGCTGCAGTAATACAGGCCAAAGGAGGCCCAACTAAATACTGAGTGCTGTACATGCTCATACTTTTCATGTTCATACTTTTCAGTTGGCCAACATTTCTATAAATCCTTTGTTTTTATTGGTCTTCAGTAATATTCTAATTTTCTGATATGATGAATTTGAGATTTTCATTTGTTGTCATTTGTAATCATCAAAATTAAACAAAATAAACATCTGAAATATATGAGTTTGTATGTAATGTATGAATATAATATACAAGTTTCACTTTTTAAATGGAATTACTGAAATCAATCTATTTTTTCATGATATTCTAATTTTATGACCAGCACCTGTAAATAAGTGTAAACAGCATTAAAATGAATGCAATTTTTAAGGTGTGACTTTCGTCTGGTCATTTCCTTATTTCAGTAAATCATCACAGACTTGCTTGCTTGAATGTCATGTCCTCTTATGTTTTCCATTTTGAAGATGTGCTGAGAAATATAGCCCTCTGTTTCTTGCCATGTTTTAATTTGCCTGGGTCATGGAAGTTGTTTAGGCTTTAAAATTTGCCTAAGACTTTAACCGGATTTTCAACAAAGTAAGACATGTTAAGGAAATGTTGGACTCCGACAGGGCTGCCCTCTGTCACCGGTCCTGTTCATAACTTTTATGGACAGGATTTCTAGGTGCAGCCAAGGACCGGAGGGGGTCTGGTTTGGGGAACAGCGGATCTCGTCCCTGCTTTTTGCGGATGACGTAGTTCTGCTGGCTCCCTCCTGCCAAGACCTACAGCGTGCGCTGGGGCGGTTCGCAGCCGAGTGTGAAGCGGCCGGGATGAGAATCAGCTCCTCCAAATCCGAGGCCATGGTTCTCGACCGGAAAAAGGTGGCTTGTCCCCTTCGGGTTGGAGGGGAGTCCTTGCCTCAAGTGGAGGAGTTCAAGTATCTTGGAGTCCTGTTCACGAGTGAGGGAAGAATGGAGCGGGAGATCGATAGACGGATCGGTGCGGCTGCTGCAATAATGCGGACGCTGCACCGGTCTGTCCTGGTGAAGAGAGAGCTGAGCGAAAAGGCAAAGCTCTCAATTTACCGGTCGGTCTACGTTCCTACCCTCACCTATGGTCATGAAATTTGGATCATGACCGAAAGAACGAGATCCCGGATACAAGCGGCTGAAATGAGCTTTCTCCGCAGGGTGGCTGGGCTCTCCCTTAGAGATAGGGTGAGGAGCTCGGTCATTCGGGAGAGGCTCAGTGTAGAGCCGGTTCTCCTCCACATCGAGAGGAGTCAGTTGAGGTGGCTCGGACATCTTCTTCGGATGCCCCCTGGACGCCTCCCTCGGGAGGTGTTCCAGGCATGTCCCACCGGGAGGAGGCCCAGGGGACGACCCAGGACACGCTGGAGAGACTATGTCTCTCGGCTGGCCTGGGAGCGCCTAGGGCTTCCCCCAACAGAGCTGGAGGAGGTGTCTGCGGAGAGGGAAGTCTGGGAGTCTCTGCTTAGCCTGCTGCCCCCGCGACCCGGTTCCGGATAAAGCGGGAGACGACGAGTACGAGTACGAGTAAGACATGTTAAGGAAATGTGTCATTTGCATAATTTTACAGGAATAAATGGTGATTTTATGAATAAAATCAAAATAACATGTGGTTTAATTCTCCCCTTAATAGCTGTACCCCCTGTTGAGGATATTTCTATAATTTTAATGCAAAACTAAACCTAAAGAGCTTTTTTTAAAGTTCTGTTGCTTAAACCGATTCTTTTCTTACACAAAGAAGCGTAATTATTATTTTAAAGATGTCACATTTTTTGAATAATGAAAGATAACCACAATAATAAATGCACTTTGTAGTGAGACGTATGTCTATATATATATATATATATATATATATATATATATATATATATATATATATATATATATATATATTAGTGCTGTCAAAATTATCGCGTTATTATCGCGTTAACTCGAGGCCATTTTAACGGCGATAATTTTTTTAACGTGAGATTAACGCTATGTGGTTTTATGGTACAATTTTCCAAGTACATCCCGCTGCATCCTGCGAGAAGGCGGGGCAATTTCCCCCCAGTCTATGCATTTCTCATAGGCTTCGAGAGCGGAGCTCCTCAGGGGAAAAAGACGCTCATACACTGGGTGACGCTAGTGCCTTTTCTTTAAGCCCCACCACCAACAAACAAGTTGAGTGTCTGGTAACTAGTAGCAACCTGAAATACGCTGAGAAAACAGATTACTGAGGTGAAATGGAATCTGCTACGGCACTCTTGCTGTCTGTGTACGCCACAGGTCGGTATCGTGTGTGTGGGTGGGTGGGTGTGTCTGTGTGTGGGTGTGTGTGTGTGTGTGTTCTCATTTTTGTTAAGAGGCTGAAAAGTAACTTTCTAGAGCATAGACTACCTCCATCTAGTGATGTCGTTCTATTGATTTTGATGTATTGATTGAAAATTCTTCATTATTACCTTGGTTAATTGACATCTAATGTTAACTGTACTACATTTTATAGCAGTAGGGTAAAATGCTTGTCTTTGTTCAAAAGACTGTATTAACTGTAAAGACTGTCTTTTACATCAGCCTGTTTTCAGGGCCTTTTTTTTTGGCTACATATTTGTTATTTTTTGCTACATGTTTTCCCATCTTCTTGCCAGATGTTTCTATGGCATAAATCAGTGTCTGTGACCTGTTTTCATTTTAAAAAAAGAACATTGGCACAAACCTAGCCTGTATGTATTTTTTGTATGTCATCGAGAGTATTTAAATGATTTTCAATCAGAAAAAAAATTTGCGATTAAAATGCGATTAATCGCGAGTTAACTCAGGCATTGATGCGATTAATCGCGATTAAAAAAATTTAATCGATTGACAGCACTAATATATATATATATCACATATTTTAAAACAGCATTTATATATACATTAATATATACAAAATTTGCTAATTTGCCATAAACTAATCCAAGCTTTCAATTTTGAAACTAATATTATAGTTAAAAAGTAAAAATTCTTTCTTTTTTTAATTTTTGCAGCTTTTACCTTTTTTCTCACCTTCAAACACGACTTAAAATGTAGCAACACAACCAAAAAAACTGCTTAGTCTTGCAAATATATGCAGACTTAATGATATGCAGTCAAAGACATTGATTATATATGTAAATGTGAATAATAAAAAAAGCGTTTTCCCTCCTCCAGATATACAATCCAGTAAGCACAAAGACCGAAGGAAAGGCTCTCTGGATGTCAAATCCATCACGTCTCGAGGGAGCGATGGTGAGAGTGAAGGGACATAGATGATGGAAACACTCTGCTTCTTGTCAGCTTATGAAACCTTCCCCGGTGTTTGTTTGTGTTATGTGTTGTTTGGATACATGCACACATTAATTAGAGCAGGGCTTTAAACTGGCTCCCTAAGATTTCTCTCTTCGATCCTAACAGGGAGCTCGCAGAGAAGACACTCCTCGATGGCCCGAATTCACTCCATGACCATAGAGGCTCCCATCACTAAGGTGGGTTCATACCAGGCCCCTTCCTCAGGCACAGCATCCATCATATGATTATCACTTAGTACCCATGGTTAGACTCTAACCACTAACCACTTGTGTTCTAAAAGTGCTATAAACCTCATGAGCGCTTCTTGTATCGCTACCTAAATGGAATGTAGAAGTCACACACAAACACCCACCATTTCAATTGCAGATGGGCTGATAAAACGCCACATTTCATGCACAAGGCGAGGAGAGCATGTCGGACCAGAATGACCCGCTTTTTAAGCAGTTGGTGAAGCGAGGCTGGTCGGAAAAAGTGAAAGTCCCTAGGGAGGGGTCATATGACACACTGCTGTACTTCTGCTGTATCATTTGACTGTGCAGTCAGTCCCTGTAGGCATTGTCCTCTGGAGAATAAAGCAGTGATACAACCGCTGCCTGTGTGTGGAGATGTGCGTAAGCAAATTAGTTCAAACTTGTGTTCTTGTACATGCATTGCTGACCTTGCTACTGGTGCCTATTGCTGGAGCCTTCTTCACTTTTTTAAATGTTAAGAAAGGCTTATCTTTTTTGCACATAAGAGAACTCTGATTTTAAATAATGCTTCTTTAATTAGTGGAAATTGAACTCTAAGCTTTTTATGAAAATAATGCACTGTGCTTTTCTTAAAACTTTATTTTTATAATATTTTTTAAGGTACAAGAGTCTGACTAAATTTCACCAATCACGTTAAAAGACCAAACTTAAATCTATTTCTTGAGAAAATTTGACAGAACGGTAAAAGCTAAAGCATAATTCTGAGGTGGAAGTCTCCACAGCGACACATTGGGTTCTGTGGAGATCTTTTTCCACAGCAAAGTTGGACAAAAACTGATGGGAGGATAGGTGGAGCTGGAAAACGAAAGAGAAAACCGTTTGATTCTGCCCCACTGGTTAGGAGTGACGGCCCTGATGATTCACCGGGATGTCCCAAAATGTTTTGCATAGCTCCATAAAAAGACTGAGACATAAAAAGCTCCATGAAAAGACAACAAATATCAAAAAAGTTATCGATGAAAGATTGTCTGTTGTGCTTCCTACAGGGGCTGCGCTGGTGTTTCTTTTGGCTGTTCAGCTAGACTTTATGGCAATTTTTTTCTGCCTCTAATGGCAGAAACATGCCGTTTGTGTCCAAAGGTTTTAAATGACCCATATACTGTATAGTGGTGATGATTAAGTCTGTTATCAGACTTTTTATTTTGCAGTCTTTACTACAGACCATACAGCATATTCAAACCTTTTTATTTTTTCATTTTTTTTCATTCAATTTTCCTTGCACTATTACAGTAATACGTTTTTTGTTTTTTTTATTAACTAGGTCATAAACATCATAAACCAAGCACAGGAAAGCAGTCCTATGCCTGTGGCAGAGGCCTTGGATCGAGTACTGGAAATCCTTAGGACTACAGAGCTGTATTCCCCCCAGCTGGGCACCAAGGATGAAGATCCCCACACCAACGACCTTGTTGGAGGGTTGATGACGGTAAGTGGTAAATACTGGGGCAAAGTCATCCTCAGTAGGTGGAGAACCCATTTTTCATTTACTTTGAAGGTCTAAAGATGACTGCAACACCCAAACAACATCTTTTTTTCTATTGTATACAAATTGAATCCATTTGCTTTGCAGCAATGTCTACTCTAACATCTTTGATTGGATTAATAAAACAACACGAGTTCAGAGTGCGTGGATAGTTTTTTTTTATTTCCAGAGAGGAAGAGATGAAGAAAGATTAACAGACATTAATGCTGAAGAATAGAAGTAGTGCCAAGTTGGCAGTCTTGGCAACAAATCCAGAGGAAGTGTTAGATTGTCCTTTGTGCTCCTGTAGGCTGGAGAGGAAAGCCCACCCTACCCTTTCTCTCTCTCTATGTCTCTGCACACATACACCCAGTCACACTCGTTGTCCTCTCCACTCCACAAGCTCGGAAACATCCTGTTCTTTGGACCCGATGAAAAAGCCCAACTTTACTTCTACATGAAGAAGGCAGCGAGGTGATGGTTCATCCCTGGAAAGATTCATTCTGTATGAGTGATAAAAGCCAGGGAACGCTGGGCAGTTTGTCTGAGCTCAGAAGGTTTTATCGGGACAGATCTCATCAATGAGGTGAAGATTAAAAAGGGGAGCTATTTCTCTCTCTCTCTCTGTTCTTTTTTTTGGGGGAGAAACGGTCCTAAAATAGGACTGAGGCAACACCACCACGAGACAATGCATGGGTCAAAGATGATCCCGTCTCCTCTTCCTTTTTCACTTGTGAAGTAAACACTTCCCATTGTGACACACACCCATGCACTCACTAACACCCAGTATATAATATAACCTGTGCTGTGCACCATGAGCAAGTTTGAGCAATTTTCAGGGATTTTTTCTGCACATATGGGGAACACAAAGATGTTACTGTGGTGGAGACATCTCTGGATGACGAATAAATTTTATCAATCAGCGCCCTATATTAAAAAAAATTAAGTTTGTAAAACTGTAGTTTTTAGTTTGCAGATTTAAAAACTTTGCATGGTTGCCACAATTTCTTACAACAGGTCAAACTTTTGCATGGGTTGCTGCACACTTTCATGCAGTTTCTTTTTAAACACCCTGAGTTTTGTGTTAAACAGTGTGCCCCATGTTTTCTTTGCTTTTATACACAAGAGGCCTGATCAGCTAACAGAAGGTACAAAGAAAGCGCTGACATCTGCAGGTTTAAGAACATGAAATGCAGATTGAGGCATTGATTTATTTTGCAGTCGTCACAAATGGCTTTTTTTGAGGTTTGCCCAAGAACGTATATATGGGAGACAATTCTGTTTTTTAAGTGCAAACAAATGGAATTCAAATCTTTATAAAGGCCCAAGAAGTAATATAAAAAAAATGTAAACCGTTCTTTTTTGTGTTATTTGTTTTGCCTTTTTTTGCATGTCTCAAAAGGAAGTAGGAAAGTTGCCATCATTGCTGTTAATGTCTTCAAATTCTTAAGAAGCAGGCTGTTGCACAGCTGGTATGAATTAGTACTTAGAGAGCCGGATCTTTTGACTTCTCTCTGGATGGTTGATAATTAGGGCGACGCTCTGTTTGCCCTCTGATAAGCCCCATTTGCTCAAACATCATCCACTAATACCCAAAGACAGACAAAGGGCTAAATCAAATAACTTTCCTATATATTGGTTCACATATGGACATAAAATAATATTGCTGTCATTAGTGACACGCCTGTCACAGCTTGTAATCCTGATAACTGTATCTTTAAAGGACTCTGGATAAAATCTGTTAAAGCTCTCCTTAATGTCTTAGTCTGTTTTTTGGAGAAACCCTTACAGAATATAAGCTGATGTTCTTACAAATGAGGTAAGTTTCTACTGTGAGGTTTACAGAGAGGCTATTTGAAACGTCCCTTCTCATCTCTCATCTGAACAGGACGGTTTACGGAGGTTGTCAGGAAATGAGTACATCCTCGCCACAAAGCGTAAGTTCACACAGAAGGTTAACCACAACCAAAACTTTACTGGGTTGTCTTTCCCTCAGCTCTATTTATTATGAGTCTAAACATTTTTTTTTTACTTTTCTCCTGTTTTTATTTTGCTCACAGAACCCCACCATCTGCCGAGTCACCTGGCAACTCCCCTGTCGTTAAACGACATCCCCCCTCGGATTGCTCAGACCATGGAAACTGAAGCATCATGGGATTTCGACATCTTTAACCTGGAGGCTGCAACCATGAAAAGGTGAGGCTTCCCAATCTTGAAGGATTGCAGGCATGTTATCTTTATGGAAAAGAAATTGCATTGACTGCACTGAACTTCCTCTCTAAACCCTCCTGCAGGCCTTTGACCTTTTTAGGTCTGAAGATTTTCTCCCGCTTTGGGGTGTGCGAGTTTTTAAACTGCCCTGAAGCTACTCTGCGCTCCTGGCTGCAAGTCATTGAGGCCAACTACCACTCCAGCAACTCCTACCACAACTCTACCCATGCTGCTGATGTCTTGCATGCAACTGCCTATTTTCTCTGCAAGGAGAGGGTCAAGGTAAAATAAGGGAGGATAATAATTTTTATTTTTATATTCTTGCAGGGAAATGCAAAATATTTCGTCATCTTTCATTTCTTCATTTCAGCTCTATTTCAGTTCTAAAAAATTACTTTATCATAAGTTTTCTTAAGCTATTAAGTCTTTATGGAATTTTTTTCCCTGTTTAAACACACTTTGATTGCTTCCTTAGTTCAAATTTATGCAATTTGTTACTGGCACTTCCGTCTTATTTCTGTAAAGGCATCAATGGAAAATACCAAATATTAAAAAAAAATACTTTAACATAAACATGCTGATATGCAGGGAATTAGGAAGCTAAGTAAATGTTCACACAGTGGTCATGGTCCTTCTGGCCTCAAACCACCGTTTTTTTTCCAAACCTATTTGTCCACATGATATACTGTTTAGTTTACGTCTGGCTTCTTCGAAATAAAACACACTGACCGTGTGTGTTTAGAACCTTTAAGAAAGAGTAAATCACAAAATAAGCTTCGGTCATCTTCCAACCCAAACTTCAAACCTTTTTCTCTCTGGTTTAACAGGACAATAAACACCAAGAACAACACATAGTAGTGTGGGAACTTGGAGGGTTGTTTAGGGAACATCACTGAAAAAGCATCTTGGAGACCAAAGAACAGAGAAATTTTAAGCAGGAATAGATTATTAAAAACCATTTTCGCAGGGCTCTGTTTAACACTGGTACTTGTCCTCTGGTTATTTGGAGCCGGTGTCGGCAGAGAAGTCCAGATTTCCGTCTTCCTTGAAGCCGCCTCCAACCCCTCTGGGCGAAGGTCAGCTGAGACACAGAGTACCTCCAGTATTGGTGAAGGCCTCTACCAAAACGCACAAGACATTTCTCCTGATTTAGAAAAAATGGGGCCCCATCCTGTCCTTGGCAAGGTTACTTCTGGCTGGACCAGCTGGGCTGAGCTCGAACAAGTGGCAAAACCCCATCTCATATTAGACCCACCCCCTGCATGGAAACAGTGAGGGAATTGTGCATGCACAGGGCCGATCTTTGGATGCTTAAACTGATTCTGTTCAATCTATTTTTACATCTTCAAACCTACAAAGAAATGACCATCTACCTAACAGGCCAGGCAAGAAAAACTGTCATCACTGAGGATGCCAAGCAGCCTGTTGTAGCGCTGGAGGGGCAGCAGGGGGACTGAGATCCATTGGTTTGCCACCCCACATGAGCTACTAATGGAAAAGCACCAAGAAGAAGGCTATTTTCTAAAAAAAAAAAAAAAATGCATAATATTCCCTTTTAAAGTTTGGAGCAAGCTACACAGCGGACACAACAAATTGGACGAAGGTGGTCTTCACAAATGGGAGCTAAAGTGAACCTTTTAACCGTCATGTGGTGCAATACTAACTCTGCTCATCGCACTCATCGCACTCAACACAGTATCCCTGATGTCGCACATGGCAGTGGGAGCATCATGGTATAGGGAGGCTTTCTTCATCAGGGACAGGAAATGTATCCCTGCTAAAGGGAAGCTGTTCCAGACAGATATTTACAACTCTAAATGTGAAAAGATGGGGGAAAAAAAGAACAAATCTTTCTTGTGAAGAATCCTAGACTGACATTTGAGCTTGTAATGTAAATTAAAGGGCAATAAAGGTGTATATGTTGTCATTGTTAAAATTTAGTGTAGTTTATACCTAAATGCTACCGATTATTAGCATTGTCTTCTGTCAAAACAGAAGACAAATAGCCTTTTGTGTCAATAGTCCATCTAATTCAACTTGATCCTAGAAAGTCAGCGTTTTGCCCAAGTGTGTCAGTGGTTCAGTAATGTGTTGACGGTTTGGACCTGCTAAGCCGATTACCACAGCGTCTATTTCTGATCTCGGCCCAGTGATCTTTTAGGGCTTTAGCCAGTGAACTGTAAAGTTACATCACACAAGGTTAATGAGTCCCAGGATTTCTATAGGTCAACATTTTATGTAAAAGGTCACTTTATTTTTACAGATAGCCTGTTTTAAGAAGTTAAATACTGTTTTGTTGTTGTTTCTTTTTACTTTGCGTTCAAAAGGACGCAAAGGACACATTAAATGAATAAAACGAATTCTTTGTTTTAGAGTAATACCATCCAAGGCTTTTGTTTATCTACTCAGTCAGATCTGCCACATTTAGGTACAAAGATAATGGAGTTTTCTTTATGCTTGTTCTTTAATACTTTTTTTGTTGTTTGGTTTATCATGACAGCAAAGTTTGGATCCCATTGACGAAGTAGCTGCTCTGATTGCTGCCACTGTGCACGATGTGGACCATCCGGGCCGGACAAACAGCTTCCTGTGCAATGCAGGAAGTGAGCTGGCCATCCTCTACAATGACACAGCTGTGCTAGAGAGCCACCATGCTGCCCTGGCCTTCCAGCTCACAACGAGAGATGATAAGTGCAACATTTTCAAGCACATAGAAAGGTAAGGAGATCTTATTAGATTAGACATTGCAGCTTGTCACAATAAAATACGAACAGATTTACTATACTAATTTGAATCTATAAAGTTGATTGAGTTGATCTATACCTTAAATATAAGGATGTACAACCTAATAAGACTAAACCTTTAAAGAGTCATTTTATAGGCATTTTGTTTTTTTCAAATAAAGCTCTAAATAAGGTATGTTTTTCTCTGGTGTGTACACAGCAAGGCCTATGTTGCTTATACACCTGCTGCAGCGTTTTAACAATATTAAAAAATAATTTTAAAATGTTTAAATATTTCTTACCTATACAGGAGGTAAAAGTAAATTGGAAGTACTTGGAACTCTTAGGCAGATCTTACTGTAAAGACGCATAATGCTATAAAATATAGATTACCCTGAATTTCAACACAAAAAGAAAAGTTTTGTACATTAAGTTTATTTATTTTTTTTATAGTACCGTTTTTATTTGCATTTCGCATAATTTCTGTAAACCCATCTATGTATATGCTATTCTACATAACTGTAAAAACCCTTTTTATAGTAATATCCACCTGTATATTATATTCAGTACATATCCAGCTGTAAATTTAGTTCATAACACTAGTGATCTATATATTATATTCATTATTTATAATAGTATTCATCTCTATACTCATACAGTAGAATCCCATGTCCTATATTTATGGAACCATTATTCATCCTGCACTTGCTGTAATTGCACTTCTGGTTAGACCTAAACTGCATTTTGTTGCCTTGTACCTGTGTAATGACAATAAAGTTGAATCTAATCTAATCTAATCTAATCTAAAAGGCATTCAAGTGAAACTTTCAATTAAAATCGCAGTTGTTTACTTTTGTTTACGATTGATCAGATTGTTGAATTAACTTCCTGTTTCCCTGGGCTATAAATATAACCTGGCACAGAGGTCAGTGTCTCTGGATCACTCTTCAAAATGGGAAAGAAAGGAGAACATCCAAGCATGTATTACAGTTGTTTGGTAATCTAAATTTGTTAGTAGATGCAAGAAGAAAATCTGCTTGCTTAAACTTTATAACTTATTTCTAAGAGGCACCTGTGGAAGCGTCTTGCAATCAACAAGACAATAAAAAAAAGTAATTGGTCAGTTTTTCTGAATTAACTAGATAATTTTTACAAAATTAAATAAAAACTCTATTTTTCTTATTTAACAACATAACTTAAAAAGAAATAAAATGCTCAGTAAAATGCTCTGTTTTACTGAAATTCACAAAATTATGCTGTTGTGATTTCATAATGGATGTTCTGTTACTGCTCTAAGCAACAGACATCTTTCCTTGAGAGAAGCTTCAACATGTTCCACTAAGTTGAATCAATTGTGACTTTCTTTTAGGATTTAGACACAGAAAAATTTTCTTGTCTCTTAATTATGTAGATGAGATCATTGTTGTTGCAAAGACACCTGCGCGTTGGGTGCTGCTCATTTCACGGTTGTTTTCCTCCCTTCTTTTTTTTCATCTTTTAAAAACAGGGAAGCAGTTACTTTACTTGCCGTTTTGTTCAGATGCTCATGTCTATAGCTAGGGCAAGAATTAAAACAAAAAAGTTCAACAGAACTGGAAATGTGAATTAGGAATCTGGATGCATCTAAATCTTTTCTGCCTTCATATACAGTAAGGAGAATGGGAAATCTCCAAAACTGCAACACACATTTTTCCAGTGACATTATTCTGTTGATGTTGAGATTAATTTTATACATCTTAACAATTCAATTTAGTTTATTTATATAGCGCCAATTCACAACATATGTCATCTCAAGACACTACAGTTCAACCAGATCATACAGTCAGATTGATTCAAAGTTTTCTATCTAAGGAAAATCAGTTGATTGCACCGACTCATTGACTCAAATACAATCCCTCACACTAAGCATGCTTGTAGCGACAGGGGAGAGGAAAAACTCCCTTTTAACAGGAAGAAACCTCCAGCAGAACCAGGCTCAGTGTGAGCGGGTCCATCTGCAGAGAAACAAGACTTCACTGAAAAACAGGCTGATCTCCAACATCTATGAACAAAGGTGTTGATGGCAGCACAGAGCTGATATTTCTCTCCAGGATGGTGTCACAGACAAAAAGAAACAGATGAGGTGAAGCTACTATGAGAAAAAGCAGAGAGAGCTTAATGTTGGAGATTGAACTAAGAGATTCTGCACAGTGGGAGAATAGAGATAGAATGAAGCAGAATGATGAAATAGGGGTCCCAATGTCCTCCAGCAATCTAAGCCTATAGCAGACTATAGGCTTAGAGATAACTATAGAGATAGCTCAGGATAACCTGAGCCTCTCTAACTATAAGCTTTATCAAAAAGGAAAGTTTTAAGCCTACCTTTTGTATTTAACAGGAAGCCAATGAATAGAAGCCAGGATAGGAGAGATATGATCTCTCTTTTTAATTTTCATCAGAACTCTGGCTGCAGCATTTTAACCAGAGGTGTCAATAAATATGAAGGGTGGTATATGCTGGTCAAACCTAAACTGGATTATTTAATCCTGTTATGTACTGCTATTTGCTATGTGAGAATAGCAAAAACTGAAAAATTTAGTCCATAGACTCTACATAATGAAGCAAGCATTTCCCAGCTGGATTTTTCTCTTAACTGAAAGGCCTTTTCATTGTAACTTTAAGAAAACTGTAGGATTATCGATCATGCAGTTGAAAATCTAAATGCTTAAAAGGTCCAGACAGAACTGGATAACTCTCTACTGAACAAATATTCATGAAAATGATCTCTGAAACCTCAACTCACTTTGTGAAAACACAAAAAGCTATTTAATTGACCTATGGAGCATTGAGACTCTCTTAGACGGAAGCATGCTGGAAAAGGGTAGTCAAACCCACACCCAATTATTCTAAAGATTCTTCAAAATCTTCAGTATGTAGTTAACACCTTGTCTCATTCAAACCTGCTATCATACGATTTTCTTGTCTCCTTTTTTTACATCACTTGAGCAGGATGTACCATTTGTCTAAAAGGTCCTGAATATCTGCAGCTGTTATCTAACTAAACAGTTTATTTTTGCTGATATATATGCATCAATATGACAAGACCTCTTTTTTTACTATTTAAAGATTAGCCTCTGGACTCCTCTGTTTAAAACTGGTTTTATTCTGCTATTCTGTCCTTTTTTATGCATAGTTTATTTTAATACACAAGCATCTCGTTATCCAAGCTGAAGTCAGTCTCTCTTTATATCATCATGTAACAGGGGCATACAGTATTTTCATAATGCATGCACTGTTTTCGCATTTGTTCAAACATTTAACATGTTGCTTTAAACTTAAGGATTGTTAAGCTGCTAGACATTTTTTTGTTGTTGTTTTTTTTGTTCCATAATTTATGACACATTACAATAACAAAAGACAGAATTTCCCTGTTTTATGTAATCAGCTCCTTTTTAAATAAACTTAAAGCCACAGAAAACGGTACCTTTAACACATATATCACCAAGTGAAACGTATATATGTGATTTTTACCATTTTAACATAATTACTAAACTAAACTAATGAGATTTATTTTTTTTTTGAGGCACCTATTGATGTAAGTTGAAGAAAATTATGATTCTTTTATTTATTTTGTTACTTTCTCTATTAGGAAATATTTAAAAAAGCACATTACTGTAACTTAACTGCTACATAATAGTAACATCTGAAGATAATATAGCTAAACTGATTGCTACCCTAAAACAAGTTCAGCCTTGTAACATAATTGTATAATTGTCTATTTAAACATTTTATTATAAGGCAGCTCCTCTGCTTAGGCCCCTATGTTTTGCTCAGGGTTAAATAAATATATCTAAGTTCAGAAGTTTTGGGCATTATTTTGCATTCCTAATTTATTTAAGCGATTCTTCTATGTGCATTCATTATTATTCATTTTTGAAAGAGACTTGCATTAACTAATGCAACAGGCAGTAAAGTATGTTTGAGTTCATGCTAATGAAAGATCAGAGTGTGTTTGTGTACATGTTTGTGTGTTTGCACTGGTGGGACAGTAATGCGATTTGAGCCCCAAAACAGAATAGCTCACATGAGCTGGTCCCCTCTAAGGGGCGGGGGGCAAACAAAGCAGCCATTCATGGCTGCTGTCACTGCCGTCAGTAGAAAACTGTTTACACAGGTTTCTATGCTACTTAGCATGCTATCATTCTCACTCTTTTCCTCCTCATCTTCTTCTCTTTTTTTTTTTTTTTTTTCTTTTCTTCTCTCCAGGAATGAGTATCGAACATTAAGACAGGCCATCATAGATATGGTCCTCGCTACGGAGATGACCAAACACTTTGAACACGTCAATAAGTTTGTGAACAGCATCAACAAGCCGCTGGCTGCTCTGGAAGAGAATGGGGTAAAATGAAAAGTGTTAAAGTGAAAAATGTATTATTTTATTATTGTGAAAATAAAGATCATATAGTTTATTGCTTATACAGAGATAACATTTATTTTTTCCCTTCCAAGTAATTGGCATAATATGCTTAATTCACACACACACACACACACACACACACACACACAGCTAGAGATTCATATATCAACAGTGGGGATTTAAAAGTTAAAGATTTTTAAAAATAAGTGGAAAATCTTAAGGAGATGTATGACCTGTTGAGTAAAGAAATATTAGAGCAAGGAGAATTTGATAACCTGGTTCTATCTTTACCAGTTTAGTGTGGAATAGTCGACCTGGAAACAAATGTTTCTCTGGCCTTTAAAAGGCAGAGTTTGCAACAATAAAGAAATATCAACACCCTGTATTTAAGTCCGATGCATTGAAATAGAGAGTGCCTAACCAAACAGACGAAACAAAAAGGTTAAAGTTGGTTTATCTAAGAAATTTTGAGCTGTAATTAACTGCAGTTATGTTTATACTAATATCCTGGATTTGTTTTGTTTAGGGAAACAGCGATGAAGAATCTGTCAAAAGCGTCCTGACGTCCCCTGAGAACCGCATCCTCGTCAAGCGGATGCTGATCAAGTGCGCAGACATCTCTAATCCATGCAGGCCTTTGGAGCTCTGTATAGAATGGGCTGGGCGCATCTCAGAGGAGTATTTTGCACAGGTAACCATTTCCCTACTGATTATAACCATAAACATTTGATAAGATGCTGTTTTACTGTTGGGCATGATGGTCACTTGTGTTCTTGTCTTTACTGCAGACAGATGAAGAAAAGAGACAAGGTCTACCAGTGGTCATGCCTGTGTTTGACAGAAACACATGTAGCATCCCAAAGTCCCAGATTTCCTTTATAGACTACTTCATCACAGACATGTTTGATGCATGGGATGGTGAGGCAACACTGCATCACATAGAAACGATTTATAAAGGTTTTTTTCTTTTGGCATAAACAATATAATAAGCAGCATTTAGAAAGAAATTTCAGGCATAACTGTATATTTAAAAAAAAACTTAATCTAAAAATAAAACTGATGATATCTGAGTTAAATGATTCATTAACTACAGATGCGTCACTCAAACGTTTCTGGCTGAAACTAGTCTCTAATTTGGATTAAAGGGATATTGTGTAATAATTACTACCATCTGGCGTTGAAATGGTGGTATTTCATTCAAACAAACACTTTACAATAACGCGTCACTACCTCAAACACGTTTTTGTGGCAACAGTAGCCGCTGTGTGTCAAAAAGCCTCGACAAAACAGATGTAACCATGTCAAATAAATAAATAAAACATTAAAGGAAAATTCAACAACACAGAGACGGCAGTGAAATGAATGTTTACATGGCTTCAGTAGCTGTAGTCGTCACGATGAAGGTCGATAGGAAGTCTTTACCAGCTGTATTTACTGTGACGAAAAACTTTGACAGGTACTAAACCCACGTAATCCTACAATTCTGTACCAACAAGATTGGTATAGGTTTGCGTGATCTACTGTTATGCTTCCTAAGGTAATGAATAACTCTGTCCAAATAAACCGTATGGAAAAAGTTTGTTTTGAGCTACTCAATGCAGTACGGTTCACTTAAATGTAAAGGAAAATAATGGCAACTTCAGGGTCCATTTTTTAAACTTTATGCTTGCTCGATGTTGATCGTCGATTTATCTGGGATTTCTGTTTTGGTGCCCATGGTTTCATTGTCTTTTAAGTTAGCTTTTTGGGGGATGGTGAAACGGTTTCTTGTGCTGCTGCTGCATATGCATGGTCCTGCATTGTGCTGCAGTAATGCAGACTTTCAGTCATTCTCCAAAATGATCTTCACCGCTGTTTATTAATCCCCAGCGCTTCAAGATGGCATACTGTTCTGGCGCTTTTAAAACAGGTGACCAGACTTATTGATAATCGAATATAACATTCTTGGCTGATGACAATGTATCTGATTATTAGTGGAGGTAATAATACACCAGTAATAACACACATGTAAAAGTGGTAAAAAATTGAAAATAGAATAGAATGGAGAATTCCATGAATTGTCCCAAATGGGGAAATTCTAGTGTTACAACGGCAAAAGATTGTAGCAAAGTGGTCACACAAGTGTGCATAAATACTGTGCATCTGGAGAATAAACAATCAATATACAGATGTTACACAACTTGTTACACAATATCCCTTTAAGGTTGTACCTGGTGATCACTTCATCACCAACGCCTATAGATGAAAACATTTCTTTGATGTAGATAGTGGGCTGTTACTAGACAAAAAAAAAGGAACTACCAGTATATCCTGTATGTGATTTCTACCTAACTTTAAAACTTTCATCAATGTATTCACTTGTGTAACTCTTTTGATGCCCTTTGCCAGTAAGAGCTTTATCTTAACAATGTTTTAATCTGATTAAGTCAAGTTAATTTGAGTACTGCTGTTGATTAAAGACCAACAATTTATGGAGGAACCCAACATCTGTCAGCATTCGACCTGCCAGTCACCAGTCTGAGGCATAAAGGGAAAATTGCAGATTCTAAATTCACTCAGATAAATGTATCTCTAATAATATTTGTGCCTTTAGGACAAAGTTATGTCGTGACTACGCAGGTCATCGCTAAGCTATTTATGAAACAGAATTAATAAACAGATGTGTGACTATATTTGGTGTCACTGTGACAAATCTGGTTTTGTGCCTTCATACGTATGACAGTTATATAGCCATATGGCTACCCATATCATTGCCTTTATTTCCCCCTAATTTTCTTGTCCTGGAGAGATATTTAAGCAAAGTTCCCAAACCGAATCTTAGGAGTTCCTTTTCACAATTAATTTAGGTCAATCAGATGTCTCTTGGTTTGAAAAGCATTGTCTTGGTTTTATACTGCTGTAATAATACAAACACTTTTCGTGCAGAAACCTGGCATGCTTTGCTTTCTTAACAACCACTCATTACTTCTATGATTGATCTTATGTAGATATTGTACAGTTAACAGTCTTTCTGATGATGGTTGGTGCTTAGTGATTGCTGGGTTGATGCTGGTTGTGTTTATTCACAACTTGCCGTATATTGCCTCTCAAATTACTTTTTCTTTCCCCACCAGCTTTTGCGGACCTCCCTAATCTTATGCAGCACTTGGACAACAACTTCAAGTACTGGAAAGGCCTTGATGAGCGGAAGCTGCACAGCCTGCGACCGCCTCCAGAGTAGCTGCTGCATCGTTGGGACCCTTGCACGCACCTGAAACCAGGGCAGAACCTTCTTTCCGCCTGCTAGGGCGTCTCTCTACCTGTCGGCCCAGGCCACACAGGACGTCCTCGCCTCCACTCTCTTGCTTCTGTAGCACGCAGAGGGCCGACATGTCCGTCCACAACAGAAACCCACAGAGAGACTTCCTGACACTGTTGAATTGCTGGTGGATATACAAGCCTGTGTGATTGGAACTGTGACCGTCGAACAAGGACATCCAGCATATGTACTTCTACACTCGCAGTGTAGCTGTTGGCATGACTGAAAGAGGGGCGAGGGTCCTCACAGGTCCTGTGGCAATGCATTCATCCTTTGATTATCACGGAGGCACTCCCGGGTGCCTGCGAAGTTGCTGTTAGGACTTCAAAACTGTGTCTACACCACGTAAAGCCGTGTAATCACTTTAGGCGTCTAGCTTCTGCACTCGCAGCGAGGCAGGGACGCTCCTAGAAACTTTTGGAGGCCACGTTCATGAAAGTACACTCCGCCGCTTATCTTTTGTTTGTTTGTTTTCAGACAATATTTCCACGTGTTCTACAGTCACACAAAGTTGACACAAAGCTGTAATAACAGCAATGAGAGCAGATTCTTCCTTCATCTGGGTTGGACCTTAGTCCCAGGCCACTGCTCTTAGAAAAAAAAAGAAACTCTATATCCTGGTCATAGATATCTAATTAAAGGTTATTTGGTATGCTAGTTTTTTTTTTTCTTAAAGGTTTCATATTTCCTATATTAAAATCCACCAACAAATTAGTACAAAGGTAAGAACAGAATAATGAAATAAAGCCAAAGCTATTAAAGTCTAGCACTACTATAACACTCAGAAAGAAATTTATAACTATTAGTCATGCAACCTTATTAAGCATTTTTATTTTCTTATCAAGATTACAGTACCAGTTTGAATAGACGAATGAACCCTTTTGTATTGCACTGTATACAATATTCAAAGTGTCTACGTCTCACTGATTTGTGCAGGAACGGGATGTTGCATTGGAGAATAAGCTGTCTTTCTGTTGATCATCAGGAGATCGCCTGCTTGTGTGAACGCGTGTGGGAGTGTGTTTTTTTTTGTTTTGTTTCTTTCTTTTTGGTCGTTGGTGTGTGACTGCACAGGTGTGTTCATTATTGCAGCAATCCCATACTCTTGGTTTGATGCTGTAAAACACGCTTGACATTTTGACAACAGTAGAAATATGTGAAGAAAAAAAAAGTTTTGGACTTGAATAATTTTTTTTTTTTTTTTTTTGGTCCTCCCAGATTTTTTTTGTATCTGGTTTATCCTACTGAAAAAAAAGACTGCCTTATTTTGTACAATATTTATACAGTACACCCCACTGTGCAACTGCAACGGACATCTGGAGTTTTTTCTTATAACACAGTCAGAAGGTTACCTTCAAGTAAATCTCAATATTTTTATAGACGATGAATTTTACACTGGATTTGAAGCAGATGAGATCAACCATAATAGCTATCTGAACACCTGTGAAGGAGAAAGCCACACAGAAGGTGCATATGGAGCTGAAAGGTAAAGCAGGATGAGGATCGCAGCGTTGTCTATCACTGTCTTTAAAGCAGTCTCCTGGAGGCCTGCTTGCATTGATTTCCTTTTTTTTATTATTATGATCAAACATCACTCTATTTTTGGCCAATCATCCAACATCCTTATGCACAGACCCGGGTAACTTATTTTTTGTTAAAGATTGAATTCATATTAGGATACTAAAACATGGATGCTTCATAAAAAGATTTTCTCTTTAAACAGTATATAAATGCCATAACAGCTAAGCAAGTACTGGTTAAAGAGATGCATTAACCACCATTTAATTTTGTTTCTCTCTTATGACAGAATTGTACACTTAATCAGGGGATTTGTTTGTTCCTTCTGATTCACATTTTGGTCTGAAGGCACGGGGGATAATAGAAACTATTCAATGAAAAATAAAATAATGTCAACTACATCCTTGCTGTGTTTTTCCTGCAACAATCTTGTCTCTGTCCTCAAACCCCCTCTACCAGTTTGGGTTAAAAGGTTTGTCACCTTGCCCAGTTTTTTTTTATTGTATTTATTATGATTTTATGCCAGGCCAACACAAAGCAGCATGTGGTTATGGAATGGAAGAAAGAAAAAAATACTCTGTTTTCTAATTATCTGCTTAACACTGTTCCATCCATCTGTACTTACCAACCCTTACTTTATACTTATTTAACTACCTTTCACTGCAGTTATACAGAACTCCTGATGGGGTACATTTTGGCTCTTTCTTATTGGTAAAATATATAGATTCCGTTAGGGAAAAAAATAACACGTTAAAGGAGTTATCCAATTCATACTGTTGATCTGTGCAGCTCCTCCAGAGTCACTGTTGTCCCCTTTGCTGCTACTCCGATTATGGGGTGATATCTCTCTGTTTGCATTTACTTTCTTATCATTTTGGTATTTTTACAGTAGTAGCACACTTTCCATTTTTAGATGCTGGACTGAATAGTATTCTTTGAGATGATTAAAGGGTGGAATATTGTTTTATAATCTTACCTTGCTTTAAACTTCTTCATAACTTCTATTTGTTGACTGATTTTTCTCCAATCAGCCCCAATGTTGGGTTCGCTCTAAAGGTAATTAGCAACAAGAAGTGGTTTCCTAGTTAAAGCATCATGACATCTTTCAGTTTTGTGTCAATATAAAACATAATTATGTCTTACTTTAGGTTAGATTTAACTGAGATGTGTGACATGGGAAGAGACATGCAGCAAAGGACCACAGGTCGGATTCGAACCCAGGTCAGCCACATCGAGGACCAAGGCCTCTGTACATGGGTTGTGTGCGCTATCCATTGCCCCAACTGCTTGCCCTAACTGAGATGTTAAATATATTCCCATATTATGCAAAATTCAGATTATGTTTGTATGGAGTAAGTATGAATAATTTTGCAATGCCGTAAATGAACCGGATATCTGCATTCATTTCTTCTAAGAAAGAAAAAAACCTGACAATTATAAAGTGATTGTATAAAGCTTAAAGTAGTTTTCTTATTCAAGAGCCAAAGCTACATCTCCTGCGTAGATTTAAGAAACCAAATGACCAAAATTAAATCCATTCATCCACCTTCTTCTGTTTACCGGGTCGTGGGGGTAGCAGTTTCAGTAGGGAGGCCCAGACGACCCTCTCCCCAGCCACTTGGGCCAGCTCCTCCAGGGGAATCCCAAGGCGCTTCCAGGACAGCCGAGAAACATAGTCCCCTCCTGCGTGTCCTGGGTCTCCCCTTGGGCCTCTTCCCAGTGGGACGTGCCTGGAACACCTCACCAGAGAGACGTCCAGCAGACATCCTAATAAGATGCGCAAGCCACCTCAACTGGCTCCTCTCGATGTGGAGGAGCAGAGGCTCTACTCTGAGTCCTCCCTGGATGACTGAGCTCCTCACCCTATCTCTAAGATAGAACCCAGACACACTACGGAGAAAACTCATTTCAGCCGCTTGTATCCGGGATCTCGTTCTTTCGGTCATTACCCAAAGCTCATGACCATCCTCCCTAACCTAGGGTTGGGGAGGATGTACTGCCCCTAGTGGAGGACTTTAAATAATAAAAACAGTTGTCTTAATTTTTAAATTAGGTTAGGTAACAAAGACCAAACAATTATATCCCCCCTGGAAATGAAATTTATTTTTTGTTGGATTTTTTTTTTTATTGGAAATCTTTAGAGGGACCATGCTTGGAGAGGACAGCCATCTTTCTTAACCATATGGGGTTTAGGGAACATGGGAGAGAGGACACCAATTCCAACAGATGGGACTGTGCTTGCTGTGGTTTACAGCACCATTGGTTTTTGCTGTCTTTTGCATTAGTAGCATGCAACTCCCTAGATTATTTTCTTAGTTTTTTTGTTTTTTTTTAAGATTCAAAAACAAGCTGTTGTATTTACATTTACATACATATGTCAAACTCGAGGTATCTAGGAGTCTTATTATCCTTAATTAATCAGCCGAAAATGATAAATTTAGTTACCCCACATACTTAATTTTCTCATCTAAAAAAAGAGGTCTTTCTCTCGAAAATGCAGGGAAGCTAAAACTGGATTTTTTTATGAAATGTAGATTTTTTTTTTTATCACGGTGCATGTTTAACATGTTGAATAAATGATTAAATAAGTGATTGATTCAAACATGAAATGAAATTAATGAACAATAGTCTACACTAGGTAAAAGCTCTGCGAAAAAGGATGTTCTCATTGATATAACACATTAAGATGTAGGTCTTCTATTTATTTATTTTTAGATTTGGACTATGGGACTATTTTTATTTGAAAAGACTCATACGGTGTAAACTCGCATAACCTGAGCAACAGCGGTACGGGATTTATATGTAAACCCTTTAAAGTTATATATTTTTCATACATTTTGCGCAGATTGTTCCAGAGACTTTACGTTACGTAACATGGCAACAGCCCAACTTCCGTCAGATCATCTTTGCGACAAAGTCGCAGAGGAAACAGTCAGCGATATCGGACTGATGGCTGCGGTCGTTCGACATAAACTATATTAGAGACAGTTAAAAACTCTTGGATTTTCTGGGGTCGTGCTATGTCTTCGGGAATGACAGGACAAACGCCGTGAGTATAACATTTATTTTAATTAAATATGCTGACATAAGCAACAGGCTAAGACCGCGTAGGCCGTGTTTAAAATATGTACTGCTATGCTAACGGTTAGCGTTAGCAGAGCAACTTGGCCTAGTCGTAGCGGATAAATGAATGCATGTTAGTGTTATTTGTAAGTTTCAAATTTTACTTTTAGGCTATTTTACATATGATTTACATTCTTGGTTTTGTAAATGCTTATAAATACACACGTTGGTGATGTAAACCTACACAGCTAGAAAGGTAAATTTAGATGTGCTAACTCCGCACTAGCTTCACTGTCTTCGGATCGCTAACTAGTTTGTTTGTTCTAATAGTGGATAAAATTATTACTATTGCTCAGAGACACGCGTTTCATCAAATATTAAAGGCTGTTTGACTTGGTTTTAGTTGTAAAATCGAACTATATTTGAGAGGGAAGAAAGGTGTGGAGGGAAAAAAAGATTAATTGACCTGGTATTTCATCATCATAACGCAGCTTTCCTATTAACTTTGACATGAGTATCTAGGTGTCTTCACTTCTTCTCACTTATCTGTCATTGTTTTTTTGCTTTCTTAGCTGCCTAACCAGTCGCTGGGACCAGCCAGCTCAACCTAAAAAGAGTGTTGATGCACGGCAACAGGAAAGTTTTGGAAATGCAGCTCTCCCTGTCTCCTTGCAAGGAGTTGTCGGCTCCGCTGGTTCAAACAGTCCAGCTTCTCAGCCACCTGAAGCCGAGGAAACGCCTAAGGGGGGAGTCGAAAAAGCAACAGCAATGGCTGCAAAAATAAATGCCATGTTGATGGCGAAAGGGAAACTTTTAACTCCTCCGCCATTACTTCCTAAGGTGCATAGTTTTAGCAAACCTGTAAATGAGTCTTTGTCTGTTTTCGCAATGCTAATAGTGACACTTTTTATTCAGAAACCTCCAAGTATCCCGGTACCACCCCCTACAGAAGAAATGGTGGTCACTGAAGTGGATATAAATGACGTACCGCTAAATTGCAGAGAACTGCTTACTAAAGGCAAAACACAGGAAGAGGTAAATGTGGAAAAATGTCCCTTAGTTAATTATATAAAAGTCAGTGTCATGTCTTTTATTTTTAATTTCTCACCCTGTCTTTCAGATCAGATTGTTTAGCGGAGCGGTTGTCTCAACTAAAGGTCTTTACATGCCTGAAGTCATAACTACAGGAGGGTATGTTCCAAATCGAATTTTATATTATATTTTCCATTACTTCTTTTTCAGAATTTGGTGCCTATTTTGTCTGAGTCTATGACAAGAAAAACACTTTTGGGATCCCAACATTATAAGACTTGATCAACACATTTTTCTCTTGTGATTTTGACTGGCTTTAGCACATCAGAGAAATGACAAATAACTTGTTTATAGTAGCAAGTTCTCACATTCACTCTTTAAAACATAAAAAATAATAGTAATAATAATAAACACATAACAATACCAGTGACAGATTGAATTAACATGACCTGGGATGTAAAGCAGTTTAGATTTAAAATTTTTAACTTTAACCCTTATAAAAATACAGTATATTTAAAATTATATGACATGTAAGCTATACTTTAAATGTATGAGTTTGATTTACATTGTTATCATGATTTATTACATACAAATCTCACTCAGTTACTCTAAAGCTATCATAACATTGTCCAGTAGGGTGTTAAAAATAAATGGTAGAATTGTTTGTTTTTTTTTCTTAACGATTTCAGTGAGAAAAGTCAGTATTACCTTTTATGGGGAAAAGGGTTTCCCCTGACATTATGATTTGTTTTCTTTCAGACAAAGACCTTTGTATTTACATGTTCAGGGAAAGACGCAAGAACAGGTCAATAGTAAGTAGAACCTTTTGACTTTATACACGCAAGCAACATCTTGCATAGTTTTCAATGATTTTTTTTTTTTACAAACTTTTCTTAAGCTATTGCACATTCCTCACGTTTCTCTTTTTCCTTTGGGATTTTAGAAGCTGTAATGAGGATAAAGGAGATAATTTCTGAAGATGCGATAAGGGCCTCGGCAGCATCAGGAGGACAGCAGGCTCCTGTAATTCCGCCACTAACACTTTACCCTCAGCCTCCTCGGCCTGTCGTCCCAACTCCTGTGCCACGTGTGCCCAACACAAACTCTGTGCCTGGCCAAGGACATAGACCAGCAGCTCCTCACATAGGGGTAGGCAAACATCTTATTTCTGTTTTAGTCCAAGCAACAAAGCTTCTTGTTGTTTAGATGCCTAGTGTTATCAAGTTCTTTTTATGTCAGTATTGCTCAGACCTCTGTATAAGCAGGGCCTTTTCTCACTTGGTGAAAAAATGACTTTTCCTCTTTCGCTTCTCGCACAATTGTGATATATTTTTTGAGATATTTAGATCATGTGCAAAGCTAAAGAAACACACAACTGGTAATCTAACAATTGAAAAGCATTTTTTCTCTTGTCGTATATAGATATATTTAACTGTTTGGTATTTGTTAGAATTTTTTTCTGTCCTGAAGCACTCTTTAATGGAGGTGATTTTAAGTGAGGTAAATTAAGGTAGTTGCCTTCACTGATTCCCACCTCCAAGATTAACTGGCAGAGAGAACATCCTTGGTTTGCAGTGGAATGCCTCGGGTCGCTGCATCTGCTCACAAATATTTTCTATCTGTGAAATATTTGCCGATTTAACTGGAATGATTTGTTGACATTCTTCTCATTCTTATTATTTTTTTTTTATCTGTCAGAGTTTTGTGCATACCAAAATTTTTGTTGGCCTGGACCAAGCGTTGCCCTCATTCAATGTAAAGGAAAAGGTCGAAGGTCCCGCTGGATCGTATCTGAGTCACATCCAGACTGAGACAGGGGCTCGAGTCTTCCTCCGGGGAAAAGGGTCTGGTTACATCGAACAGGCATCAAAAAGAGAGTCTTTTGAGCCTCTTTATGTCTACATTAGGTATGTTCACTTTTGAAGGGTTCCATAAACCTTTTTAGTAGTGTTGCACCCATACCAGTATCGGACGGGACCCCAAGCTAGCACTAAAATGGTGGTATCGGTATCGACGAGTACCAACAAATAGGGCACCGATACCATTTTGAGAGCCAAAAGTATATTCAACTATTGTCACCCATTCCAGGTAGGCTATAAAAAGTTCTACTGGATTCACCTTGTATTAGTATTTTTCCTGCTTCACAAAGGTAGGCAGCAGCTTGACAAAGCAATGATGGCAATTATTTTACATCCAAGTTGTATGCACTTCTTCATATATATGCACACACATCAATTTCAAACAGATTGTATCAGTATGGTATCGGCCAATACTGCACAGCCAGGTATCGGGGCCTAAAATGGCATCGGCGCAACACTACTTTTTGTATGATGTACAGGAATTTCATCTTTAAATGAAGCAAATAATCAGAAATGGATGTATCCCTCTTGATAATGTGTAGTTTGTCACTGCTTGCTTTGAAACTATGAAATGTCTTTTGCTTTGCTCTGTGTGAATCACTCCTGTCTGCCTCATTCTACTTCATCAATGGTCCTTTGTGTGTTGCAGCCATCCGAATGCAGCTGGATTGGAGTCAGCTAAGAAACTCGCTGAGAGTCTGCTGGAAACTGTAGGTCCCTATAGTAAATTTTACTGTGTTAACCAGAGCTAGAGATTATAATAGGAGGTGTAAGAAGGTGAAACTATTGAAGCATATAGTTTTCTCTGATACTCACCTCCAAAATGAATGGTAGCGTGAACCACCTGATCTCCAGTTATAGATCTTGAGTGCTCTGCACCTACCCACATGGTCATTATTGACAATGAATTGCGGTGTTTAAGGAATTTAGTCATCTCCCAGGTATTTTTTTAGTTATTTTTTCCATTTTTTTCCTGTAGGTGAGAGCCGAACATGCCCGGATGATGTCGATGTACACAGCTACTGGCGCACCTCAGCGTGAGTATTACTTCACAAGTTGAAACTAGAAGGACAAAGTCCAATAAGTTAATCTAATGTCAGATATCAGCTGGCTGAAATGTTCTTTTGATTAAAGAATATTCCCCTGGCATCTTTAGTGGTTGAGTTGGTAAGCCTTTATTTAATTTATTTTGAAATTAATCGTCTATAATTTCATTTCAGCATACGCAGCACATGGATTTCCAACTAATAGCAGTTACTCTAGCCAGGGGTCCTGGTATAACTACCCAGCAAATGGGTATGCTGGCGGCTATGCAGCGTATCCAGGAGCCGGTGGTTATTGGAGTAGTGCAAATGGCCCCCCAAGTCAATCTAACCTGTCGACAACCCCATCTCCATCTTCTCAGGCAATGATTCAGTACCCAGTGTGTCCCAGGAAACCACATCCTTTTCTTGTCCAGGTAATTACTGACTCCTCAGGATTAGCTTCTTATAGTGTTGTCATGTATTATCAGAACTCAAAATCTGTTGTATGTTTTTCTCACATCCTAAATTATTTGGTTCAAACCAGGGAAACTCATTGATTCATTACAACAATGTTTATATTTAAAGTGTTTATTTCTGTTAAACTTGTATTTTTTTTATTATCCGTTACATTTATGGAAGAGCCAAAATCTAGTCTCTATTAGTATAAAAGGTTATCTAGCAAGCCAGACTGATGAGCACTAAGGTCTTGTTCTACCTGGGAGCATCTGGGTTCCCATCGAGTCTGTTTGGGGATACGAGGGGCTTTCAGCAGAGCCGATTGAGCAAAGTGACTGCTAGTGTCCATCTACCAAAGTTTTTTTAGCCCATCATAACAAATAAAAATGTCAGTAGATACGAGAAATAGGGATGCACGATACTGGGATATCCGATATGCCGATATTTTAAAACTCATGTAGCCGATAACCGATATCGATACCGATGTTATAGCTGGACAAAAATAAGTAGTCATTGAAAAAAGCAGTTTTGTTATCCATTTCTGACACTTTGAAAAATAATATACTCAAATATATTTTCATATCCTGATATCAAATTGATTTTTAAAAACGAGGTATCGATCTATTTACTTTCAAAATCTCGTGAAATTTCATCGTTCTGTTACAAACTCTCGTGATATTTTGCAAATTCTTGTGAGATTTTGTTAGTAAAATAGATTGATACCGCGTCAATATATCAACATATAAAAATATGGCAAAATTTTGTGAATTTTCGGGGGATTTCGTAGCATAACGATGACATATAGCAGTATTTTATTAGTAAAAGAGTTTGATATGGTGTTTTTAAATGGCAATATATCAGCATATGAAGATATTGTTATATTTTAATGTATCAATGTTTTTTCCCTCGTCTTTAGAAGTTTTTAATTCTGTAAAAAAGTTTTTGAGGAAGAGAAAGAAGTAGTATTGTTTTTTTTTTTTTAGACTTTAGAAACTCAGAAGCTGATCAAATATCGGGTTAAATATCGGTGGGGTGGCCGATGTCCAATATTCAGTTTTAAGGCCGATACAGGCCGATACCGATAGGGGGCCGATTATATCGTGCATCCCTAACGAGAAACCACCACTGCTTTCACTTATAATACTCTTGCTTTTTATCTTTTAAAGATTAAATAAGGGATTCTGAAAAAAAATTGGTAGCAGCAGCGATGCTTGGATCCTCCTCCGCTGCCATGTTTTCCATTCGGCTGTGGGCTTGGCAGCTCTTGCGTCTAAATATCCCACATTAAACCATTGGTCCCAAATGGTCGAAGTGGGAAAGATAAGACAGCTTGTCATGTGTATGTGAATGTGCTAAGATAAGAAAATGTACTTGTGTAATGTGCAGTTTATGCAATCAATGTTTGGTTGGGGCTCCCTTTGGCTTTAAGTCGCATGGAAGCCATCGGCCTTGGCTGAAAATGGCATATTTGCGGTTCTATGAGCCCTAATGCAAGCCTGGTTAAAAGCCCTAGAATGAAACGACAGGTTTCTTCCTTTTATGGTATGCTCATCAATATTTAGATGAGCTGTGCGCTGATTGGTTGGTTTACAACGAGCAAAGCTGCTGAGAAAACACACATCATAGCAACAAGCACTCACTCACTGAAAAATCAAATTGTGGATATGGTAGGTTGACCAGATGTCCTCCTTTTCTCGGACATGTTCTACTTTTCATACCAAAAAAATGTCTGGGGGGAATTTCAAATTCGTCGGGGATTTTTGTCGACTACAGTGCAGCACGTAGTTGAAACACACCAGGCACTCAAACCGAGCTGTCTGGTCCGGGAATCCCAGCGGACGGGGGCAGCGAGCCAGCGGGGATGGAGGGACTGAACCAGACCCGGTAACGGTAGCCTGGACACCAGCAGCCCCTTGCTTCCCCCCTCCTCTGGCTGAGGACGGGCATCTCAAGGCTCTCTGCTGAGATCTGGTCCAGTCACCGGCCCAGCAGATACCATTTTTTTCTAATTAAATCAACAGCTAGACAAGACATGGGGAAAAAAAACAAAAAAACATGTTGCTCCCAAATTAACTGGTAGGCGGGTCGCTGCATCTGGTCGCTGCATCTTGGGAGATAATTAGATGAAGAAGGGCAACAATGTTAAATTGCATAGCTTAAAAAAATAATCACCCTGAACCTAAACCAAGGTTATGTTTCTTTCTTCTATACCACACTGAATGGTTCATTAGTGTGCTTGGATTCAGCTCACTGTGAGCAGCCATCTTTATTAGGAATAAACAGCAAGGTTTTCCACAACATTGTAGTAATATAACTTAAGATGTAAACATTAATTTTGTTTTTTCTGAAAATCGATGTATTTAGGGTTTTCATTCACTGCAATTATAATTAATATAAACACTTTAAATATATTCTTGTGTTTAATGAATATATATGTTTGACGATGAGACACACTAACAGAAGAACATCTGAGTTATTTAGAATACATTGATCATTCGAATCGATGGTCACCTTTGAGTGGTTGCAGTATTTTGTTTATTTTACGATGCTTTGAATGGCCTGGCCCCAGCAGTGTACATATGTTGGTTGTGCTCTACTTAAGGATCCAAGCAGCGGTGAGACAGTGGAGCCTGAAGGATGTTTAAACACCCCCCCTGACTCAGGAAGTCCCAAACATCAGCTCCAGGAGGGGGCTAAGGATGAGCAGGTTAGCTGGAGCATTGACGCCTCGATACACGGATCCAAGCTCATTCTGTCCGTGCTAAAGCTTTGGATCTGTTTGGATTTAGAAAGCTTCAGGCATCACTGGTACACCTGGAAGCTCAATGTTGTATTTTAAATCAACATTTTGCTGCAAATCTTTCTATTCCTTTAAATTGTTTTTTAGAATGTTTTCTCTATGTTTTAATATTGAACAGACCTAAACGGTTCATTTGATACAGTGATTAAAAAAAAAAAGGAATCTTTTTTACAACCTCAATATCTTAAGAAAATATTCAGTTTTAATTATTGCAAAATTGTAAAGTTTAAAGAATGTTCGACTCTTTGAAATATATGCAAAATGATGAACTTGTATTTAATTATGACTTTGGTCATAAATGTAATGAGTATTTTAAAAATATTGAAGTACCTTTATGGAGAAAACCAAATGCTTTTTTTTCTCTAAGGCAGTAGCCGATACCAATGGTTTTCGCATCAGATCTAACTGATCACTGATATATGCTGTCGATCCTTTGTTTTTAATCTAACATTTTTCTAATGTTGCACATATCTTCACTTAAAGAGAAATAAACAATTACTACCAAACCAAAAAACATCAACAATTAAGAGCAAATAGAGCAGCAGTGTATGCACTTTACGTGGCCTCCAGGCATGCACTAATGCACTAATGAATCTGCAAACTTTTACAGGTATCACACAATAAAAGGGGAGGGGCATACATATTGGCCTACCTCTATTCACAGCTAAGGATTATGTAGCAACTCCTACGTGTTAGAATATAAGGGTGACCCGTTTGACTTCCTCTCTATTTAATACCTCCAGCTGGCTGCAGCCTTACTACAGTCTGAACATGGTTTTTATTTTGTTGAGAAAACAGAAGAATTACCTATTTATGCAGCAATAGGCAAAAAAATTGCATAAAGAAAATCTCAGGCGTGGTCCACCCTCTCAATTTAACAATCTTAAATGTTTTTTGTAGCCTACCAGCTGCCCTCCAGAGGGTCCGGCTCACCTGGAGTCCACCCTTCCTTCATCCAGTGTAGGAGAGGAGAAAGTCGTAGAAAGGTCTGATTTCTAAACGTTCTTTCATCTTTCTTGAGATGATTTTTAGGTATAAAACTTTATTTATTCTCTTCAGGATTTTGATGCCGCCTCCACCACCACCCTTTGTGGTTACTCCCCCCGTTGCGCGCAAGAGGCCAAGAGAACCAGAGCCAGAAGACCCATCTAGTCCACCGCCCAGCTCCTCCGCATCAACGGGTATGCGTTTCTTTTTTTCCAGAATATTCCGAGAGCCTGAGAGCTCAAGCATAAACTTCGGTGGAGTTCTGTGTTGCATGTGGTAGCATCTCCCCCCGTGGATCCATGGGGGAGGAGTGGAGACCTGTATGAATCGCACCACAGTTGAAACTCGCTAACACGCTCTTCTTGTATATGTTTTTTGTCTTTCCCTTGTTTTCTCTCTCAACATGTGTCCACGGACGTGCCTGTAATGGATGTGTGCTGTGCTGCCGTTTGATTTTGATATCTTCCCTCCCCTGGCCCTGGATCAAACCAACTCATAAACCTCGGCTTATGTGGGGCTCCTCACTGGGTTTCCATTTGGTTTTGTTCTTTCTCTTTGGCCCCCCTCCCCCTGTTTCTTCCCCACCTTCCCCTTTTCTCTGTTTCTTTTTCTCCTATTGTGCTCCTACAGGTGTTCAGGAAGAGGTGTCTGTGAAGAAGACTAAAGTGAACGCTGATACTTCTGGGCTTGTGCCCTATGGGGGAGATTCCTCAGATGAAGAGGATGAGAGGACCCACAGCAGTAAGACAGAAAACCTATAACCTCTGTCCACCTCATCCCCACTGCCCTGTGATTTTTACTGACCAGAAGGTTCCACTTCAAGTATATTCTCAGAACTCTTTAAAGTCACAATAAAAGCAGAAGTCTGCCCTGAACTGCCTATACCAGCATTTTGATATATTTTCTTGTTTTTCAGTGGTTTAGCTTTTATTCTTTGAGAATAAGTTTTCATCCTAGTTCTACAAGTTCAGTGAAAATTTCAGTTCATAAAAAATAATTATTTCAAGTAGGTTGGCAGACTTCAAAGAATAACATACAGTATGTGATTTATCACTTAAGCTGCATAGGTTAGATGCATTCCTGTGCTTTACTAATCGAAAAAAAAAATCTAATTCTTTTGTTCTTCATGTTGAAGTTGGCCTCGCAAAAGAAAGTCAGATCTCTCTGTTTATTTTTAAAGTAGGTCTTTGCTCTCAAATAAAACTTAATCTGATGTAAATAGAAATGAAGCCCATGAATAGTTCACAGCTTGCTTGTAGTCAGATATAACTTTGAACTCTTTTCACTTTAACCTGACTCAAAGTTAATACAGGGGATTAAGTAAAAGCAAATCCCAACCACTGCACTTGTCAAAATATGGAGGTACACAGGGCGGACTTAAGATGTAAATCCAGCTGTATATTGACTTTTTTTCCCCTCAAACTTGTTTTAAAAAGTCCCATATTTCCCATTTTTGTTTTTAAACATCTGGTCTTGCTGCAGTTGCATATGGTTTAAATACATAAACTTCAGTGGAACCTTTTCTTATCTTGGAAAATGGTGAATGCCTGTTCCCGTGGAATACTATAATAAAACAAATACAATACCTGTTTTGTCTTTATTAATGTAATTCTGTCTGTGGAATTCTCATTGTAGCACACAAAGAATGTCACACTATTGAGAAGTAATGCAAACTTAGCTGTCTCATAATATTGTTAAATCAACTTCCTGCAGTCAGATAAATGCATAGTCAGGAGCTGCTATGCCATTGTGTAGTGTAAGAGCTCCTGGGTTGTCCAGGCTGAAACAGGGGTGAACATAATTCTGGAAGTGACAATGGAAGGTGTGCAAATGTTGCTCTAGATTAGCGTTGAAAAAGCTCAGTGTTCCCCTGTCGTAGTTGAGAGCCACTCCAATCCGCAATGGATGCGCTGTAATCCTCAGGTCTGGACTCCAGCCATTATGCAGGAACTCATATTTGTGTCTAAAAGCAAAAAGGACAATGTAATGTTTTGGGGGGGGAGTTCTGTTTTCCTCTAGTGTCTTTGCTGCACAACATTAAACCAAAAAAAAATGCTGCATAAAAGTTTGTGTAGGCAGGATGAACATGCTGCCCACAATGGGAATCACATTTGAAGCTTGTACGATACACTGATCTAAAGGTTTCTCTAAATGTGACAATTCAAGCATCCTGGCATACCAGAGAGGTTGCTATGGAAACTCATAGAAGGCAACATACTTCTTTGTCCCTCCTTTAAGCTTAGGCTTTCACATAGCTGATGCCCACTTTTTTTTAGGTTGCTTAGGAAAGGGAAATATCTAAAAATACAGTCCTGCCCCAGTTTCTGTGGTAATAATCCCTTTGAGGATCAATGCATTAATGCTGATAGATTGGATATTAAAAATCTGCTTGGTCTTCAGTGCTGTTAAAATGAGAGCCAGTTTATTTTTGCAATCTGCTTGGTCTTCAGTGCTGTTAAAATGAGAGCCAGTTTATTTTTGCAATCTGCTTGGTCTTCAGTGCTGTTAAAATGAGAGCCAGTTTATTTTTGCCTGCTTGTACTAAAATAAATGATTAGGCAGCAAACTTATACCCCAGAAAAAAGTAATACATTCCTGAAGAAAACAGGTTTTCATACGTATACCTTCCACGGATGCACCTGGTTTAAAGTGTTTACAAAACCTCATGAAAGTTTTTAGACACTTGATATCAAAGTCAATATAAATATTGACTTTTATGGAGAGCATCCAGTATTATAAAGTAGTCACATAAGCTACCACTTAAAATGGCTAAAATACACAGCTTTGTCAAATTCAAGACCATGTTTGGCATTAGGCTTTTTTTTTTTTTTTAAACCACAGATACTTTAAGTCTGAATGTGAACAAAATGGTGAGATGAGGCCTGTGTCACTGAGCAGAAAGGTCTTCAAATCAATGGCAATGGCTGACTGTCCAAGCTAGTTCAAGAGCAAAATGCAACAAACACTCCAAAACCTATAAAGTTCCTCACAGGTCCTAAACTGACTAGTGTTATAGCTTTATTTTTGGGTTAAAAGAGGAACCCTTTGATGTTTGAGGAAAAAAAAACGCCCATCTAATATTGGTCAGAGAAAACAAAGCTAAAATGCAGCGTTTGAGGAAATTTCACAGCAACTGAGGCATGAGGGCGGGCACTTTATGTAAAAGCCAAGAATTTCACAATCCATCTGAAGCCTGATGCAGAAATTGTTATGCAGCCGATAAAAGCTGGACCCTGTAAGCAACAATGACCTAAGAACTATAAAGGACTTGCTTAAATTTAAGGAAGAACAGCCAGAAACATTCCTTGAGGTGATGTGATATTGGCTCTGCTAACTTTTTACCCATTTATTTATATTTTGCAACTGACACCACTTCCCAAAATTGGACAGTACAAAAAAAAACCCAAATAGGTATAATTCTTGATCAAAAAACACTTTTTTGTTACCTGGATGGGGTGCGAATGTGTCTCATACACCAGGAGCTATTGTTTGCCCCGAGGTACGAGTCCCTGTCTGCGTCTTTGTACGCAACTCCAACACGAAACTCCGTCTCATCATCCACCTCAACTTCCCAGTAGTGCCTGCCTCGCACTGGGATAAGGTCTCCCAGTATGGCCACACATCTGTGCATGAAGACAAACACATCTGCATTAGGAGTCAAAAGTTTCTATAGCATTCAGTCATACAAGCTAATGTTGAATATTTAACCTTGTGAAAGTATTGTCTTCAAACGCCATTGCTGTTATGGGCAATTCCTCATCTCCATAGAAGATAGTGAAGCCATCTTCTGACATGGAGAGGCAAGGATGAGCAGTGTCCTCCAGAAGATAGAAGAATGTACCTGTTCACACAATAACACACAATACAAGCCTGGTTAGGATATTTTTTTAATGTGAGACCCTATTTCTAATATCCGTCATAAAATCCATTCAATATTTATTTAAATGCATTCATTTGTCAAGTTTGGTTGTTTTTGTACTGAGATATAAGCAAAGCTGAAATGTTATTTAGTAATTTGATTGTTTTTAGTAGGAAATTAATTTCATTTGCATTAGAAAAAGCTGTAGGAGGTGGTTTATCATCACTGAGGTCCTTCAGTTTTTGTTCTTGTAAATAGCATTCTGTTGTCCCTGGAAATCTGAAACCTGCACTTTTCAGGCACCTATTTAGAAACCTACTTTTGACTTTGCTGTTCATGCAAATGACATGATCCTCAATAATGAAAATCTATAAACTTAACATTTCTTTAAAAACAATTCTGAAGAAGATTCTCTACAATCAACAAAGGACATATTCTGGAACAACAGAACATTTTAGAAGTTTAACAGTCTTTAAGTCTTCACAGTAAAGTAAGCAAATAAAAACTAAATTTTTTTAAAAGTAAATGCTGAGCAATCAGACAAAGGTATGGTTGGCCCAGCATTCTATCCAAAATAGTTAATAAGTTTAACAATGTTTTAATTGATCATAGAAACCATAAAGATCATGTAGCTACATTGCAGTACTTGAAGAGGTGTGCTGCACATAACTCGTAATTGAAAAGAGGGATTTGTGTCGTTAATAGGGTATTTTAAATGAAAAGCTCTGAGTGAATTGTCAATCATTTTATAAAATCACAGAAAGACTGTAAGCAAGGTTGTTTTGTTTTCTACCTGTTGTGGAGATGCTTATAGGTTCACTCCTGTCACTGGGACCACCAACGTTGACAGCTCTCACAAAGATGAGGTAATGTCGCCCTGCTTGCAGCTGGATCATACACTGACAGGTGGGCACAGCTACTATAGACCTGGAAATATCATACGAGGGGAAACAATACTTCTTTCTTAGAGGGTTTTTACAGCCTAGAAATTGCACTGTACCTAACTTTGAAATACTGAATAAATAAATTTAAAGTCTTAACTTGGAGCTTCAAATTGTATTTTGCAACAGGAGGATAAAAGATAGCAATGACCCCAAGTGAGGACACATAAGGAAAACACTGCTGCAGGAGCTAAAGCTAAAAATAGATTTTCTGGAATAGAGGACATCTTGATTCAGCAGCTGTAAGACCATGGGGCCTTGAAACATTTTAAGGCAAGCACAACCCAGGCTCTTTATGAAGGTAATAACTAAAAACGATCCTTTCAACAAAAGCAGATGGGTATTATTACCATAGGTTGCAGAACTTTGCAAACTTTTATCACCTTGCACGGCATTTCCTTCTATATTTAACATGAACATTTCAGTTTATTGCCTGGTTTATTAAGCAAGCTTTAATAGGGTTTTAAAAGCTTTGCTCTTACTCGGTAATGTTGCTCTTTGCACCACCAGTTCCTGTCTCACTGAGCTCCACAGTATAGGAGTCTACAGGGTTGGTGTTCCCCGACTCCCATCGGATCAGAGCAGCTTCTGGGCAGCTGCTGCACTCCCTCTGCTTGATCACAGGAGGCGACGGCACTATGGAGACAAAGCTTGGACTGTCATTTATAGCCTCAAAAACCTCCGACTCCAGGCTTACTTTATCGGCTCATTCATTGAAAAAGTTTTATTACTAAGTAGGGTTTTAAACGAAAAACAGTTGACATAAACACATTTTTTTCCAAATTCCACATTGATTCCTGCAATCAACCACCTGAATATAAATCTTCATTAGGTTTGCTGATCAGGTGCAGTTTCAGGCAAACCTGAGTATGTCTTAGACACTTACCTCAGAGACCAAATTTTAGAAAGACCAGAGAACTTACCATGAATTCCGATTAGAGATAATTGCATTAAAAAGAAATGATAGCAAGGCTCTGAATGTCTGGAGAGACACAGGTGGAGGGTTAGTTCACATGTTTAAAGTTGAAGCACAGACCGCTACACAACCAGGACATTGTTGTTGAGGAATTAAGGGGTTAAATTAGATTCCTGAGGAGAAAACCCTTAACTGGCTGGAAGAAGGCATGCAGGAAGACTTCAGAGGTTTTATTTTCTGCATAACTGGACTGCACACTTAAAATCTCTATGCTTCCAACATGTTAACCACCACTGACCCAAAACCACAAGAAAAGTCCCCTCTGATTTCTGTTCTGTGGAAAGATGAATAAAAACATGAACTTTTGGATTAGCAGCATTTTCATTACCTGTCATGTATAATGTCTTCTCACTAGCTGGGCTGATGCCTGTTGTGTTGGTCGCCGTCACCCAAAGCTCATACTGTGCATTAGGGAGCAGATCAGTCACAGTGCAGTGAGTCTCCTTCACTTTGATCTTGCTTTCTGAAAGAAAAAAAAAGTTGTATATCGGCTAAATAAATTCAGGAAAAAAAACAACTGCTTTATCTGTTAATGCTTCCATAACTCTGCATGGATTTATCTAGCAGAGTAAAGCAGATTGAAGAAAGTCATACCCTGTGGTGCAAAGGTATTCTCTGCAGACACATCCTCCAGCACTGGTCTGTAGTAAAGCTCATAGTACTCAACCGTGTCGTCAGAGAATAAACTCCAGCACACATGGAGGGATGTCTGGGTGGCTGAGTTGGGCAGCTGGGGGTTGATCACTGGTGCAGACGGAGCTGTTTTTTCAGAATGCACACAAACAATAAATCATTCACTTATCAAAATACCAAAAATGTCATGTATCAGAGTAGCTTTATCTACAGTAGACTAGCATAAAATTATCCCATGTATGAGTATAAATCATTGGCTTATAATTGATAATGGAATAGAGTAATATTTCCAGGAGGCAAGTTAGCATGACTTGTACAAACAAGAAAAGGGTGGTTAAGGTTGAATTTATTGAATTTTCCCCGATCAACACAGGATCAAAATTAAAAAACTGGGTTTAAATATACCGAAACACCAAACTAATCTTTGCTAAAAATGCCCCTCAGCAAACATTCCCTCAACCACACCCTTTTCATAGCAATTGACAATCTTCAGCCATCTTCCTGACTGATTATTGGACTACAGTGAAGGTATATGATCTACCTTGGGAGGTTTTCCTGTTATGGAAAAAAACACACTTTTAAGCATAATGCATAAACCCACCCTCCTGAGGTCTGGGCTTTGGGAAGGCTGCATTAGAAGTTTAATGTCCACCTGGTTTATCCATTTAAAAACCCAGTGTGATGTTTGTCTTTGCATTCTGGTCAGAAAAGTCAGAAAAATCTCAGCTGTCTCTTTGAAAGACATGTTATGGTTGGATGAGATAAAAAGTAAGCAATTTGGCCACAATAACTAAGACTGTAGGAGCAGAGGTTAATCTTCCCGATGTAAGGACAATAAATAAAGCATGGTAGTGGTAGCATCATGCTCAGGGTATGTTTTAGTCAGTTTGTATTGTTGAAGTTGATGGAGTTATAAAGAAGGGAAACTCTGTCCAGTTCCCTTACCTTCACCTCAACAAAACACTATGGACGCAGTTTATTGCGCCAACAGAACAAAATACTGAAACTTTGGAACAGGTCAAACAGTAATAAGCTATTGTAACAGCTCTACTCTCCAACCGTGCTGAACTTTTAAAATAATAACCAAGCACTTAAAATGAGCTGTACTATTTCTGTTAAGAAGAGAGTTTTAAAATCCAGTCAGAGTATTTTTCCAGACGCTTGTTGACGAGCAGTGTTGGGTAAGTTACTTTAAAAATGTAATCCGTTACAGTTACAAGTTACCTTGCTTAAATTGTAATTGTAGTGTAACTTTTTCGATTACTTTTAAAAAGTAATGTAACTAATTACTTTTGATTACTTTTTGTTTACTTTAAGGTTTTAATGAGTATTGACCCATGTTCAACATTTAATTTTTGAGAACTGAATGTGAACCTTAAAAAAGCACTAAGCTGAGAGGGAACTGCTGACAGGCTTCGTCTATCAGTGAGTTGCACTAACCTCTAAATGTTTCCTCAGGTTTTACATAGATTGCTTCGACGTGGACAAGTTCTTGATAGCCGGCAAACACTTCTTGCAATGCACGGTTAAATTTGAGCCATTTTCACAGATGTAAATGAAATGCTCCCTAAATTTCCAGTGCTGGAAGGCTGTCATTTTTGAAGCGCTGCCTGAGCTGAAATAGAACCGTCCGCTCACTTGCTGTTCCTCAAGGAGGCTCCACCAGCACAGGATGGATCATCAGAGTGGCAAATATGATAGAGACAAGGAGCTGTAGTGGGAAACGGCGATACAGGGAACGAAGCAATAAAAATATAATAACATATTTCGCAAAGGTTTTTCTTTATATTTAAAAAAAAATGTAACTAAATTTGTAATTCTTAATATTTTCGGAAGTAACTGTAACTGAATTACATATTTTCTCATTGTAACTGTAACAAATTACAGTTACTCTGTTTTTGTAATTAAATTACGTAACGTCGTTACATGTAATCCGTTACTCCCGAACACTGTTGACGAGGAACATTCAGCCAAATAAGTGACGGGGGTGTATTTATACCTATATGTATGCTGTCTACCCTGTGTCAATTAGAGGGAGTTCTATAAATTCAAACATGTGCATCAAGCAGATTTTTTTGATAATTCTGGTCTCTCAAAAAAAAAGGTTTAAATTGTTAATTTAAAACATCAATAAAGGGAAGGCATGTTAGAGTGCAGCTTTTGTTGAATCCCAATTTCAGAACCTTTGATAGATGCATTTCCATCTTTTTATCCTATCTTCCAAATTATTAAGTTAGGACACTAGTGCCAGAAATAGAAAAAAACCCTCTTCTAATAGAAAAATCGAGGCAGCTATAACGACATCTACAAACATTTCAGCTTTGTAGATGTTCTCATTTGCTTTTAAGCATTTCCTCCAAGTTATTTAAAAAACTGTAATGTGTTAAATAAACATTGGTTTTCATTGTCTTATTATACATTTCAGTAAATAGATATACTGTGTAACTAATGCAAGAAATCTATGAAATGATTTAGAACTCTGGCTGTCACAATTATCATTAACGGCTCAAAGTTATGTAAGACTTCTAAGTTTAAAATGCAGTGCCCTATGCTGATGATGCTCTGGTTTACTGCAATATGTGATGAGCTGATAAATCACACCTGGAACAATATTGATGGAGTCCATCATGGTTTTCACATCTGACAGATCAGCAATGGGTGTGCTGAATTCAAGGCCTGTAGACAGCGCGAGGTCAACCTCTTCTTTGGCAAACTCCTCGACTCTAGTGAAGCATGGAGGTCATTCTTATAAATCACATGATACTAAAACAATGGCGAATATTCAAGGTTCATGCTATCTGGATCACACACAAACTTCTGACTTGAATATGAAAATAAATCATGACATGGTCATAGTCAATTGCCTTAAATGTTAGGTTTCCTATAATCACTCTTCAGTCATTGGTAGTGTCACAGCATGCATCCACACAGAGCAGCGTAATGATTACCTTTTAATGGTGGGCATAACTGTCTGTCAACAAAAATCAATAGGAAATCTATCAAACAGGAAGCTTTTATATTAAAAAATAACACATCAGCTGTAGTTTTTATACATTTGGAACTAATAATAAAATGGTTTAATTTAGTTTGTGTAAGTAAATTATGGGGGGACATTTCTCTAGGATGAGGCACCTTTAGGAAAAGTCTCTTGTCCTGACAGCGGTAAATCTCTTTGGCCGTTTCAATGAGTTCCTTTGAGGCGTCCAGGGCCTGACCACAGACCAGCAGCTGACTGTACAGGGATTCCAGTTTAGCCTTCTTCTCCTCCTGCAGTCCACTCGCCCTCTCATCATAGCGCTGAGACAATGTCTGCAGCACATCATTGTAGTGCTGCTCCAAGTGCTGCTCTCGACGGCCAAAGTTCTCCTGGACAAACATTCAGGCAATCTGATGGGGCTGCAGCCTAACACATTAATCTCTATATTAATCTCTATATTATATAATCTCTATATTATATTAATATAATAAATATTATACAAGATCATGTGTAACAAATATTTTATATATGAATTTTATATATATTATACTATATAAATATATAATATTTGTTAGCCATAATCTTATAATATATTAATATAAAACTTTGTGTTTATCATATTAATATTTAATTGCAAAACATATAACTTTGCATATATTTCATCCAGTTTGAGGCCAGTTTAAATAGTTTCTAATCTGAATAAATATGTGTAATCCAACTGAAAGGTAATTTTTTTCCGTTGTGGCTTTTACACATATATATATATATATATATATTGCGGCTTTTGTATTTGTCTTGCGGCTTTTGTAATTGTGTTGCAGCTTTTGTAATTGTGTTGCAGCATTTGTATTTGTGTTGCAGCTTTTTTAATTGTGTTGCGGCTTTTTTAATTGTGTTGCGGCTTTTGTAATTGTGTTGCGGCTTTTGTAATTGTGTTGCAGCTTTTGTTTTAGTGTTGACACCTCTGGGCCACAGTGCTCTAGTAATGGGTACATGGAAATTGAACTGAATTGAATAACATTTTTAATTTAAAAACTTAAACTTTTATCAATCAAAAAGTAATTTTTAACTTTTTGATTGATAAAAGTAAAGGTTGATAAAAGTAAAGGTTGACCTTTGATGACCTCTAGAAATATTTCTTTATATCTTTAAAACGATAGCGGCACAAACATTTTTGCTGCACAAACCAGCACAAACGTTTGACACTAATTTTGTCTGATTTGTAGAAGGTGGGGGGGCCAACTTCATTCAGGTCGCCACCGGGCCCTCTCCACCATCGGTAGGAAATGAAGGTGAAGTGCCAACCCTTCGATTTTAGGTCAACACCTACACTCGACACCATTGTCACGCCGACAGGAGCTCATCAAAGCAGCTTAGGTGTCTTGATGAAAACAGAGTAAAACTAATTACGTCAGTCTGACTATAATTTTTGTTTTGTTTGTTTTTTCTAGTTCATCAAGTTTAAATGTGATCATAAGGGAGTTAATTAGAGGAAATACTGGTTTATAATAGGATTTTATTCTGTAGTTCGATTCCTTACTACCTTCCAGGCAACAAATTTATGTTATTAAAAATTTTTGCATGTTATTATAAAAGTTAAATGCTCAAATTAAAACATTAAGTAAAATAGTCTTTATTTATATTTCCGTTATTGTATGTTCCACTTTTCTTAAACACAATGTTTTGTTTAAAAAAAAAAGTATCGGTTAAGAGGTGGGCATTTTTTGTGGTAATTAACTAATCAGTTGGACCAAATTACATTCAGATTTAAATAAAATACATAGATCCTGCTATATTCTATTTAAAATACAAGAGCTGAAGGTTTTAATATGAGTTTTTACTTAAGAAGGCATTTTAATTTCCAACTTACAAAGAATAATTAACCAAATCTTATGGGAGGATACGTTTAGTTTCATACACTATGGGTTGTTGATTATTTATTCTCCAGAAGCACAGTATTTATATTGTAAAAACATTTTATTTTTTAACTCTGTCCCTAATTCTGTTCTATACTATTCCATTCTATTAACTGAAAACTGTAGGTTACAGAAATTAAATTCAAACACACTAAAGTTTACAACAATTGTTTGAGCACTATAGCCCTTTCACATTGTGAATAATGAGTGTTTGTACGTAGACTTAACTAAAGAAAGATGAGTACCAAATTCCACATATATATTGCGTTATTTAATTAATAAAGAAAACCACTAGAGTTTTTACCTCCACTGTAAGAAAGATTTCCTCCAAATGACCGGCAAAGTTCTCCATTTCAGTGACCTTACCCTGCAGCTGATTTCTGATGGAGATGATCTCATCCTAAAAGCAAGTGAAAGTCAGGATTCAATCCTTTCAAAACTACAACGTACTTTATAGAAATGAGAAAATAACAAATAGAGTTGAATCAATGATCAAATAGTTGAATCATTTCTGCATGTCTAATAAAAGTGTATTTTACTGTTACTATCTCTCAAATTTTAACATCTGTTAGAGTTTTTGTCTGTTATTTGCAGAAAAAAAACATTTTAAAGCAGTTTATTGAAAATCATTAAACAGATTTTACTCCTTTAGTGTTAATGCCCCCACCTCATATTCTCCTTTGTCAAACACATCATCATGTCCGTCTTCTGCCCCAGTGGGGGACGGGCAGCTGTCTTCACATGGCTCAAAACGCAACGATTCATTGGTGTTGACTGAGAACCTCTGAAAGGTTCTTTCTCCAGGCTCTGGAACAGCACGGTATGCCTCCATGGTGCTCGATTGTCTGCTGAAGTCCTGCTGCTCGCCTTCTTCAGCAATCACATTCAGTCTGCCCCCAGTCAGGTCCATAAGAACACAGGTCCCAAGTGGATGATGGCAATCTGGAAATGATAGATTATGCATATAAGATTAATTTAGATCATCTTCTAAATAATATTAACATGTAGATCTATAACCAACTTTTAAAAACAATACAACATTTTGTAGTTTTTAGTGACTTGCTTGTGTATGAATAAATAAGTTGAATTGGAAAATTATTGAACAATTAACAAAAGAATAACCGGAATGACTCAATATGATAATAACAAATCCTGACCTGTGTTGATGCCTGACAAGCAAACTTTGTGAGAGGTCCAACCCTGAAGCTGTGACTAAAATAGATGGAGCTCACACTGCTCATGTGACACAGCTATTTCAGACATCTACAGGGAATATGTGTTATATGAATATATATTAAAACGAATTTAAGACTAACATGGCAGGGAAAGAAACAAAATGTTAACAATGACAATAAAAATCACCAAGACTAATTTTAAAATATTATTTAATATGGAAATCCCCAAACATGTGATTCAAAGGTTAAAGTTGAACTCAAATCAGGATACTGTGGGACGTTCGTGAAACCTCGGGAATTTGCCTTAATATCCCAAAATAAATATTTTATTTGATTTTCATCTAGATATTAAACTGCTTGTTAACTGTGTGTCGAGTTAGCACTATTTCATCTTTAATATTGGTCTTAAATCCGTCCATTTAAGTTTTATTACAGTTTTACCTGTATATGCCGTAGTCTATTTATTACGCCTACTAATTAATGACACATATTTTGTGTATTTTTTTTCTTCCTTTCATATGTCTCGTACATATTTTAATGACATATGACAGTAATGAGTTTGCTAAAAATAATTTTTCATTGTTTAAGTCCTGATCATATGTGCTTTCATAATTTCCGAGCTTTTATGTGATACGTGAAGCCATCATCCGTCAGACAAATGGCGGACGTTGTAAACAGAGCTAGCAGCGTCACCGGGGCCACAGCGAAAGTCCTGTTTTTAACATGGACAGCGTAGAGTTTGAGCGTCTGGACAGCTTGGAAGGATGGGTGGCCGTTAAAAGTAACATTTTTGAAGAACACGAGCCCTTTAAGTTGGGTTTCATCGTTCAGTGGAACGTTATCGAGTCGAAGTTCGCAGTAACCTGCCACAACCGGACGTTACAGCGACAGAAACGTAAGGCTGAGCTGCCCTCGGCTGGCGAAGACCCCCAGATGAGCTGGGCAGGACTGTTCTCCGTAAACGACCTAAAACACGTCCACCAACAGTTCACATGCGTGGCGGACGTCCTGGGGGGCTGCTTCCCGGATTTGTCCGACTTTGAAGAAAGTAACATTTGGGATTTGCTGCTGTTGAATCGGAAATCCGGTGCAGAGGATGACGAACGCAGAGACTTTGACGCGCCGTGCAGGAAACTGGAGAAATACTTCAGCACAGCCATTGACCTCTGCGGGAGAAAAATCGTCCTGGAAACTTTATTTACCCAGGATGAGCGGGACGTTGATGAGTACTTTGAAAACATGCAGGAGTTTAAAAAGAAGAGCATGCAGGAGGAGATGTCAAGAGCCAAAACTCACCTGAAGGAGGTGAGGAGAGGCACTGCTGTCATATCTGTGCAGATCAGTCACAGATTATCATTAAATCATCCTTTATTGTCCCACAATTTCCCCATTGTGGGACAATAAAGTGATTTTCTACTTGATTCTATTAGATTTTCTGATCTGCCATTTGTTTTCTTTCCATATAGAATAGAAAAACAGTAGCAACCAATATTTAAGCATCTATTTTGTGAAACAGCTGTTTTCTATCATCAAGACCTGCTTTACTCATTTTGTTTTTGTTCCTGAATCTCCTATTATTGTTCAGCTTTTAGCAAATAATTCCCTCATCTTTCTGCTTTCCATATGCTAAATGTAGAGCTTTCCTTAACCGCTGGGGAAGTTTGTCTTCAGATGTTGTTTTGTGAAAATCTTAACTTTCCTGCAACAGAATCTTACAACTTATCAACATCTTTCCACATTTTCTCATGCATGACCAGTGAGCACTATGATTTAAAAAACGACATCACGATAACAAAAATATTACACAAGTCTCAATTTGAACAAAAAGAATAAAAGATTATCAACAAATCAAAGAAAACATTAACAAAGGATGACAAGTGAAAGGAACAACAATGCAAGTATTAATAAAAGTATTAATCTCATGTACTTATTGGCCAGAAAATGCAAATATTGGCTCAAAATATCAGCTGGCTGATGTATTTGTCTATCTCTTGTTACAATTTAAGTAGTGCATGTAAAAAAAAAAAAAAAATTTGAATAGGCATAAAGACCTGAATAAATAGTTTATATTTTGCTTGTTTCCATCCCCAAACAACATATTTGTTAATCTGTCAAATTATTTCCACGCTTTGGCTTTAATACTGTAAAAATGAAATATATGTTGTTACAATGTTTGAGTTGTTTTGCCTTATTAATGGAAAATGTTATTTTAGAATAAGTATTACTTTATACATTTAGTTTACTTTGCTGTGTTTTCTCAGGCAAAACAGTTGCCTGTTTAAAGAGCGCCCCACAGTGGCGGTGGAAAGATCTAAGATCAGGATAGAATGATCTTTCCTGCTTTCAAAGACTGAATAAAAATGTTAACTAAAAGAAAATGGACACCATAGAGGTTGGTTGTTTAAGCTGATGAATGAGAGGGATCATAAACACGATTGAAACACTAGACTAAATGCAATTTTATCCACACTAATAGTCTGATATATTATTCTTCGTTAGGTGCTACACTTATTAAAAGCACATGTTTGTGTTTCAGGGTGCTTTTTTTGCAATCACTATAAAAAGTAATCAGCCTGTTTGGATATTTGATCCTTTTATTGTTTTTGTTCTTGAAATTATGCCTGATATAATTTCAAGTTTTGAACCAGAATTTAAAAGAAAGTAGTTCTCAATGTCAAAGTGAAAATTTGGTTTTACAAAACTTAGTAAACTAGTTAAAAATGATAAGAAGAAGTGAATGATTGCCTCAATATTCAGTGAGGTGTGGATTTATTTTCATTAGGGATAGTGAAAAATCTACAGTGCTAAATGCTCTAAAGGGAACAAGGTGTAAGTTCTATAATTAGCATTTCAGATAGCAGATCTCAGTCCTGTTGAGAGAGCTGGACTTGGAAGACAGGCACTCATATCTGATCCTTGAGTGATTTAACATAGACGGCTGTTTAAAGGAGCATGAGGGGGGGACATGGCTTTCTAGACGGCGACTGTGATTGCAACAACTAAGGGCAGATATATATCTGTTTGTTTACTTTGCCTTTTATTTGTTGTGTAGATATGATTAGTCTTTTGTTTTTGCTTCCTTTCTTAAAATTCTTGTCCAAAAAAACCATTAATTCATTTATAAAAGCAAATCAGTAAATGGGCTGTGTGTTTTTTATCAAATTTTTATATACAACCAGAATAATTGCGTCCTTTTTACAACAGAATTTTTATGACAGTCCTCTTAAAAAGCTTCTGCAGCATCTCAGTCAGACAGTGACAGACTTTTCCATCTGTCTGGATTTATGAAACCTGCGCCTACATAAATATTTGTTCACAGGTGAACTCAATCAATTGAATTGTTTTATTAGCTATATTTAACCACCCTTACATAGCTTTGAAAGGCTATAACTTTAAGCCTCCCGCATCCTGTTTGAAAGGACCTGCACCCACTGTGTGTGTGATATCGATTGAAGCACAACAAACAGCCTCCACCAAAGATTTTCTCTCTCATCTGAGGTATGAGAAGTCATACAGGGTCATTCATAGGCCAGATAGGCTGAGAATCAACGAATGTGAATGTGTCTTTATCTTTGTTTGTTTTTTGTTTTTTACCAGATGCTGCAGAGTCACAGTTCTACTAATGGGATGGTAGCGCTGCTGAGTATCTATGAGAAGGAAGATGAGGCCTATCAGGACGTGGTGACTGTTGCCACCAGCTTCTTCCAGTACCTGTTGCAGCCTTTCAGAGACATGAGAGAACTAGCCTGCCTTTACAAGATGGAGATTCTGGTAACTGTCTGGTTTTAGGATGAAGCAAAATTCAGTGTAAAGTAGCTAAAAAATCCATTCTTTAACATCAAATCTCACTTTATCAGAACTATAAAGTGATGATCTACACCTCTGTGTGTCTTTGCAGAAGTCTTTGGAGTTTGAGGAATTGGGTCCCAAGAGAATTACTGCACTGGAGAAGGAGGCGGAGGAGTGGAGAATGAAAGCAGAGGATGCAGTTGCCTCCATTCAGAGCATCACTGTCACCTACTTTGCACAGACTTCAAAGGCTCTGGCTGGTACAAGTTTTTGGTTGCATACGTTATTTGTAAGGATCAAGTCATTAGTCTAATTTGGAGGAAGGCTTGGTAATATATTACAACAAGTCCTCCTTTCTTCTAAGAAATTTTTTTGTAATATGAGAGAAGCTTTCATTAAAAGTATATTGGAGGATTTTAGCGAATTTTAGAAAAAGACCCACCCTCTCTTTTTAAAAAATAAAAATGCACATGCACAACCCTATACCCACTCCCAAGAGGGAACGCCTATGAAACGCATGCAAGAGCGTGCACAGGCCCATTTCTCCTCGTTTGCATTTCTCATACAAGCTTACTTTCCAAAAGAAGATTAGAATGTCTCCACAATGTCAGACTCACCACCAGTAAGTGAAAATGGAGACGAGCACGCAGGATGGCCTTATGTAAACATATCACCAAAATGATTGACAATTAAGAGGACCACTTATTTTAATGATCCACCTGGAAAAAGAACAGCCTCCACTATACCTTTAATATAATCAAAAAATCTTCCATGCTTAGTCTTTGGTAGAAATCTGAACTTTTTGAAACTGTCCTGCAAAAGGGTTTACACTCAGGTAAAAAACAAACAAACAAAAAAAAGGATATGAGATTTTAGTTTTATAGGTTTGGAGATTCTATTCTAATCGGTTTTTGCTGTTTTGGAAAAGATGACTTCAGAAGCTTTTTTTTTTTCCAGCTCTCCTACTCTGTGCAGCATACAGATCGGTTTGTGGAACAGTTTGACATTTAGGCTGGAAAAACACCACGTTCTGTTTTCTGTCAGTTCAGTAAAACTCTGGTTTAATGGAATAACATATGAAATAAATAATGTCAGAATTTAATATTCTCTGCCCTCATTGCTGCTAATTTTGGAAGAGTTACAGTATAAGGATACCGGTAGATCTGTTTTCACATTGTGACCTTGAAAACCCCACATATGTTAGCTGAGATTTTGCTATCAGATCTGAGAAAAACACATCTCCAACATAAGTATTTTCGATTTTCTGGGTCAAACTTTATTTATTTTAGGCTTTTTAGTGGTTTGTTTACAAAATTTCCTAATGTTTTTGTGAGATCTAGCCTTTTGACACAGTTCTTGTGTTGATGTCCAGTTATGGTCAAACAGATGGAGGAGGATAAGAAGCGTTTTGGACCTGCTGCCTGGGCGTCTGCAGCTCCCAGACTAGAGAAACTACGTTTCCTTTTAGCTAAAGAAACCTTGCAGCACATGCGAGCAGCAGAGATGTGCCTTAGCCGCAAGAAGGATACTATCAAACAGAGGGTATGTCTTTCAGCAGCTTTCATGGGGCTCCTGTAATCGGTGAAAACATTTCGCACTTAATTCTTGGTGCTAGAAATAGATGTGAGCCTTTGGAAATCTGAAGCAATTTAGAGTTGTTGTTTTTTTGGGGTATTCTACTCTGAATGGATGTGAATCTCTGGCTGCAGAGGTTCTTTGATCTATTTATAAAACCCTCTCTGAAAACTGAAAACCTGCTCGCATGCATGAACAAGTGAGTGTGTCTGTGTGTGTCTGCATATTAACAATGTGTTGTGTGACTAAATGGTGTGGAACAATTTTCCTGTTAGAATCACTGGATGTAGGAAAAAAACTACAGCAGGTTCACTTATACTTATAACCTATCAAAATGTGCATTAGAGCAATTACTTTCCGGTTTTTTTTGGTTGTGAAACAGCATCTTCACCTGCATTATTCATCTGATTAAGCTTGTTAAATAGTCCGGATATTTAATGGATGCAGGAAATGGCTCAACATGGTGAAATCTAACTAACAGTCAGGGGAAATGATTAGACTCAATCAGATATCTTTGAATGCATGCAAAAAAAACAACAACAAAAAACCACCTTTTCTAAAAAACGAAAGCGATCACAGAAGCCAGATATTGAAATTTTAATAATATACTGAGCTCATTTGGGATATAAATTTTTTTCTTCAGCGTTTTATTGTCAATACACTGACACAATTATTGCGCAACGAAATGAACAATCTACATTTAACCCATCTCCTAGCAGAGCAGGGGGCTGCTATTGTGCGGTGCCTGGGGTGGTAGGCTGTGGTAGTGGGGCTCGAGGTCTTTCAGAACTTCTGGATTCCAAGCTCTATGCCCTAACCACCAGGCCGCTGTTCTGTCAGATCAACATACCTATAGTCAATACGCATGCCCAAGACGTCAGATTTGCGTTTATACCTTTAGCTTTGTACGGAAAATACACTTTGAACTACCTCAACAGGCTTATATCCCTTTAGTCATGTCCCAAAAAACGAATTTAACGTCAGATCGCCATACGCTTCAAAAAACACCAATAAGTAAGTAATTAAATAGGTTTTTTGTACATGACTAAAGGGATACATGCCCGTTGAGATAGTTTAGTGTGTTTTTCATACAAAATTGAAGGGATAAATGGGTTTTGACTATGGGTATTCTCATCTGACAGTACACCGCCACTCCCCACTGGCAAGGTCAGATTATTAGTATAGCACAATTCAATGCAAAAACTTTTGAAAGTGCTATACATGAATTAAACACTAAATAGAGGCAAAATAAAAGCAAGTAAAGATAAAAAGTTGATAAAAGCTGCCAATAAAGCAAACAAAACATTTGACTCAACCTCATTTGGGGCATAATACAGGGCATCATAAAACCTCTTTCTGTTTACAGGAAAGTGCTGTTGCATTTTGGGTAATTTTGTTTTAGACCGGGGACCTGGCTAACAAGGCTACAAAACTATAAAGCTAATTGTGACCCAGGTTTTAGAGGTGATTTAAGAAGCTTGTTTTGTTTCTTTTTTTTCTGCAGCTGGAGAATTTATCAGGAAGAGTCCAGAACCGGAGAGCTGACCAGAGATCTGCAGATCTCGAGGACAATCATAAACACGACACCGTGGACCAGCTGGAGCTGCAGTTCTATGAAACCCAACTAGAACTGTATGATGCCAAGTTTGAGATCCTGAAAAATGAGGAGCAGCTGCTAGTGGCTCAGATAGACACTCTGCGTCGGCAGATTAAAGGTATGTAAGATTTTTATAGAATGGACACGCTGCAATCTGAATAAGAGAGAAGTACATTTGCAGAAAAAATCTCTAAGTGAACTAGCGCAGGCTCTAAAAATATTTTCTGGTTTTATGTTTTCCTCTTTTTTTGTATTTTTTTCACACTTACATTTTTTAGATATTTATAGTGTTTGCTGTCCTCGGTAAGCCATAAGCTGCAAAGCACATCCTATTAGGATCTGATGTAAATCTAAGGCATCAGTGGTAGCATGATGGGTTGGGACTTAGTTTGAATTTCAGGAACTGAATGATTCACTTTAAATACTGAAACCAGGAATTCCCTTTAGTAGATCCTAAAGGGAAATTATTCAGCTACTAATGTATGACTGAAGTCCACTGATTAGGTGCAACAACAATGATCCAAAGTCCACAAGAGATATTAAGATATATAAAGATATTAAGATGCTGTAGCATGACCTTAACCAAACTTCTCACGTTGGAAACCCCACTAATGTAGCTAAATGAAACAATTATTCTAAGAACAGTGGTGAAAACATTCCTCTCTCCATGTAAAACACACTTTGCCAGTTTTTGTGAACACTTGATGTCGTTAGTTCCACCAGTGGTAGCAAAACCTTTAACTGAGTTCAGGGTGTGATTACTTTCAAGCAGGTCAGGGTCAGGTCACTAGCACCGTGTCCCTTTACCACTTATAACGATATTCCTTTATACAGGTGCTGGTCATAAAATTAGAATATCATGAAAAAGTAGATTGATTTCAGTAATTCCATTTAAAAAGTGAAACTTGTATATTATATTCATACATTACATACAAACTCATATATTTCAGATGTTTATTTTGTTTAATTTTGATGATTACAAATGACAACAAATGAAAATCTCAAATTCATCATATCAGAAAATTAGAATATTGTGAAAAGGTTCAAAATTGATGGCCCCTGGTGCCACACTCTAATCAGCTAATTAACTCAAACCACCTGCAAAAGCCTTTAAATGGTCTTTCAGTCTAGTTCTATAGGCTACACAATCATGGGGAAGACTGCTGACTTGACAGTTGTCCAAAAGACGACCATCGACACCTTGCACAAGGAGGGCAAGACACAAAAGGTCATCGCTAAAGAGGCTGGCTGTTCACAGAGCTCAGTGTCCAAGCACATTAATAGAGAGGCGAAGGGAAGGAAAAGATGTGGTCGAAAAAAGTGTACAAGCAAGAGAGATAACCGCACCCTGGAGAGGATTGTGAAACAAAACCCATTCAAAAATGTGGGGGAGATTCACAAAGAGTGGACTGCAGCTGGAGTGAGTGCTTCAAGAACCACCACACACAGACGTATGAAAGACATGGGTTTCTGCTGTCGCATTCCTTGTGTCAAGCCACTCTTGAACCACAGACAGCGTCAGAAGCGTCTTGCCTGGGCTAAAGAGAAACAGGACTGGACTGCTGGTGAGTGGTCCAAAGTCATGTTCTCTGATGAAAGTAAATTTTGCATTTCCTTTGGAAATCAAGGTCCCAGAGTCTGGAGGAAAAGAAGAGAGGCACTTCATCCACGTTGCTTGAAGTCCAGTGTAAAGTTTCCACAGTCAGTGATGGTTTGGGGTGCCATGTCATCTGCTGGTGTTGGTCCATTGTGTTTTCTGAGGTCCAGGGTCAACGCAGCCACATACCAGGAAGTTTTAGAGCACTTCATGCTTCCTGCAGCTGACCAACTTTTTGGAGATGCAGATTTCATTTTCCAACAGGACTTGGCACCTGCACACAGTGCCAAAGCTACCAGTACCTGGTTGAAGGACCATGGTATCCCTGTTCTTAATTGGCCAGCAAACTCTCCTGACCTTAACCCCATAGAAAATCTATGGGGTATTGTGAAGAAGAAGATGCAATACACCAGACCCAACAATTCAGAAGAGCTAAAAGCCACTATTAGAGCAACCTGGGCTATCATAACACCTGAGCAGTGCCACAGACTGATCGACTCCATGCCACGCCGCATTGCTGCAGTAATACAGGCCAAAGGAGGCCCAACTAAATACTGAGTGCTGTACATGCTCATACTTTTCATGTTCATACTTTTCAGTTGGCCAACATTTCTATAAATCCTTTGTTTTTATTGGTCTTCAGTAATATTCTAATTTTCTGATATGATGAATTTGAGATTTTCATTTGTTGTCATTTGTAATCATCAAAATTAAACAAAATAAACATCTGAAATATATGAGTTTGTATGTAATGTATGAATATAATATACAAGTTTCACTTTTTAAATGGAATTACTGAAATCAATCTACTTTTTCATGATATTCTAATTTTATGACCAGCACCTGTATTTATACAGCCTTTTAACATTTATAGTAACTGTTTAGTGTGACCGTTGTGAGTTTACAGACTTAATTCCTTGTCATGCTGTTTTAATCCTTAAATACTATGAAAGAACATTTAGAAGTGGTTCAGATTTAAATGGCTAATCTTTGTCTTTGCTGTATCCAAAACTATTTTGGAAACAAAGAAGTAGCTTAAATTGTTCATGTTTTCTGGATCTTAGATTAAAAAAAATTAACTATAAGCTAAATTTTGTTTCTTTGCTGAAAAAAAATGCATCACAGATAAAACACTGTAATTTAAAGAAGTGATTTTCAATAAATAATCTAGCTCAGACAAGTTAAAGTGATTTACATTTTCAAATGAAGTCTAAATTGGTTCCTATAAGAAACCAACTTCTGCATACTTTATTTTCAGTATTTTTTTAACATGCAGATAAGAAAACAGAAGTGCTTATTTTTGCACTAAAATCTCCAGACTTGCATATTAAAGCTGCAGGAAAATCTAAATCATGTTATACATATGTAGATTTCACATAAACATTGAAAAGGCTCTTTGATTATGGGGTCACCCTGGGGAATTGGTGGACTATGTTTATATAAATATTGCTCTAATTGCTCCTTTAGGGACATGGGGTTGTTTGCCTCTAAGATGTGTGTGCAGTATTAACACGCTGTGTTTGTCCACCTGTATTTTTACCCTCTCAATGGATTCCAGATTTTCTAAACTGAAACAGCTGTGCGACCTTGAACATTCATATGAAAGATGTGTCAGAAAAAAAAATGAATCTTACGAAATAAATTGTCTGACTTTATGGAGGATTTAATAGAAAGGACTTCCTTACAAGGGACAGAGAGAGAGATATTTTTAATATCATTATAAAGACAGGTAATTCTGTAGCATATAGTGGTGTTGTATGAAGGTGTGTTTGTTTCAGAGCTGAAGGAGGAGGTGGTTTACTACGATGTCTGTGAAGATCCAGAGGAGCTGCATAGCATGGTCCACACAGCATTTCAACAGGCTGAAACTCCACTAATCCGTCAGCTTAGAAGACGCCTGCAGAGCCTGGAGACCAAGAGGGGAAACATCTGTGCTCGGAGGGCTTATCTACGCAACAAAAAGGTGTGGAACACGCTGCAGCCCAGTTTTTTTTTTTTTTTTTTTTGCTACCTGTGTGTTAATTTAACAGAAAAATATATTTTTTGTCACTTAGCGTTTCTTAAGGGTAAAAATACAAACCTTTAATCTGGATGATAGAGCAGTTGGTTTTTATTATGGATTTCAGCTTTATGGAGTCATTATATGCATCATGATTTCTTCAAGTTATTTAAAGTAGAAATTATTTCCATGACAGCTGGTAGCAATGAAAAGCCCTCAAAGTGAACTAAAGTAGACCTTCCTATTGCATGATGGCTGAGCCCCCATGCTTCATAGTGTAGAGTTATGTGACGAACCCCCTGTGGCCTTCATACCCAAAGCAACATTCATACTGTTAGCAGGTTATGCTAAGTCTCTGTCAATCATGGTTTTCTGACACATTGTAGGCATTTTTTCCAGCATTGTGACTTGTTAAGGGCATCATACTGATGATTGGCTCCACACGGCTGTCCTCTAATGTTTACAGTGCTTATAGGCCTTTTTCAACCATCTGAGGCTCAGTCTTTTCCACTTCAGCTATGCTTTGATTCATTTAGTTTGCAGTGTAAGTGTTTTTCTTTTTTTTTTTCCTCTTAAAAAGCATTTAAAGTTTTCAGATTTTATCATATGTACTCTTCAATTAAAACAGAAATCTTAAAAAAATAAAAATGTCATTGCTTGGTTTTCAAGCGTTTTATTTCATGACGCATCGGAAAAACAAATCCGCAACCCATCTTCAATGCTCTTTCTGAGGTTGTTGGTTAAGGTCTCTCCCCATGTGGCTCCATCCATCCTCATCACAGTGCAATCCTCCTGTTCCTTTGCAGAAAAAACTTCCCCAAAGAATTATTTCTTCCTCCTCCATGCTTCCCCCCTGAAATTTTCTTTTCCCTCTGCTGTTCCTATCTCCAATTGCCTTTTTGATCAAAGTACGCCATCCATGTGAGCAACGTTTGGGACGTCTCTTTTTATTACGGTACGCTTACCAGGCAGGAATGCCCAATTCCCAAGATCTACAAGAGTTGCTGATTCCATCCCTAAATAATTACAAACTGGTCTTCTCTTACTGCAACAACTGGATAACTGTTATTTAGCGAAATAGTTTCAACCAAATGCTTTTTAATTTTAGGTTGCTATTATTTTGAACATAAAACATAAAGTGGCTTTAGATATCGTGTGTGTGTGTCTTCAGGATCAGTGCATGGAGGCCCAGGAGCAGAAGCAGCTGGCAGCCAAGCAGAGCTCCATCCTTTTCAGCCAGCATCATCAGGTTCACCTGGTACGTCACCACAGCAACCAGACAGCCCACACAAACCCTCCCAACGCCGTCGAGGTAGCGGACTTAGTTTTTTTTTCCTTCAATAGTTCTCAATGTCTCCCTCTGTCGTCTGCAGAAACGGGAGAAGAAGAAAGAGGAGGAGCAGAGGAGGAAGCAGTGGGTGGACGAAGAGCGGGAGAAGACCCTGAGCAGATTACGAGCCTTTAGAGAGGTCAGGCTCCGCCTTCTTTCTCCTGGAGATCCTCCTTTATTAAAAAGAGAAAAAACTGTATGTAGGTTCCTAATGCTTCCTGTTGACACCTATTGTAAATCCATATTTACAAAAAAAAAGCATTTATTTTGAATTTGGTCAGTTAGCATAACAGAAATTATTTTCAATAATAATGGAGAACTATAGAGATTGTTCATTACTTCAGTTATATTATGTTTTTTAAATGACCACTTTTCCTCTGGATTAATTTAACCCCAGGCAACAGAGAGGCATAGAAAGAGATGATTTGTCATTTGTTTGCAGTGCATTTTCATTATTTTTTACTGTTGTATTGTAATATTCTTTCTAGAAGCGTCAGGGTCAGTACATCCTGAAGACTCCTCATTCCAGGAGGTCTCCTTCTGAAGTGTCCTGTCCCTCCCAGCCATTGTCTATCATCAGCCTCTCACCTTCTGCCTCTCCTGAAGAACCTTCCTCCATCCGTCCGGCACCAAGGAGCAACAAAACCTCCAAAAAACAGCAGTCTAAAGATATCCCTGTTCAGATATTCTCTACACCACGTCCGCCAACATTAACCTGTCCCACTGCACCTCCTCCTCCACCACCACCTCCACCGCCACCTCTTCCACCACCGCCGCCTCCTCCTGCTATAGCACCTCTTCCTGTCCAAGCTGCACCTTCCCCTAAGGATATGCCGATGGCTCTCAGTGAAAAAGAGGAGCCTCCATTTCCAGCCAAGAACACGCTCAAACAGAATATAGGTGAGACTGAAGCACACCACATAATTCAGACTTTGAAGGGGAGCGTGCATTGAAAATATAAGCACAGAAAGCTTTGAGAAAAAGCCGGTGGGTATGGAGCAGGTGATGTAACATCTCCCCAATGCTGGTACAGTTGTTTGTTTTAAGGAAAGCGTGTGTGTGGTGTGTGTGTTTGCACATTCTGTCCTGCCCTATATTCTCCATGTTTCCCATGAGGAGAGACAAGGCTTCTTACCTCAGTTGCTGTCCTGTTCTTGCACACCTTCAGCTAGTCAAGCACAGATTTCTTATTTTACTTATTTTCTAAAACTATTTGATTCATAAAAGGACTCCATTTGGAAGTCTCACCTTTAAAAAATTTTTTTAAATCTCTGTGCCTTTTTTTTATTTTTATTAACAGCTGAAGAAAATGGTATTCAAAGTTGCCCAATAATGCATTCCAGTACTAGATTTTGCTTTGTTTTTCTATCTTTTATCTATTCATGCATTTCTTTTTTTGCAGGAACTATGGATGAAGTGTTGGCTTCCCTCCAACGCGGGCAGATTAAACTCAGAAAGGTCCCGGATGCCAGGGCCAATTCTGGGCAGGACGCGAGGAGCAATCTGTTGTCCGCCATCCGACAGGGAGTCACATTGAAGAAGGTTAGAAACTTCAGTAACTCAATAATTAATCAAAGTCAGTCAAATCTGACAGCGTTAAACATTGCTATACAGCTTAGCTGTTATCTTTCCTAGAAAGCATTGTTGGAATAATCAAAGGGGAAAACTATGCAGAATGGTGTGTATTTCCTTAAAAACATTTTACACTTCCTTAACACTCAGGAATAACAGCTTTTGGTTTACTCTCAGATCCTTTACCAGATTAAATTTCACAGCTGGGACTGTTCTGTTGCAGAACTATATGAAATGACTATTTCAGCTAAACCACTGAACAATTTGGTCGGAACTCGCTTTTACTAACGAGTATGGGTGATATATGCACTTGAAATCTTATGATAATTGGTGGTATTATTGTGATCAGAGATGACTGCTTTGGTTTATGATCCATGCTTTACTCAAACATGATGGAGCAAAGTGTTTATTTCCAAAAGTTACAGTGCTTTGCTAAGTTTCTGTAAAACAGATATGTTTTCAGGAATTGCAACTTGTATTTTAATTATCAGACTAAACCTAAAAGGCATTTCTCGTTTTTGATTGTTCTGCTAAAGATAATTTTCATAGTGAAAACAAAGTTTTACTTGTCACTATGGTGGCTATAGGTCAGTTGCTAAGTTTCAATATCTAATATTAGAGAGGACTAAACAGTACATTTCTAGTTTATCATAAATATATTCATAGAATAAGTGTCTAGGTTGGCCCTCAATAATAGCAACAGTTGCTACTTTAACCTTTAAAATAAGAGCAATGCTCTTAATTGTAACATTTGTAGTTAAAACAGTAAAAAATGTAGGTTTTACATCATAGTAGTTTAGTTGCACACTCATCAGGGCAATGAGTCAAAAGCCTTGCTAACGCAAACTGTAGGACTCTACAGAAATATTGCTGCTGTAAAACAGCTGATAACAAATACATGTGGTTTAAATCATTCTCTATTAAAATTGTTATGAATATTATGAGCCCAACTCAAAAGCTTCCATTAAAGGTGAAACATTCACTTTAGTTTCCAGTTTTTTATGAACGGAATCAGCATCTTGAACTGTAAAATAGTAGATCTGAGTTGCACTGATAATTGTTGTGTAGGAACGGGCCACATTGTGCCTCTTTGTGTTGAAGGTGGTCGCCACACGGGAGGAAGTCCAGAGCGGCACAGACAATGACCTGGAGCGCAGCATTAAAGCCGCCATGATGAGGATGAAGAAGGTGGCAGCAGACTCAGACGATGAGGACGAAGGTGACAACGACTCGCAGAACACAGAGTGGGACAGCTGAGACCAGAGCCTGTTGACCCCACCCCCCCGCTCTGTGTCCTTAACGGTTAAAAACTAGAGCTTGAGTTTTCACCCCCCCAACCCCTAAAAAATGCTGCTTCTTCTGACGAGGACAGGATTACGCCTTCTTCCGCTTTAGTTTAGTTTACTTAAACGCTTTAGTTTGTCTGAGCTGTCAAACTCTAATCCCGTCGGTCGTCATAAAGTAGCACTTAAATGTAAGAGATCAAAAACAGCTCTGATCCGACTAAGTATCAAGTGACAGAATCAGGATTTAATCTCCTCTGAAAACCTTTTCTGTTTTGGAGACGTCTCAAAGTGAAAGGCTAAATGGGATGGTCTGTATTATAAAGCAGAGTCAGAACCAAATCAGTTAATGATTGAATCCTAGCTGCCTGAACGCCTTCTGTTAGGCTGCTGCTCAATGGGGGAAGCCTGTTCTGCACCAAGAAACTGATTCCTCTCTTATTTCAGAATCTTATCCTATTGAATGTAATAAAGACTTAATTTTCTTAACTTAACCCAGTGGCTGTTTGCTTTGAAAAGCAATGATGTTTACAGTGTATACTGGTAAAGCCTTCAGCGTTGTTTGTACTAGAAGCTCCTGTCTTGTCAAAAATGTAACTGGTTAGAACTTGTCTAGAAATAAATCCATTTCTTTCCTCATGTTGCCAAAAGAAAGGAAGCGATCGATTAAGAGTGCAAGATAACTTTATAATGAATTCTGTTAAATGAAGAAACGTCCTATCCTCTCAGCCTTGGTCTGAATTGATTTCTGGTAAACAGCATTAAAGAGTGCAGAGTGAATAAAAAGCCTGTTAAATGAGCTGGTAATAACTGCACTGAAAAACATATATGCACCACTGTTTTAATAAAAATGTAATCAACATAAATCATTGCAGATTTAGCTTTAATTCAAAGCTTGCTGGACTGAGGTATCTGCTGTTGTGTTTGCTCCTTGTGACCCCTGATCTGCACAGACTCGCTGTACCTGGATCAACATCCCCTCTGCTTAAACGTGCTCTACAGAGGTTTCAAAGCAAGAGCAGGTAAACCCTGATGACTGCGCTCCAGGAGACTTTTCGCCCACCTTAATGAGTCATAGAGAGCTCTCCATCCAGACAGCTGTGGCTGTTTTCAGCTGTGTAAAAGTCAAAGAACAGCTGTTGGTGGAGATCCTTTCATCCTCTTTAGTCTGGGGTGGGAGGGATCTGTGGTTTTTTTTCTGTGGGGAACAACCAGGTCACGCATCTCAAGGGACCCAGACAGCAGGTACTGCTGACAAAACCAAGCCAATTTTGCATCAATGTGAAATTCCTCAGCCTGTTACTATGGTAACAGCAAGTCTTGGTTGTAATGGCCCGCAGTGCTAGGTTTTTCTGTCTCTCACACATTTACCGAGCAGCATAGTGTCTTAATGATGTTTCACCGAGTCGCCCACTCACCACCAGTCACACAATGAGCCTCGCAGAGACAAACGGCAGACAAGAGAGAAATGCTGCTTTAACTCTGGACTGGCATTAGGTTTTGGTGTAAAAATGTTTGTTCCAACTTCAATTTCAGTCAGATTTGATGAGCTATCTAAAGAAAAACACCATTCTGAGATTCCAACGTCTCATTTTTCAAAAAATGGGAATTGACGTTCAGTCTGCATCAAGGCAAATCATGGAAACGACCGTTTCTCATGAGGCCTGGCGTATTGATCCAGTTCATTAGGTTCTGCTGCACTAAATTCACTTTATTTGTGCCACACTTAATATATGCGGTTATAAGAACTTGAGGTGTCAGTTTGAACTATTGTATTTTTAATACTGCAGAATCGTTTAGTTTATATCAATTAGTTTTTTTGTATTTGTTGATTAAAATAACTGGATTTATTTTTAAAAATAGGACTAGTTAATAGTTTTGTTGTAAAAAAAAAAAAAAAAAAAAACCCTGCTTCTTGCATAAGTAAGACTTGACAGAAAATTCATAGTTTATCCGCATATTGATTATTTTTACACTGAGTGCCACTTTTATATACAAAAAAAAGTTGAGTAGGATTGAGTTGCCAAGGCAACACGTCCTCTGATTCACTGCAGCAGTACTGTGATGATGTTTCATGTGTTTCCCTTCCCCCGTCAGTCCCCAGAATGTGTTTGGTCTCATCTCCACACAGACATGTCAGCTGCTTTGCACATGTAGGTCTCCGTTATGATTAGCACCATGTTTGGCTCCATGTAAATCAACAGAGGAGGAGACAGGCGGTGGTAGAGCCTCGACAGCCCTTTGCTCCAAGTGTTCCTCCTCCTGAGGACTTCTCATCCAGGGAAAAAAAAAGGACTGTTTTAATTTGAGGAGGATTTAGCCATTTCTTTCACACACAAACACATTTAAAAGCTCCCATCTCGTCACACCGGAGAGCAGGAGAAAAAGACACTCACTCAGCAGTGTAATTAAACTAGACTTTACCAGTTTCAGTTCTCTAGGTACAGTATTGGACAAGAATCACAAAAGTGCACAAGAGGCATTGGTTCAACAGGAAGAATCATAATGACTCAGGTGAGTTACAAACAGGGAAAACACTTTAAAAAAAGTCCCTTTGATAAATATCTCAGAGTTAGGACAGATCTAAAGAGTCATGAAAAATAGTCCAGTGTAATATTATTACTGGGTAAATATTTTACTTTGATTGCAAACATATGGTCTCAAAATTGACTTCCCAAAAGCAGCTGCAACACAGTCTTATGAAAACCTTTAAATCCTCAGAGTTTGGTATAACTTTTACACATTATCCTACATCTGAACAACAGATCAAGCATTATTAGCCTGGTCTGGAAATACTAGTTGTAGAGAGGCACCAAAAATAAACATACAAGACTAAAAGCAAAGACGTTTTAAGCAGAAACAAAAAAAAAAAGGCTTGTTCCAACCAAATGTTTTGAGTGAAGTACACTTTCACATGATTCACCTGTCAAGCAGCACCATAAACCTCATTCAGGAAAAATACAAATTAAATAACCACCACCATGAAAAAAAAACCTAACGTCAGGAAGAACTTATCGGACACGTGCAGGTCTGTTCACACTAATGCACGCAAACGCTCTTTTAACACTACACCCATGGCGGATAATGGGTTATTGTCAATTTGGAAGGAAAGATCCTGAGTTTTCCTTCTTTATGCAAATATAATATAAAGCATCTCTACAATAAAGATCCTGCTGAAATCTCCTTTAAGGATCATTTCCATACTTTTTCAAGCGAACAACTCAGGACAGGATGATCCATTTGTTTAAATGGGAGAACTTATCTTGATGTTATATAACAGAAATAATCGTGTCATTATGGGGGTGGTCACTGGTTGGCCTGTTTTCCTTTCCAGGGAGATTTAAACTTACCTGGAGGCACTTTGTGTCACGGCCATTTATTATGTTTATGTGCATATAATTGAATGTATACAAACTGTCTTCTAACACACCTGAGATACACAAGAGGCAGCAGCAAGGACAGTCTGTAGAGGACTTCAGATCTGAAGGGGAGGGGCACCTTTTTTACCACTAATTATTAGTTTAATTCTGCTGTCTTTTTATTTTAGCCCTTCAAAGTCCCACCTTATGCAGCTTATAGAGACGTTCTGCAGCCTTTAGAACAGAGAGATGGACAGAATCTAAGAACCCACCACCAGCTTTTTAAGCCGCTTTACCCCCACTGAAACAGATGAGTAAACTCAGTGTGAGTGGGAGTAGTTTCAAAGCCAGCACCCAAAAAATGTCACCATTTTGTTAGACTTGCTGGCCTTCTTTCTTCTTTTAAAGTCTGCCAAGAACTCAATCCCTCCCCCCCATAAAGTTGTGTTATTAAAAGATGATCAATTCAAAGAGGACATCACTTTGGGGGAGTAGGTGCCGCATAGTTTTTGTCCTCAAGAGACATTTTACTGAATCCTTCATGCCAGACCTCTCGCCCTTTCAGCTCAGCAGCACTTTTCTCAGTTATCGACACCGAGCTTAGAGAGTCCCTGTCTGAACTCGTGCAGCTCATCCAGCTTTCCATCCAGGATATCCATGAACTTCTTCAGCTCGCCCTTCATGTTTCCCTGTTTCTGTCGACTGTCGTTGACGTCCATCTGAAGACCCTCCACCTTCCCTTCCAGCTCCTTGTTCTTTGACTCTGCAGTCTGCAGGGCAGATGTTAATGGGGTTAGATTAGAGAAGGAAAAGTCCGAATGTGACAAAAAGATCCATTGATTAAACCTGCTTGGGGAATATTTCTCTTTTATCATTTAAATCAGTCTCAGAAATCTACATACCTCTCTGCAGACAAAAGCTTTTTTATTGTGTTTTTTTTTTTTTATATTGCAGAACTTTAGGCATCATAAATGAAAACTTGTTAGATGGTATGATGATGCCTCCACCATGTGAAGCAGAGTGATTTGCAGGGTTGTTTTCCTCCACATTTATTGTTCTGAATTCATTTCAAAGTTGAAACTCTGTCTCATCTGACCAGACGTGAAAAATGTGAAAACTTGTGTCGGTCTGGCTGCTCAAGAGTTCACAGCTGTACCCTGACACAACATGAAAGCTGCCTAAAACCTTTCCAAGACACAGTAGGTATGTATAAAAAAGTGCAGAAGTCCTCAGTACAATAAAAGAATGAAATGCCAATTTTCTTTTATCTGAAAAGTACAGTATCAGGAAGGACTCATGTTTTCTGGGTAAGGATGGTTGTGCAAGTATGTTTCTCTGACTAATGGGCAACACATCAATGCCACAGATACTTTTGAAGGGAGGAGATTAAAATAGAGGTTGCCAAATGGGCCCGACGTCTGCATGACTGCATCCTACAGCTGACTCCTGAAACCTGATCTGCTCATGAGGAGGTCATCTTTAAATAGAGAGGAGCTCCAAACTGCAGCCCAATAGAAAGACACTTTATAATTATAACTTTGATGCGCTCAAGCGATTTCTTTTGTTAATTAAGACTGCCAGAGTTGAGAGACAGATGACATCTGGGAATCCCAAAGTTTATGCATGTTGTCAGGTTAGATGAACAGTTCCAGCCACAATTCTCCATCCAGCGGGCAGAATGAAATCCAACAGTAAAGTTTGTGTGATGTTGGAGCTGCAGGAACTACAGGAATGCCACTGTTGGTTTTACTCTCCTCCACTTTGTGAACGAAAGGCACCACATTCTTGATTGTTTGGACTGTGGGTCGGCCAGCGCGGGGTGAAATAAGCTCAGCTATCAACAGGCTCATGCCTGTTGCTGTCATCAGTGAGCCTGGCTCTTCCAGTTTCACAGAAAGTCTCACTGAAAGTAAAACTCGTTGTTCTCAAGACTTCATGTACCTGCATTGTTTTAGGATTAATATGTTTAAGAGGCACAGCCCATGCAACTCCTGAAGTGTTATAAGAACTAATCATCAAAGCTTTATAAAAACCTCTGGAAGCACTCCAATCATTTTATCTACTGTTCCACTAGAAAACTAGAGTATCCCGATAATATTGCAGCTCTTTTAAATTAAAAAAATAATAAAAAAAGCTTTTCAAAAAGCCATAATCCATTCAGTGCTCTGCTGGGTGCAGACCTTCATTAACAAATGAAGTAACGACAATGTGTGCTGGTGAGACATCTGATAGGAATGTAGTGTCACCAGCCCTTGAGGAGAATGATGAATAGAAACTCTCTGAAAGGGCTACATACAGCCTCACATTCTCATGTGTTCAAGGCCTGCACCGCTCCCCAGGCTCACCTGTTTATTCAGCTTTACCATGAGGCTAAGAAAGGTAACAGGATTGTCACTTTGAGCTTTCAACATACCTTCAGTTTTGCAGTGATGCTCTCACACTCTCCCATCAACTGAGGGATAATCTCTGCCTGCCTCCTTAAATTTTCCAACTCCTGGAGAAAAAAAAAAAAAGATAAAGAAAAGCTATTCAGAATGTTGAAAAAAATGCATTTCAGGTGAATATATTTTAACATGATTAACTCTAAGCTTTGAAACATACATTCATCAAAGATGCAGAAATGTAGTTTCAGATCAAAGTAGTTGCGTCCAATATTCAAAAACTTTTTTTTCAGTTCTATTCTAGTATAGTTTTGAGTTCTAAATATCATTCCTCTACCATTTGAAAGCAATCTGCTTTATGCAGAATACATTAACCAGAAGTGATAGCTCTAGTCTTTGGAGTAACCTGCGGCAGTTTTGTCCTTTTAGTTTCCGTTTTACCAGCACAGAGGTCAGCACCGCAGAGGGTCCTAAATAATTCATTGGCTTGTTTTTAATTGGAGGTAGTGACAATGTGCATCTACAGAAGGTGGTGAGTCACTGGGCAGATGAGACTCTGTGGGCCGCCTGCTGCATCAGTGCTCTGCAAACAGCGAGCCTCTCTCTCCAGAGCCCCCGGGTCAGTGTTTGGAACATAATGGCCGACATAGCGTGGAGAAGAAATGCTGGCACTCCCAGAGGGCTGCATATTTCACTTGTAATCTTTCAAAATAAGCTAGAGCATCTGAACTACTTTCCCTCCTGACAGTGTGCGAGATTCCCCACTGTCAAAAGGAAGATGTATATGTTCTAATAATATTCCAGCTGCCGGGGCGTAAACTAGTACTTTACAGAAACAGTTTACCTCAGAGTCAGTGTGAGAGTTTCTACTGGCAACATGGTTCCTAATTGTATCAAGTATTATTATAGCAGCGATAGAAAAAACAAAACTTAATCCACACCATTGCCTGAAGCTTACAGTTCCAGATCAATAAAAGTCCACCTAAAGAGTTTAATATTATCGAGTGCAAGTTAAAATTGAAATAACACGTATTACAAGACTCAACCTTAGTTCTCACTGTCTAACATTGGATCAGATAAACCCTCTTACTGCATTAGTCCAGTTAAGATTAACAAAATTACTTCAATTTGCTAAATGGCTGAAAAACAAGAGTTGTTTAAGATTTATTACTTTCTTTAAAGTCAACAGTTTATATGCTGACAGACTGCTTTGACTTTAAAGAACTGCAGGGAGTCAGTAGGATGCCATGTTTCTGTAAACTTCTGAAGGGTGCTCCTCAAACACAAAGCTTCCTTTTCTAACATCAAGGCATACATCTGTAATGAAATCCAAAAGCAAGGAATTGTAGACTCCCACAAGTCGTGTTTGGTCTTGGGTATGGAAAAAAAGCACCATCTTTAATTGTTCAAATGATTATGAACAAGGGTGGGAATATCTAGCTGTCCTTAAATTTACAAGGGAAAGGTTGTGTCTCAGAGATGAATATATGGAAAAAAGAAATCTATGCATCGACCAAAGAGCAAAAGCAAAGACCTTATGAAACATGCAGGATGAAGTTGGTTAGTAAATCATTATCACCAGTGAAAATCTCCCATAGCGATATGTGCTGGAAGACCAATTGTGTAGATACAGTTCATTTACACAAGTGAATAAAGTGAATGTGATTGGTGGTTTATCAAGGGGCCGGGATTGTCGTGGCGGAAGGTTCATAAGTAAGTTTGGTTGTGGCCGGTTTATCAGAAGCATCTTATTATCCAGTTAGCAACTTAGTGCTAGCAGGTTCCCAATGGGAAATTCCATTGGGACAAAGTAGCACTAAATTGGTGACTTAGAAACGACAATGTCAAGGAACGCTATGGACAGAGGAAACATGCAAGAGGAGGAGAGTTTTGTGTCGGAGGTCGTGGATGAGTCTCCTCTGTCATACATTTTTATTTAGAGGAGGAAAGCAGGATAAAGATGTTGTGGAAGAGGACGCCAGGGTGGCAGAAGCTTGGTTTGATGTAGAAGGCTTACAGCCGTACATGTTTGAGCCCTTGCCTCGCAACGCTGCCAGTTCTGTTAGCTCTACGCCTGCTGACATTATTCAAAAAAATATTGAAGTGTTAACTTCTTCTTCGCTTTAACATCTGTGACTTTCTTACGTAACATCAGTATAATTACCTGCAGAAATCAGTCCTTATATTTAGACCCAATTGTGCTTATATAAACTAGCAACACAGCAGATGAGTTAAGATTACCGTATTTTCACGACTATAAGGCGCACTTAAACGTCTTTTTTTCCCCTCAAAATGTGCGGTGCGCCCTATGTGTGTTGTAACTGCGACTTTTGAGACCACCTCATTGAGGAGATGATGAAAGAGTGGCTGAATGTAAGGAGACCAGGTGTTTTTTTTCCACTCATCACCATCGCTGTTAATATGTGACTCCATGCGTGCCCATCTCACAGCTGATGTGAAAAACATGGGGAAACAAATTAACGCTGTGCTCGCTGTTCAACCGCTCGACATCGGTGTGAACCGGACCCAGCAGGTGCAGCAGAAGCAGCGAGTTTACATGCAAAGTCAATGGTTGACGCGCGTATAGGCGCAGCAAAAGGTCCCGCAGCGCGTTTTGAGCAGCAGCCGCAGCGCCTCGGAAGCGTTAAAGCATCTGACGCACCGCCAACGCGCTGCTGCTGCTCGAGATGGAAAAATTGAAGTTTTGCTGCTGGACGCGCCGCATCAACCAATCAGAGAAGCTGATCTGGGAGCTGACAGCGAGACAGACACAGCGCTCTGATGACATATGATATTAACGCAAATGAAAAGGGCTGGATGGATGAGGAGATGATGAAAGCGTGGCTGAGGCAGGTGTATGTGAGGAGAACAGGTGTTTTTTTCCACGCATCACCATCGCAGTTAATCTGTGACTCCATGCGTGCCCATCTCACAGCCGATGTGGAAAAAAAGGTGAATCAAATGAACGCTGTGCTCGCCGTTATCCCGGGAGGTCTGACAAAGGAACTTCAACCGCTCGACATCGGTGTGAAGCGGCCGTTCAAAGTAAGGCTGCGAGCGGCGTGGGAGCGATGGATGGCCGACAGAGACCACAGTTTCAGGATAGGTGGAAGGCAGCGCCGGGCAAGTTACGCCACCGTTTGCGGATGGATTGTAGATGCTTGGACTAACGTGTCTGCTGGCTCTGTTGTTCGAGCTTTCGCAAAAGCCGGCATTATTTCTGAGGAGCCGCCCGGCACGGAAAGTGACTCTGACAGCGAAGAAGGAGAAACTGGCATTTCTGATTTAGCGCAGCTGTTTAATTCAGAAACAGAGGATGATGACTTTGATGGGTTTGATTAATACTTTGTAATAAATACATAAATAAAGCACAATCATACTCAGTTTTGCTCCCGCTCTATTTTTCTACCTGAACACTTAATTCAACAGCAGCCTCTGGGCCGGGTCTCCTCCTCTTCACCGCGGCGGCTGGCAGGTGTTTTTTCATCTAAATAATCTAAATCTTGCAGCTATATTTGCTGTGATCAGTGGGAATAAAGTAGTTTTAATATGTTTTTAAGTGAGAAAGTCCACCTGAAAACTTCATAATTGCAGTCAGTTCATCCAGATTATCTATTTCTGTCGGAGGCGCTCAGACCCCCACATACCAGCGGTGCACCGACAGCAGAAATCCTTTCATCAGCAGCCTCTAGGCCGGGTAGCCTCCAGGTTCACCGCGGCTGCTGGCAGGTGTTTTTCATCTAAATAATTTTAGCTGCAGGCACCAGGATACCGGTAATAAAAGCGAACAAATTCCGTCGGCAGGTTTCAGGATTTTAAGTTAATTTAGGAGTGATCACAGCGCACTGTCATCTGCGATGTGTCTGTCTCACGGCCAGCTCCCAGGTTTGATTAATAGTTTGTAATAAATACATGATTAAAGCACAGTCATACTCAGTTTTGCCCCCGCTGTATTTTTAAATACGCAGTAGAGGTATTTAAAGGTAGTAGAGGACATGTACCGGTATATAAAAAACGCGCCCTATAGTCCGGTGCGCCATATGTGTGTGTTAAATACAGAAATGGGACACATAACTGAGAGTGCGCCTTTTAGTACGGTGCGCCTTATGGTCGTGAAAATACGGTAAGCAAAAAAAGGAGCAGTAATCAGGGAGTCATGCAATAACTATGGTAAGAAGCACTAATCGAGAACATTGGGCCACCAGCAAGTTCAGCAAGGTACTAAAAAAAATATACTCTGAAAGCGAACACTCATTGACATAATAGCAATTGTGGTTTCTGTTACAGCTACAGTGGGGCCAAAAAGTATTTAGGCAGCCACTGATTGTGCAAGTTCTCCTACTTAGAATAATTAGAGAGGTCTGTAATTTTCATCATACGTACACTTCAGCTATGAGAGACAAAATGAGAAAAAAAAAAATCAGGAAACCACATTGTAGGATTTTTTAAAGAATTAATTTTTAAATTATGGTGGAAAATAAGTATTTGGTCAACCAGAATCCAGCAAGTTTTCTGTATAAAAGACACCTGTCCGAAGCTTCAAACCGTCACACTCCAAACTCAACCATGGCCAAGACCAAAGAGCTGTCCGAAAAACCAGAAAGAAAATTATAGACCTGCACCAGGCTTGGAAGAGTGAATCTACAATAGGCAAGCAGCTTGGTGTGAAAAAAAATCAACTGTGGGAGCAGTTTGTAAGAAAATGGAAGACATACAAGACAACTGATAATCTCCCTAGATCTGGGGCTCCATGCAAGATCTCATCCTGTAGGGTCAAAATGATCATGAGAATGGTGAGCAGAAATCCACAAACTAAACGGTGGGACCTGATGAATGACCTGCAGAGAGCTTGAAAAAAAGTAACAAAGGCTACCATCAGTAACACACTACTCTGAGAGGGACTCAAATCCTGCATTCCCAGACGTGTCCCCCTACTTCAGCCAGTACATATCCAGGCCCACCTGAAGTTTGCCAGGGAGCATATGGATCCAGAAGAGGATTGGGAGAATGTTATGTGGTCAGGTGAAACCAAAATAGAACTTTTAGGTAAAAACCCAACTCATTATGTTTGGAGGAAGAATGTAGAATTGCATCCCAAGAACCCCATACCTACTGTGAAGCATGGGGGAGGAAATATCATGCTTTGGGGCTTTTTTCTGGAAAGGGGATAAGAGAACTAATCAGTGTTGAGGGAAGAATGAACAGAGCTGGGGTCATGTTTCCTTAGATTTTAAGCCCAAACCTCCTTCAATCAGTAAGAGCCTTGAAGATGAAACATGGCTGGATCTTCCAGCATGACAACGATTTCAAACACACCACCCCGGGCAAAGAAAGAGAGGCTCCGTAAAAAGCATTTCAAGGTCCTGCAGTGGCCTAGCCAGTCACCAGACCGCGACCCCATATAAATTTGTAGAGGGAGTTGAAAGTCTGTGTAGCAAAGTGACAGCCCTGAAACCTCACTGCTGTAGAGGAGATCTGCATGGAGGAATGGGCCAAAATACCAGCTAGAGTTTGTGCAAAACTGATGAAGACTTACAGGAAATGTTTGTAACATAAACTTTATTGGCAAAGCATTAAGTTTAAATTTAGTTATTGACCAAATACTTTTAAAAAACTTTTTTTTTCATTTTGTCTCTCATAGTTGAAGTGTACCTATGATGAAAATTACAGACCTCTCTAATTATTCTAAGTAGGAGAACTTGCACAATCAGTGGCTGACTAAATACTTTTTGGCCCAACTGTAAGAGGTGTGCGTTGACACAAAGGGGCAGTGAAATGGTCTAGGTTTAGCTAGACAGAATCCACATACAGCTGGGAGAAAAAATAAATTACCACCACCTGTGGTTTCTTATGTAGTAGTATGAAAATCTCTTGAGAGGTTAAAAAAATAAATGAATTAGTTGCAGCAACTTCAGAGAACTGGAAGTTGGAGAGAAAACCTTAAAGCTGTAATTGCCTTCATGCAAGAGGATGGAGTAAATCACAGTGCTTTAAGTGGTAATAAACCACTTGTTGTTTTTATAAGCTCTTAGAGAGACGCCGACTGTGGAGAACGAGTCTGTTTAAGATGGATGTGCTTTAGTCTCACCTGCTCTTTCTCCTGCAGCTCTGCCTCTAGCTCCTTCACTCGAACGGCCAGCTGGGCGTTTTTCTGCTTTTCCTGATTGGCCTCATTGCATTGGGCCTCAAGTTCTGCAATCTGAAAAAAAAAAAAAAATAGCTTTTGTCTGCAGAAATGTAGTCAGGGAGTATACCCAAGGTTTCTAGCATACACCCACTTCTGAAAGCAGTTGTCAATGATCTCAGTCTCAGTGTCAGATTATAGCTCTACGGGACAAGCTGGGTCACAGTGAAAGCTGACAACTGATTAATGATCAAGTAAAATGTATGTTACATAAGTAAAATCATGGTTGCAACACGTGCCCAGCTGTAGAAACACAGAGATTATGACACTGAGCTAATTCTATTATTGCTACAGGGAAAAGAGTGGCTAATTAAAAGTATGGGACTTAAGTAATAATCGTTTCTCCTGTGTGAGGGATAGAAGTTATATGAACAATTCTCTCATCCTATTGAATGGATTATAATTACCATTATTGATGAGAATGTAATCTATTAGAGACGGAGAGTGATTCAGTTGTCTATTTTCCTTGAGGCAGAGATTTAAAGCAGGCAGCTTCTCGACCAACAGGATTGATGAGTTTGTATACACGTTTAAGCTTCCCTGCAGGATAGTGTGAGTGCGTTACCTTTTTCCTGAGTGTGTCACTCTCTTCTTGACAGGCAGTAAGCTCCTTCTTCCAGCTTTCTACATTAGCTGAGGACTCCTGCAGTGCATCCACCAGTCTGGCATTATTTTCTTTTAAAGTCTGAAGCTCTGTTTCATACTTCTTAGTGGTGGTGTTACTGCCAGAGAGGAGAGATGGAAATATCAAGGAGTGTTATTATTCATCAAGTTAAACCGCTCAGTGCTGAAATGGTCGTGGCTTATGGGCACAGAGTTACATAAAATTATTTCATTTATCAAACAAAAGAAAAAGTATGAATGCTTTAAGCTTAGACCATGTTTTCTATTGAAAAATGGCTGACGATGTTTCGATACATTTACTATGCATCACTGTGTGTTTATTTATGCATGGCTGGTTGATGTGTTCAACTCCTCTTTAAAGAGGGACTGGGATGCTCCTCTGCATCTGCAATCCTCAGTTTCTTTAGTCCTGTTTTCCACAAATCCAGATCCTACAGTCCCGATAAAGGAGAAAGTCCGAACAAGATGGGGTTCAAAGCAGAATTACTCCAGAAGCTGAAAGCTTCAAGTGAACAACTTTTTTTAGGATAATCCTGGTCTCATTCATGAAGAGTAAATTGCTTTTGAATATCATTACAAGGACGCTATCTTTATTATGGATCCCAAAGCATTTGCTTTATAAGTACAACTGGATATGAGAAAAGCAGAGAAAATGCTATTAACTCTAAGCCATAAATGATTCCCAAAATGAATAAAAAATTAAAGATGAATGAGAAACTAACTTGCCTTATGAATGCATATTTTATACATCATTCTGCTAGAAAAAGTCCCCATGTTTGTTTAAATATAAGAATTTCTGCAGACAAATGTGCAAGTTTCATCAGTACTTCATGTTGCAAACTTTTCCACCGATCTGTTCGACAACAGGATGAAGAACGTACAATTAAAGAAGCAGCGGCTCTTTTTGGTTGCTGCCTATTATTTTAATTGGCTCTGCCACCCTGAGGCCTTCTAATGCAGCTGGTTCCACATCTGGTGTCTTATAATTATAATTCAGACTCTTGGTATCAGGACTGAGGTCCAGATAACCTAACAGGAATAACCCCGTTATCAGAAGACAATCAGAAATGCAGGTATTTGTGGATAAGTTAGCTCCCATTATTATACAAAAGAAATGTTTAATAAAATAAATGAAAAACACTGTAATTGATGAGGAACAGCTGTCTGGAGTAAAAATAATGACAAATCCACCTTTGCTACACTATGTTGAGATAAAGAGTTCATGAATTTGTATGCCACTACATTAAAAGTGTAAACATGGATTAAAATGATCAGACTCATGATCCGTTTTACATATATTTATCATCAAGTTGATGAGTGAATTATCTTCAGTGAGAAGCATCTTAACGAGGGAATGAAGAGAGAAAATACAGATTTCAAAATACATTTATGCTTACAATTACAACATAACCAATTTAAACAGAAATTAATTGCATTGGAACAATTTAGCATTATTCTATTTTAATTATTAAGTACAGAAACAATAAATAAATAATGAAATGAAAAAATATTAAACCAAGCAACTGTAGGGTAATGTACAAACATATTAAAGGTATTGTGGAGGATTTTCACAATTTTTTTTAAAAGACCCACCCTCGCCCGGGAGGGAAAGCCTATTAAACACGTGCAAGAGCATGCAGGAGCCCATTTCTCCTCATGCACAGTCTGTTTAAAAGCTGCTGTTCTCATAGATCATACCAGCTTACCGTGTCCCAATGTCCACCCTAATTCCTAACCCTTCAATCACTATATAGGGCGGGGACCATATAGTGGACTTTATACTGAACTCGGTTAACTGACTGTTCAGACAGATGATCACTACTTTTTGCTTCCTGCTGGTCACGTAACTCCTCCTCGACCACGTGGTGCCTGCGCCATCTTTGTTATTAGGCCGCTGTGACAGCAAATCCCATAATTATTATGAGATATATCTGCCTCTTCTGAGGCCTTTCTCTTCTGTCATACACTTCGTAGACACTTTTTCTCTTACAACCCTCGGCCATTTTCAAAGAACCGTGGTGGGAAAGGTGAGCTTCCATGGCTGTCTGAAACCATAACTCACCACAGATATACGCCTGAAAGTGCGCATGCGCAGAAAAAGATAGCTAACTGAGCGAGCATGTATGACGCCCTAACGTAAACATATCACCAGAATGATTGACAATTAGGAGGGGCACTAATTTAGATTATCCACCTGGAAATAAAATCCTCTATACCTTTAAGAAAAACTGTTCAGGATGTTTATAATCTGCACATATTTAACAATTTCTATTCATTATATTTAACATCATTATGTTACGTTTACAAAAAAATGGAAGACTCAAGCAAAGCCAAGTCTTAGCCATTGATCCAGGTCACTACTGACAGAGAAAAACAGTATAACAGTGTACCTGACCCGGGTCTGCTGCCAGACCATCAGGTCTATGGAAACCAAATACAGGCTTCATCAGAAGCAGTTCCCAGGAAACTGCCCGGGACCTTTCTCACCGGGAATATCTCGACACACAGCTGCACAGTTGGCTTCGAATGGTTCCCGTTTTCAGAGTTTAAAACTGAACAAACAGCATGAGAATAAAAAAATAATAATAATTGTACTAAATAAAGTGGTTTTTTCCACTTATTTCAGAAGCTTGAAAGTAAATTATTTCTTATGAATTATAAGTGTTAAATACAAATAGGTATAAAGAACAAATCAAGTTGGGCAACTAAATTCAAAGCAGGTTGGTCAGGCTCGTCTTTTTATTCCAGATGAGGGTTGAGGTTCTTGTGAAGGGTTTGGAGCGTTTTAATTTTTACAGAAAATATGAGTCAGATTTGGGCAGCTCATAGAAGTTACGCCCTTTGACATCACCAGGTCACATGACCCAATAAGAATGAGAACTGAGTAATGCATATAGCCACCTTATTATAGGTTCTTAAGCAGGACAATAACAAAATCATCTGTCTGGATGACAGCATTGGTATGTCCAAAGTTCTAGACATGCAATAATTAACAATTAAAAAAAGAAAACAAAAATAAATGACTATTCATGATTTGAATGAGGGTCATTCCACAAGTTTGCAGACCTTCAAACTAGCAGAGTGAAATTATTCATCTTAAGAAATTCTGTGATGTGTATTTAAATGATATTTTTTTTATTTAAAAAAAACTGTTTTCAAATCACCACATTAATCTAGGATCTCATGAACATCTACAGAGTAAAAAGGGTTTCAGCCCAGTTTAAAGCTATTTTCTGAAGTTTAGGTCTGTTAAGTAAAATGTTTGCATAAATATAAGAACGCTGGGATTTGTAGTCCCTAAATGTGATAAATCCATTTAAACTACATAGGTAAAAATATGGTGGAATGGGTTAATCCCCAAAACTTTCTTTGGAGACAAAATGTGTCTGCAAAGCTTGTTTTATATTTAAACACAATTAAAAACAAAGTTTTCTAAAGCAAATCAATGTTCAGTTCAATCAGAGCCTCCAGCAGCCAAAACAGTACAGTGAAATCTGATGAAATTCAATAAAATAAAAATTTTCTCCTTTACAAATGGCTCCCACTAGCATAAAAAAGCACTAATAAAGTGTGCTTGCCTTGAGATTCAATCTCTAGTTTCTTAAAGGTTCGTAGCTTTACTCTATGTTCTCGGCCTCCAGCTGGTCAGTGCAGGCGGCTAATCAATCCCTACCTGTGATAATGAAGGACGCTCTATGAGCTCTTACAAGTTGGAATTGCTGCTTTTGAATACAGATGACTTAGAGTCTGAACTTTTTTAACTGAGCAGAGCTGAAATTATTACATTGGAATTTAACTTAATGTGGCACCCGAACAACATTTTTGTGAATTTCCTTAATAAATACGTATAAATAAAATTGAATCAAATGGGGAAAAAAGTGCTAAATGTTGGAAAAACTGTAAATCATATACCCGCCTCAAGTTTACATTTGATCACCATGTTTACATCACTGCTGCGTTTTAGAAATGGAAATGTCTTGAGAGCTGTACTGAATTAAATGTAGTTTTATACACTCTGTGTACACAAAATGACAAGGTTTGTCTATGTTTAAGTTAAAATAAAGATTGTTAAAAGTAGCAATTATCTTTTACCTTTATATAGTATAGGCATAGCTTATGCCAGTACTATATAAATAGAAATAATATTAGATGAGGAAAACAATGACTCACTGATGTAACAGACAATGTTGAAAAGTTCTTTTTTTTCTCCATAAATTAAAACGTTACCTTTGTTCTACGAAGCTTTTGAGACGTTCATTTTCACTTTTCAGCTGAGCAGCTTCTGGACTGAAGGAGATTTTCTCATCATCCGTCCCGTTGATGCTCGACGCCTGGTTTGATGAAGGGGTCTCCCGTCCAGACTCCTGCTACAAGAAACAAGTCAAATTGTATAAGAGATGAGATTTCCACTACGTTCTCTCTACCAAAGGGGGTTTGGGTGATATTTCAGCTGAACATTGTAAAGAAGCTGAATGTGTAAGCCCTGACAGAGGAGAGACAACTTCTGCCAGCATTTATCATGTCATACGGCCTTGCAGCTCCATGTGTCCCAGGACTGAGAGTGAATCTTACCATCTGGACACACTGTTCGCCTGACAGCCGAGCTGGCAGCAGACAGACAGACTTCTCAACAATGTTTCTCAAAACATCTCATCACACAAAGCTTATCTTCCAGATATCTGGCCTATTATGAGCTTTCGACTTTTAATTCTTATGATATATGTTTGCAAATCTGTCTAAACCACATGCTTTCATCTGAGGTTGGATAAAAGATTTCTGTTGCAGCGAGTTGTGACTTTACAGGGAAGAATATGTGAAACAGCTGAGGGATTCCTTACCTGGGAGTGGTTGCTTAATGTGTCCCCCTTTTCTTGCGATTTGTCCTTTGCCAACTTGGCTGCGTCTTTTACTTCCTGGAACTTCTCTGCAAACTGAAAGCATAACAACCAAGAGGTGTAAAAAGTGACAAAACAAAGCAATACTAAAATCACTACTTTAATTTCTTAACACCTTAAATGATTTGCCCTTGAGTGATTTTAAAAAACTGTATACACAAGTATAAATCTACAAAAGCAGGTTTATTTTAACCCAAGACAAAGAGCTGTATCCAAAATATTAAAGCGTTTGTGAAGACAGAAGAAATGTTCAATGTCACCTTTGACAGCTGTTGCTCCGAGGCAAATCCCAGTCCAAACACAGTGTTGGCCCTGCTGTCCGCCCACTGGCCAAACTTCTGGGACGTCTTTGTAAACGTCATGTTCGGTGTGATTGTGCTATTGATAATAACCTGATAAATAATAAACACAAATTAATATTATTGCATTTCATATATCAAACAGCTGCTGTACTTCTTTATTAGATCCATGCTCTTCCCTTAATAATCAGTTGAGCTTCCACAACAGAAGCAAATAAATATAAGCTGAATTTTCAATACTCAAGCATACAAAAATGAAGCATTATGATTGCTTCTGATGCGTGACACACATTCTGTTCTTCTAATAATATGTTCTCCTGTTGCTGTGAAGTAGCAGGTAGGATAGTGAGAATATCCTGCTGCAGTAGTAGACTGAGGACATTAGGAAATTGACTGGTAAAGAATAAATCACCTGAACATTTATGTTTTGCCCAGCAGACAAATCTAAAGTTATATTTAAGCAGAGATATACAAATAAGCCAAAGACGCTGTAGACCAGAACCAAGAACCCATCTTCACTACGATTATCTAAAAACGTACTTAAAAGAAGCACATGTTAATTACACCAACAATTAAGAAACAACAGAAGACAGATTAATCACAGTGCAGGCCTGGTCTCATAGCAACATGGCTCCGAACACCAGATTACAGATTTCAAACTGTTGATAGACTCGTGTCCTTTTCTACGCCCCCACCATCTCCCTCTTCATCCTTTCAGTGGCCAAAGCGTTCAAAACATTTCCACTGAATCATTGCTGGACACACAAAAACAAATGAGGAGCATAAGCTTAAAATAATCCTCCTGACTTTTAAACAGATCATCTTGTATTTCCCATATACCGAGAAGCCTTTTATCAAGCTGTCTGATCAAAATGAAAACCATCTCTTTCAGAGGTTTGACCAAAACAAATGTGACCCAGTTTAAACAGCAGAGAAACCTGTGTCAACCCTAAACACCACATCTCCGTTTAAAGCTTCCAAGTGAATATTTAACAGAGCTCATTGTGCTGTTAAGATTAAACTTTAATTATCTTTGTGTAGGTAATATATAAATAGGACTGAGGCTGCAGGCTATAAGAACAGGTAAACAGACTAGTTTTATTCTAGTGCTTCGTAAAACAACCTTGATATATAAATGAATCAGTATTAATGTGTTAAATGTCCAATTATTTTTAAGACATTCAAAAAGCGCATTAATATTTATATAATGCATAAGGGAAAAATAAAACCCTTTTAATAGGAAAATGTCTGTCAGAAAAAGAAATATTTTATGCACACATAATTCCAACAATGTAAATGTCAAACATTTTTTCAATTCACTAATCTAACTCACTAATCTAAGTTATGTTTATTTTGGTAAATCATCCATATGGGAAAGACAAGAACACATACTACTAACAAGAGGGTGGGAGGGAACTCTTTAAACTCTTTTGTTATCTTTGTACAAGTGTTCAAATCAGAAAAATGGTTAAAGAAATTAAAGTGACCAAAACGACAACAAAGCTGGATAAGGTGTTAATCATTCAACAACAGCACACTTAGCTGGAAGCTTACGGAGGTAGAAACATCCCAAAGAGGACTGCAGTCAAGAGTGCAAAAAAATGGTTTTACCAAAACTAACAATCCACATTCTATAGATCTAATTGAGAAACTGGAAAAAAAGCATTTTCTGCTGTTCCACCAAATTTATAGGCTTATAGAATTTGATAAATGTCAAACAAACATAACTGGAACAGTGTAACTTGAAGAAACCAAGCTGGAGCATTTTGACTTTAAGTTGGTCTGCTTTAAAAAAAAAAAAAAAAAAAGAATAACACCCCCACTTGTGCAATTAATGGCAGGTCTGCGATGTCTAAGAGTTTGTGTAATTGGTAACGGCATAAAGCATCTAGAACTCTTTAAATATAGGCACAATTAAATAATCTGGTGAAGGACTAACAATGAATAACTTCTGGGGCCATAAATCAGAGGCAGACCGAGGACAATGTTGCATGCTCAGATCTATTTGTTTGCTTCAACCTAAAGTAATTTTTGCAGAAGAATACGTGTCATCCTACATGCAAAAGAGGATTGCATAGCAGTGATCTCAGAGGAACAAATGACACTGCTGATTTTCTAAGAAATGATTTCTTCCCCACTAAATAGACTGTTTTACTTTTCCCTCCATTTCAGATTATACTAGAATAATAAAAGATTATTTATTTCAAGACATTTTAAACATATTTCCTAGCGCAGCAATATATGGGAAAACCTTGAGACCGTTACCATTTATTTTAAAAACTTCAAGTCAAGTCTGGTATGTTGGCCTTGTGACTTTATTTTAGCATGTAGGTGAGCAAGCAAAAGTGTGAGAGGAAGGGGTGTGAAGGAGGGTGAGTGGAGTGACGCTGACAGCTGTGTGGATGGTGAAATGGGCTGCAGATCAAGTGGCACGAGGCACAGACAAGATCACTGCTGGCTGGTCCCCCGAGATCCAGAAAAAAAGCTTTGATTTTCAAGTCGTCAGAGAAAAAGTTGCTGAAAAAACTACAGGATATATAAAGGTGTACGACTGGAATTGCAAAACATGGAAGGATATTTTTTGATAAGAAAGAAATGACATGATAGTTGAACTTTTCAAAATGCCTAAGAGGGAAAAAAAAAAGTGAAACCCAACAACTGGCAGAGTATCTTATTCCAGGATCATAGAAGCCAGGCTGCAAAACGTGTCACTACAGCATGACAAAGTACAAACAATGAAGAAACTGTCAGAAAGGAAGTCATAGTTATACCCAGTAGGAAATAACTACATAAAAACATTTTGTTGTTTTTTCCATATCTTTTAATCTTATACACAAGGAAGGAATGAAAATGTACTGGTATGCCCACATGGCTCTGTGGTGGCAGTGACGCAGGTTTACTTCAGAAGGTACATTAAGTTACAGTCAGCGATGGGATCAAAATCTCAGCTCATTAAGATCTAAATGAGGGTGAAAGCTCATACATTATGCATCTTTCAATCCGTTTAAGTGGGAATGTTTTCTTGCTTAAGACCTTCTGCATACAGGTAGTGGAATCGACCAATCGTGCCTGGAATGTGAGAACATCCTTTCTTCCGCATTACCTGCATTACCTACATTCCTTCAGTGAACAAAGCTGCAGAGATTTTTGAGGAACCGTGCAGAACTCTAGCTCCAGACAGAAAACAGTAAATCTTTTTTTGGATAATGTAGCATTAAACCTAAGAGGAAATTCAATTTCTGAACATTGAGCCGATAAAGTGCAGCTTGTTTATTTGTACATGATGTTTCAGATTACGTTGTTCTGCTGCTGCTTCAGAACAACTATTACCAGGCTCAGATAAGCAATAACCAAATTTTATAATTATTTTGCGATTTAACGGCTCTGTGTATACACTCTTATAAGAGCCTGGCATACAGTAAAAAACTAATGCAGCTCCATGAAAAAACAAAACAAAGATCCTAAACCTTTCTGTTAAAACAATTTAAAAAAACAAAAATTAGACACATTTACCAAAAAATGCAGTACCAGAGTCTTTGACCAGACCAGATTGCATCATGTATTTCACCTCAGGTCACTGGTTGAACGTGACACATTCAAAGATGCAGCATCTATGAACTTTCAGCAGGTGTTCTGTTTTTTTTTTCCCTCTCCTTTCAGAACTTTTCTTCCTTAGAGTAAAAAAAAAAGAAGAAAAATTCAAGAGCTAAGTCCTCCTACTGCAACCATGTTAACCGGGCATTTCTTAGACTTAAACAACTTTTATTATAATTTTATTGTCTTTTATTGCAACTCCAAGACTTCCATCTTAAATGCTGCTACAGGAAAACAAGAGGAGCCTGCTATGATTGGGAATTTAAAAAATAAGAATTTTTTTTTTATCAAACTAGAGGGGCAAATTTAAACAACTTTAAATTGTTGCAGAAATGCAAAGATATGAGAGGTGGTTAACTTGCATAATAAATTTGTGTATTTATGTGCAGGGCTATATAAACCTATTACACACAGAATAATGCATGAGTATAGCAAGTGAATTCTACTGCACAGTCACAGCATCTTCTAGGTTGCTGTTTGAGTGGTAAGATTCAAAATAGTGACAGTAAAAAGTGCTGGTGTATTCTTTCACTTGGCGTAGCATCATCAGTAAGATGCCTACACATCATGACTGGACAAATATAAGCTGATGGTCTGTCACTGTTCTTGCATTCAGCAGAACTGATCATTAGTCTGGACAGACATGCCCCCCCTGTAGCTACAGTGTACGAACTAGAAACTATATTTAACATTTGATGACTCAACAGTTCCTTACATTTGGTCGCTTTGCTCGTAGGGATGTCGCATTTACTTAGTAAACAAAAGATAAAATCAGAATCTATACAAGTCATCTCGTTTTAAACTGAGATAACATTTCACAACTCTTTATCCTCATACTTAATAGTTCCCTTTAGGATTCTTACGTGCAGTCTCTGGAGGCTACAGGAGGGTGGGGGACAGAAGAGCAGAAAACAGGACTCCTAAACTCCATTTATAAAGATATAGGGGATCTTAAGCTGCATTTCCAATGCCTTGCATGTTTCAAGTAATAGTATAGAAAAACCCAAATAATTGTAAAAATAGTAGGATAACGATGGAGAGTTTTAGTTTCTTTTTACAAAAATAATTCTGAATGTTTTTCATGTACCCCCCCTCCAATTTCAATATTCCATAATAAAACAAGGTATAACCAACTGAATTTGCAGATCAGTAACTTGCAAGTAATTTAATCTCAGTATAAATCAATTTTTCTTTTTGCCAAGGCCCCCAGATGTTAAATAAAGAACATTAATGCAGTGACGGTGTCATAATAGCTAGATAAAACATCAAAAATGTCAGGGTGAAAAGGTTTACGGTAGTATATTTTACAGTGGGACTGAGAAATGTATGGGAGCAGACAATTTGACTGCTTAATCGATCAATAAAAGGAAGAATAGAGTATACAGTAACACTACAACTATATAGCTGTTAAACTAAACTAACAAATCAGAGTTTTTCATTAGGGAAGCAAGCCAAGAGGCCAACAAATCTATTTTTTTGGAAAAAGTAGCATGAGGAAACCTATGGTTAAAAAAAAAAACGTTTAGAAAAATTGTTTACAGCAAGTCAGCGATTATAGTTAGCAGCTCCAGTCAGATAAAATCTAACATGAGCCGTCTATGGCTTACAGGCAAATCAACATGTAGCACAACCCCTTAAAAACACCAGGTCTCATGTTAAGTGAGACTAGAAAGTGGCAGCATCATGCTGAGTGGAGGTTTTCCATCATAAGGTTGTAAAAGTCTTGAGACTGGGTTTAAAGAATAATCCTCAAAAAGTGCAACAACTCTAAAAATACAGCCACAATGGAGTCATTTAGATAAAAACATAATCCTTTGTAAAATTGCTCTAATCCAGTGATTCCCAACCACGGGTACTCGTACCCCTACTGGTCCACGTGTGCATTGCAAGGGGACCATGAAAATATTTTATTTCCTGGGTAGCAAAAAAAAAAAAAAAAAAAAGGAATGGGATCTGTTTTGCTTTGTGAGGACCCAATCAAAACATAAAACTATTTTTTTCAACCAAAAACTTTTTCTTTTAGTTCACAGACACATCTAAACCAAGCAGAGGAACAGACTGGATCTAGAGAACAGCCTGCGATCAGCTGTTTTCCAAACTGAGCTATCAGAGCTCATCAAAGCAGCTCAGGGGTCTTGATGAAAACAAAGTATTAATTAAGTCAGTCTGACAATAATTTTTGCTTAGTATTTTGTTTCCAAAAGTTTCATAAAGTTTATATGTAATTATAGGGGAGTTACTCAAAGGAGCTCCAGTTTTATAAATACAGATTTTATGGCTTGATTCTATTTTGATTCCTTACTAGCTTCCATGCAACATACTAATGTCTTTTATTTGAGATGGAAACAATGAAATGCCTAAGAATTAAATGCTCATTTTATAATTAGTTATTGTACATTCCACTTTTGGACATGGTTTTGATTTAGAGAGGTGCTCATGGTAAGACCACACGCCCAAGGGATACAAAAGTCAAAAAAGGTTGGGAAGCACTGCTCTAATAAAAGGCTAGACCTAGACCTAAATATGTATAAAGAAAAACAAAAAAATACACTTTGAAAACTAATAAACTACTTTAAATGTATTCTTAGTTTTTAGTTGGTCAAAGACATAAAATCCAATGGGGTATGATTGTGCTGCAATAAAATATAGATATAAGTTTTTATCATTATAAATCACTGTATCTACAAAGAAAAAGTTGCATGTTGCCAGGATTTTTTAACAAATTCCAATTCAACAATAAGAAAAAAAAAAAAAAAAAAAAGTCATACAGGGCAAATTTTCAGAAATACGAGATCTAGTCTGTGGGATACGCTCAGGTTTGTGTTTATTGATCACTTACTGGAAGACAGCAGGAAGTGCTTTCTGTGCAATTTCCACTTTCGAACAAAACCACCCTGGTAATCCCAGTCCACTGTCTCTCAAGTTGCTCTGCATGTACACTGGCGATTTAAGGCTCAAAGCCTTTTGCTGTCTCAATGCTCCAGTATCACACAGAGAGGATTGCCATGGAAACTAATCATCTACCCTTTCATGCAGCTGGTAGGAATAGTTTAAAAGTGAAATATACTCATGTGGAACAACTCATAACTTGAATGTTTTGATACTGAAAAATTAGATAAATGAAATATAATCAAAATGATGAAGTAGCATCCTGAAAGCTAAAGTGACCGTTCTACAGTAAGCAATGCTCAGGATATAAGAGCTTTTGTCAAGCAGTTGTGTAATTATTTTTAATGAAAAAAAGGACCAGAAGGATAAACAACAATAAGAATATATGGTGCTAATCAGTGGGAGCTGAAAATCTACAATTACATTACTTAATGCGTCATTCTGTTCACTTTTAGATTTAGGAACATAACCTCCTCTTTGTCTCTAGAAAGCAGCTGAAATGTTCTCCTATATGATCGCTTTACACAAGGACAGAATATACACAGCCACACACACCTTGGATCCATCCACGCTGATGATTCGATAGCTGTTGCGTGTGCTGTCATAAAAATAAGAGACGGTGACGGCCTGCTTGCTGGCAGGAACCCAATTCTTCTTGGTGCTTGGATCGATCTGGAACACATGGGCCCTGGTGGTGTAGATCGGCTGCTCCCTGCAGGGATGAAAACAAAACACAGTGACCACATTAAAAAGAGACTTTAGGTAACCTGTAGATATGTTTCTCAGGTTAAGATAAGACCCACTGATAAATGACTCATATCTTAAACAGTTTCTTCTACGTGCAAAGGTACACTTTCCTCCAATGTCTCCATCTCAGCGTGCCTTTTCTTCAAAGCCCCCAGAGCGGGTAGGTGTTAATGTAACACAAACCCTTCAGTAAATCCTTACAGATATTCAGATCCATTAGCACATCAACACACTTCTCCATCTCAAAAGGTGTCAGTAACATCTCTTTTTGTATGTCAACAAAAAGCTGCCCCCATCATGTTTGCACCTGCCTTTGTATCCATTTAGATAATTACATTAAAAAGGAAAAAAAAATTCCTGAAAGCCATCACTAAAAAGTTTGTCAAAAGGGACAAGCAATTTCCTTTGTATATATATATATATATATATATATATATATATATATATATATATATATATATATATATATATATATATAAACTAAATTTCTTTATTAATGCACAATTACTCCTCAACTAGCACAATATGAAAATATTTTTCAGCAATCATTTGAATTATTTCTACCTTTAGATCAAAGATAGTATTTAATAAATTTCCAAACTGACTTCAGCTGTGCCTTGTTACATCATTATTCAGCTTTGCCCTAATCTAACCTTTCGTGAAACAGGTTTTCATCAGTTAAATCTCTAAAATCTACAATATACAACAAACTGAACTGGCTCAATGCAAAAAACAGAAATCTAGATAAGTCATTTTTTCTTAAAATAAGTTAATATTTTTTTTCAAATTGAGGAGGTAAGTGAGACACTTTGACAATGGAACAAGACAATTTACACTTAACAATTGCATTGTCATATTTCAAGTGCATATTATCCAATTATCTTATTTTAAGAGAATATTCAGTCCATTGGCAAATCAGCTTATTTACCTACTCAAATGAAAGGTAAATACATTTAATTTAAGACATTTTTACTTATTTCTAGATGATTTTTGCAGTGTAGTGAGGACAATCTTGGAAGAGTTGGGTTGGAGGAACCCTTAAAGTTGCATCATTTTTCTTCCAGAGTTAAGGCCTCTACCTCTTAGCAACAAACCATTTTCTGCACTTGTTAACCATGGGGAAAATTTAAGACTAACCACTTATCACTTTAATGACCCCAGGATATACTGTCATTTCTGGATACATTACCTTCTTCCTCTGTCAAGCTCTCCAAAATAACCCCACAACATATAAACATCACCTGACTAAGTCTTATTATGAAACAAAGAAACTGAAAGCATCTTGAAACACCACATAAAAACTTGCCTCCTCCCCTCTCGTCTACCTTGAAACTGTAGAGATTAGACTTGTGGAGCAAATGTGGTCTCTTTCAAGATATTATAAAGGTTTTATAAATGTATTATAGATCTACTAATTTTGTGCACAAACATGGAAGAGTTTGTAATTCTTCATTTTAAATTTGAACTGAATTGAGGCCTACTGTGCCATATTTGTGCACAGCAAGTGACATTCTCAGTTTTCTCCTGACCAAACAGACGCTGAAGCACAGAGTTCACCAGTGGAGCATTAGAGACCTATTGTTAGTTTATTATGGAGGGTGGATCCAAGCAAGTTTACTATGAAGTGTGGCTTTCAAAGGTGAGTATAAGAGTCTTTTACGGTCTTTTGCAGTAAAACTCAAAGAACAAGGAATGACCAGAGAGAGCCTGGATAAGAACTTCAGATAGATCACTAAAAAACGTAATGGGTGGAGTTTAAAACATCTGGATGAACAGTAAGGCTGTGATTATTTTTCAGCAGTAGAAGTGCAGTAAAATGGTTTTAGAACTAGCACAATTTTGTTATTTCTTTAAAAAAATATAAAAATCTCCAATATATATATCCACTTGGGTATATTAAACAGCCCAATGAGAGTTTGGTCCCACCCATCTCGTTACCATTATCTTTATACAAGGGATTCAACAAAAAAAAAAAAAAAATACAAATATACAAAAAGGCTGTCGGTAGAAAACCCTACAGTATGAAAGGAAACAATGCAATTTTCTATTACATTTTGATGCATGAGGGGTGAAAGATCTCATGTGAGAGATAAAAAGAAATCTTGAGAAAAATGCAGATTTTCATATAAAAGGCAGATGGCGGAGGGTTGAGACTGTCAGTTCAGTTACAAAGCTGTTTAAATCAACTAGCAATGGTTGTTATGACATGTTTAGCATAGGATCTTTCCACTTCTTAGGAAAAAAACTACAGATGCAACAATCAGGCTCCAACTGTTAGATACTTGTTTTGTTTAACTATATTTCTCAAAATTTTCATGTTATGCAAACCTTGCTCATAAAGGAGATAAACTTACCAACTCTGCTGGTGTGAAGTCAATACATTGTTGTTGTAGTATTGCCCTTATTTATGCATATGAAAATGTTACAATACATTTACTGAGCAATAAATATGTACACAAGATTACGTGAAACCAAACTTTGTCATGTCGAAAAGATTCTGCAAGCAATCCCATTTCAGGAGAAGGGTTAAATCTGTGGCGCTAAAAATAAAACAATAACAAAGATTGTCCATGCATTCATTTTCTCCTGCTTATTGCGTCAGGGTCATGATGGGGCCGGTGCCTATCTCTGGCAGGCTATGGCCAACAGGCAGGGAAATAGACACAACCATGCTAAAACATGCACACAATTTCATGTTTTCGAGACGGGGAGAACATGCAAACTCCATGCAGAAAGACCCCGGGCCAGGACTCAAACCCAGAACCTGCCTACTGCAAGGAAACAGTGCTACAAACTGTAGAACAACCAGTTTGAAATGCTGAATATTCAGGAGCTAATAAAGCTTTCCCTTCCACTGGGATTATGGTTCTCTGAAAAATTACAGCCTAATAAATTTGCTGCTCCCTTTAAGCCTAATCTCCATCTTCATCTGCTTTGGGAAAAACAAAACGCATTATACAAATCACTGCTGTTGCTCCACCAGCGAGCAAATGCACACATAAAGGCTGACCTTTGCTGGGGCTACAGTGTCTGAAGCAAGTTCACTCTGGCAGGAGAAGACAAGCGAGAGGCCAACGCTGAACACATGGCTGAACTTATACAACGGTTAGTGGAATCCAGTGATCTGATTTTTGGGGGCTAAAAGGCATTAAATTAATTGATTTTTCCTGAATCAAAAAACTGAGGATGTTTTCAACAGAATTCTGCTCCCAGTTACTGTGGAGTGCTCTCTGTCCCCATCTGGTGCTTTAAATAATTTACAGGTGTCTGTGTTTCTGTGAGAGGAGGCAAGTCTGAGTTAATCTACTCTGTCTGTACATACACTCCATATTCAACTCAAGCTAATACGTAGTCATGGGACATCAATAAAGCTGCGTGCATAAAAAAAACACATTAAAAACAACTAAGTGTAAATATAGGACAGGTTAACTTAGTCAAATGTGTTCATTTAGCCAATAGATTATAAACCTTTACTTTATAATCCAATTTGAGTCGACAACACTTAAGATTTGATTTGCACCACCTTTTTATGTCCCTAAACATGACATTTTCCAGCACTATGATTAGCTTAAACAAAGACATTTCAAAATGATCTGAGATGACACCATGTACGAGGAGAAAGTGTGAATAAAAGCACAAAGCTTTCCTTTTTTTTTTTACTGAGACTTTAGAAGTTATTTTAAAGGCACTTAGTCACAGTCACATCGTATTTCTGTCATACATGTTTTTTTTAAAGAAAAAAAAAATATACAAGTGAAACTGGTTCCAACAAGATTCCAGAGTTTAACATTTCACTCCAGGCTAATTCCCTAAGCACACTTTGCTCATCCATCAGCTCCGTAACTTTCCTGACTGAGAGGTAAACTGAGGTCAAAGAGAATAAGTCAAGATGTCAAAATTCAAACCGAGCCTGTTTGACAGAAAACCTGCAGCTCCAGAGATGGAGGCTGCTTATTTCCATTTCCAACAGCAAGTGAACTGTATCTGACTGGCAGGTTATACAACATATTAAAGATAGAAAATAAATCAGCAAATGTTATTCATCCCTATTTAATAAATAGGTAGGGAAGAACATGAAAATGCATTAGTGTATTGAAAGGATATATAGAGACACTAATTCTGTGGCCGTTAGAGAGCAATTACAATATCCAGAGATCACAGGTCAGAGAGAGCATGGCTAAATGCTGCTAGTAAATATGTTTGGTACTTTAAATGTTTAAAAATAATAATCAGATTCAGATAGAAGTAGATTAACAGAATCATCATATTATATAATAAAAGATCTTCATTTGTCTCCCTGTCACTGGGACATTTTAAGGTGATAATAGCTTTTTATCTTATTATCTGTGAGCAAAACAAACCTCTACATAAAAAATAATGGCATAGGTGAATGAAATATTTAAGAAAAAATAAACTAGTTCCAGAATACTAATCTTATTAGACAAAGAGAAAAGGCCTTTTTCCCCATTTTCTTTTACATTTACACATAAGTTTAAGAGTCGAGCAAAACTGTCACAAACAGAATATTAAAAAAAAAAAGTGCTGACCAGTGTCTGACCTAATATGCCTTAGAAAATTAAGGGGGGTTTATTTTCCCACTTCAAGTAATGAAATAGAAAAAAAACGACATAAGTCAATGTTAACTTTAGACTGTTTTATTGCCTGCCCTACGACAGAATCGGCTGGCTTTTCTATAGGAAAGAAAAACAGAACATCTTCTGTTAGAGAAAGAAAAAAAAAGAAAATATATTTCCAGTTAAATGGCAGACTTGAATGCCAGCTATAGAAAAGATGAATTTTATAGCTTTGAATGAGCAAAATAATCATGAAAGAAAAGGCCTACTTCAATCCAAGTGGGATTTCAATGTAATAAAGATGCTGTTCCTCTAATGAAGTCGGGAAGTTGAAAGTCTTGCCCCCAGATACTTCATGCAATAACTTCACTGCAGGATTTCAGCAGAATGAACAGTTCTGCATTCTGATTTGATCATTTCATAGAGCATGATTTTGCTGATTCATAAGACCTAGTGATACTCCAGAAATGCAAAATAAAAGTTCATCCTTTGCTACCATGATTACTTTGAGCATTAACGATTTTAAAATAAACTTGACCATAAATCAAAGGAAAAAATCCAAATATAGGAAGGGTAAAATGCTTCTTCACCATCCTAAATTATGATTGGGCTTAAAATATTTAATTGACCAACATTATTATATCTAGAAAATAGAATTAAAGTAAATGTAATACGATACACTAAGTAAATAAACAAACTAAACCAAACTGGAAGAAATATTTTAGGATGAGATCTTACATGATTCTTTTAGCAAAAAAAAAAAAAAAAAATTCTGCTAATTGCATATCTTATTAGTATGACCTTCCCACATACGGCAAAGTACTAACTTAATATGTGGTGACGCCCCCAATAATCTCCCTAATAAGGCCTGTGCATATTTTACGGTTGACTGATTCTTATTGATAGCATTTGACGTGCAGAAAACATAATGTTTCATTTTGTTCCTGTTGCAAAGCTAGATCACACCGAGATAAACGTAATGACAAAACATTTCAAATGTATTCTGTCCATCTGAAATCAGCTTCTCCCTGCCTGCTTTTCAGAGTAGCACCAATGTAGCCCTCCCCCTGCTCAACACATTTCTACATTCAGCCCTGGACTGTGTGCGCTGTCGAGGATGTTGTGAAACGCCCACTTAGTTTTATTTCAGAGAATGCCCTTTTCACCACTACAGTTATATGGTGGCAACTTATTATGCTGACAAACACAGATTGAGTAACAGACTTGTTTGCCAGACTAAATGTTTGACCATGCATCTACATTTTCTTAGACTTATAAATGAAGAAAAAAAGCTTTCAGGGTTAATTTCTAAGGTAACGCTCAGTTGGCTCTGTGGTCATGCAGGTGAAGAAAGTTAAAAGTTAAGCAACCTGCAACAGAATGCCAAGTATGGACTTATTTAAATTTTGGTCTTTTTTTCCACAAATTTGTCACCACTCCAAATAGCACTATAGCATGAGAATATATCGTCTCACTGTATACGTTTGCATAACTGTATAAGAGGAGAGAATTATTGAATTACACTCATGGCCTTTTGTCTCATCATGTCACTACTTTGTGTACTGATATCTAATCGATTGGATATAGTTTAGATGTCACACATTTTCACAGGAGCAACATAATGACTAAAGCTAATAAACAATGTTTTTAACACCAAACACTACTATTTAATTAAACTGTAATTACTTATATCATGGCTTACCTATATTAAGGAAGAAAGTTATTCCTTAACCACAAGCTAAGTAACCTACAGCATGTGGTCGAGTAAACATTAAAGATATGTTAATAGCAGAAATGTATATCAGATGTTAAAAGACGATGCTTGGATGCAATATTTGGTAAGAAACCACTTTTTAGCTGTCAGAAATGCAGAGATTGATAGATTACCTGCCATTAATACTCGCACCAGATAAGTATTCTTAGTCATAGAGAAGCTAAAGGTGACATAAATGGCTGAGCACATCTTAAAATGGTAAGGAAAAATGAATACAGTCATCATAATGTCCTTATACAAATGTTCATAGATTAACTTAGACCTTGCAAAAGGAGAAAAATAAAAATGTGAGCCTTAAAAAAAAAAAAAAAAAACAACAACAACCTTAACTAACGTTAATTGATAATAATGATCCTTATAACACAAGGAAATACCATCCTCTTCAATACCCTGTATGCTGTTGGTTTCAATTGTGGGAATTGGGGTCAATGACAATACAATTGAATCATTCAGTACCTAAAATATTGGCTAATCCTCAGTTTTATTCTAATCAGGTCTCTTCGAAACATTACTTGTACTGTATTGTAGACACATACATTCCTCTTAAACCGACATATTCTGAAAAATAAACTTTACTCCTTCGGATACCAGTCTGCTTTGGTTGCAGTCATCAGTGACCTTCACAACTCTTGCCAACTTTTGGCGTCATTCTGTATCTCATATTAAAGGCGCCAGGCCAGCTTCACTACAGCAGTCGCAGCAGGCCCCCCACCACCACACTGAGGTGAGATGAAGAGCCCAACTTAATCTGAGGGATCCAAGGAAAAGGGAGTGAGGAAATCTCCCAGGATCCCCAGTATGACAGCAGATGGCCTCCTGGGTTTCGACCATCTGGCAATACAGTGTTCAATCCACCATCAGTCTGTCCCCTTTCCTTTACCTGTTATTGTTAATCCATTTAGACCTGCTTCTGTTCTTATAAGCAAGACCTATAAGAGGGTGGGCCCCAAACCAGAAGCAGACAGAACACAGACACTCCAGTTAGGCTTGAAGTCCGACTCCTGTAAGGGCGGCCAAAGAACCGCTGCCATGTCACAGAGCCTAATCAATAAGTGTTAAGCCTTTAGATGTCCCTCACTGGCCAGCTAGGAGATTATCATCTATCCCGGTGTTAGAGCTGCTCCCAGCATAGCTTGCTTTAAATAGCAATATGCTGATTATACTGCTGGCTGCCTGTGTGCTCAGACTGTATAACAGTGCTTCAGGCAATAAGAGCTTTATCTTTTAGTACAACCAGAGACATGGTGCATTAGGGGCAACACTCTTAAAATACAACTATCTCTCTTACCACGACTGCACTTTCCTCACTCCATAAATGTAATGCTCATCTTCTATGAGTCCCAGAAAACTTTATAAAATGTTATAAACAAAAGACAGACAATAAGACCACTAAATGACTAGTAATTAAGCAGAAGGAAAATATCCAGGGTGTTGCCTATAGCAAATATTATGTGACGTGATTAACCTGAAACTTCATTTAGCAGCAATTAGTTTCAAAGAAAAAAGCTGCAACAATGAAGTGAAAACAAAAACTAAGACACACCTTATCAGCTCCGGCTGATCCTCAGGGTGTGACATTATTGCATCATTGTTATCCAAGAGCAGATGTTGCGCAATTAAGAATGTTAGTATAGAACTTTAGCAGCAATTTCTCACAACATCAACTTGCATGATAAGATATCCAAGAATCAGCTCTTAACCATCAGTCCACAAGCTGGACTCACACACAAAAATCAGATAAGCACTCCATCTAGTTAGCTACTCATTTTTCGGCTTGTCACAATCTAAAGTGCCAAAACATCCATGACGCATATTGTGTTCCAATTGAATAAAGGCTTCACACTGTGTCTTAAAAGATCTATAGAGCAACTGGATTCAGGTCTTACCAGAGGGTGCACCTTATATTGTGCAATAGAGTCACATTTAAGTCAGACTCCTTCAAACAAACAAACAGCAAAATAAGTGCAAGAGACCTGTAATTTATCCCAGAGTAGGATTTTAGTCAACAGCTTCAACGATCAGATTTGTAAAAGAAAATAAAGCAGCTAAAGCCCCTGTCACACATTGAGGATGTAGAATGCGTATGGAGACAAACGAAAAAAAATCGGGAAATATCACTGAAATACGTTGGATAAGTTATGGGAAAGTTTTGTATAAGTTATAAGTACACTAAAGCACGCTGACGTATGCTGGCACACGTCGACATGTGCCAAGTACATTGAGAAATTTCCTGACGTATCCTAGCGTATGCACATACATGGGACACAAGTTTTCAGGTAAGTTATCTGATCGTTGACATACGTTAAAGTGGTCATAGAATGATTATATAGGGTATTTGGTGCTGGTCCTTAAGGTCTCTGAATAGGGTGTGTAATTGGTTGGGATGAAAATGACATATTTGCTTTTCTACGAGTCTTAATGCAAGCCTGCTTAAAAGCCCCAGAATGAAACGACAGGTTTTCTTCCTTTTATGGTATGATCATGAATATTTAGATGAGCTGTGCGCTGATTGGTTGGTTTACAAGGACCACTTACTCCCTGAAACATCAAATTGTTGATAAGGTAGGGTGACCAGACGTCCTCTTTTTCCCAGACATGTCCTACTTTTCATAACTAAAAAAAGTCTGGGGGGAATTTCAAAATCGTCTGGGATTTTGGTTGACTACGGTGCAACAGAACAGAGCCGTCAGCTCGGGGGCTGGTCCGGGAACCTGACCCGGGGACGGTAGCCTTGACAACAGTGGCCCCGTCCTTCCCCACTGCCCGCCTGCCGCACACTCTATGGTGGAAGTTTAGAATTGTGAGATTTGCAGAGAAAGGAGGTGTCGATCGGGTTTGAACTTCTCTGTATGTCCATTTCACCCACAGAACTATCGTTATTCATCTATGACAATGTAAACTGGGTTTTGCATTCTATGACCCCTTTACGTGTAAGTAACTCATAAGTTCTGCCGTATAGCTTATCCAAAAGCTATGAGTAACTTGTGCATAACTTATGCGTAACATATCAAGAACCTATCTCCAAGAACCTCCCTGTGTTCACGCCCACGGCCGCGACCAACAATCTTCCTAGCAGGCATGATTGCTGAATCTGCTGTGTCAGTAAACAGCAGCTAGGTTATTAGTGCAATCAAAGACATGTTTTATGCAAGTCTGGCACCATCGCTGCTCCCCTCAGATACACTGGCTTGCGCAACATTTCATGGGCATTACGCTGCCGTGCGTTATGCATAAGTTAGGCTGTCATCGGACATAGGTTCTGGACTCGTTATGAATACTCTATGAATATACCCAAACTTGGAGAAAAAAACATAGAAAGTTCAGCGTATGCCAGTGTTTTAGAAGACTTTGGGACGTCAGGCATGCACTGACTAAAATGTCAAGGTGTGACAGGGGCTTAAAAAAAACAATCTCAGTGTTCATGTTGCCCCTTATGAAATAACTACCTAAGAGGTGAGAAATACCATAAATGGACAAAAAATAAATAAAATAAAACCCATAAATAATATTTAAAAGTAAAACTTGGAGTAACAACTTCAAATGCTAATTCATGACACTGATTACTGCAAGCTTGAAGGAATGTTTTGGAAGTGCCTTAAACATCACCATTACACTTAGTTACACACCACTGGGTTTGACAGGGCTGCATTTTGGCTTTCCCTGAGACCTGATGGTTGTATTTATAATAGCTTAGTTTGAAAGGGAAACTTCTCAGGATGATAAGGGATGTGGGTGTCGTTTCCAGCATCAGGCCAGTGGGACATCTTTATGCCCCATTTAATCCAGCAGTACATGGCATCACTTTGCTGTTGCTGTCAGCTTCGTATAATCTGGATATCAGTCTGGTCCCAGACGCTCCAACCAGGGGTACAAATCTCATCATTGACAGCCATATTGTGATTGCTATTGATTGTTTAGACTGGCAGCTATTTATAGAATTAAATGCCTCATGACTCTGGCTAAACTTGTGTTTGATGGTATTCAAATGTACCCTTCTTGTCATAGGGGATGCAATACGGATGGAGAATTATAAGCAAGGACAAAAAAATTGTATGCCGTCTATTTCAAATGTACCATCTTGTACCCAAACAAACACTCCACATAACAATAAATGGCTTACAAATAAACGTATCTAATCTCTCAAGAGCTACAATGCAATATTACCTTAATGCCAAACCAAACAGTTACATCAGCAAAAGGTTTTGATTGATGACAATCATAGGAAAAAGATGGATCACAGCCAAGACATGCTTATTTTATTTTTGCATACATGTAAGTGTAAAAGCTGTTTCACTGAGGTAGTTGATGCACTAGAGATTCCTTTGGCATCATGCACTGCAAATATATTATTGAGTTCAGAGGCAGAGCTCTGCTTATCCAAATTAAAAATATACTATAAATTATAAACTGGATGTTGGTTTTCAGAAGTCTAACAAAAAGAAGTGTTGAACAGAGCATCTTCAAAAAGTCACTTTTGGTCCTTCAGCAGTGTAATAATAATTTTACATATTGAAAAAATCAGGCATCAGCTGATCATAAAGAAGCTGGTGAATATTCTCAGTCATCCAGGTCATAGTCATTCCAAAAAATGAAAAAATTTTTAAAAAAAACAAAAACAAAAAAACCCTCTGGACTTTGCCTTCCAAGTTTAAAGATGTTTTGCTTCCTGATCCTGGAAGATTTTTCAATTTAAAATGTCTGGATTAGCGCTGAGTTAGAAGCTTTATATAGTGGCCCAACAAAGCCTTGTTATGGCTTAGAAAACGTGCAAATAGAACCGGAAGAATAGGTCCACCCCTTAGTAATGGGGAGTCGTTGAGGTCTTTGTTAGCCTGCAACACCAGATACTGGTCTATGCCCCTGAAAGGGGCAGTCGTCAGGGTCATTGTTGGCCTGGCTGACCAGGTGAGATGTTTTTGTCTGCTGCATGGCGATGGAATTGAGATGATAGTGGGGAGGAATCAACACTAGATCATACAGAAGGCATCTTTTAAACCAGAGTGATGGCATACTTTCCCTACAATCTTAAAATGAATCTCAACTTCTAAGGAAACGCTTGTTTCCTCCTCTTAAAACGCCTTAAGGCATCAAACTATTGAACTCATAGTTTGAACTCACGCTGTCCCCACCAGTGTGACCTGCCCGTCTTGGCTTGGCTGCTGGTCCACTGGGCCAGTTTCATTACGCGACAGAGCCAACTCCTTTCAAAACTGGTTCGGTGACTGTGTAAAACGTCCCAAGACGGTGACAGGACCGTAAAACTGGTTTGATGAAACATACAGCCTATCTGAATGGAATACTTAATAAATCGGGGGGGAAACAGTGTGGAAGTGGTTCTCAAGTTTTCACTCCACTGAATTTCCATCACATAACGCAGTAAAACCCACATCATCAATATTACATGCCTAGGTCTCCTAAGGTAGAAGGATTCCTAATATTTACATAATCTTTCAAACAAAGTGCAAATAAACTTTTCAGTTAAATCTATAACTGTGTTAAAATGGTGAAAAAACAACACAGAGACCTGAATCCTGCCTATATGAATTGAGATGCTGCTTACATAACTATGGCAATGAGCCAGAATCAGCACTCACCACAGCAGACTGTAGAGACAAAATAAAGTGTTTTTTTTTTGTAAACCACAGTAAGTACACACAAGTACACACTGAATCCCACTAGCTCAATCTCTGTGCATGTGGGCAGTGTTGACTCTGACACCTCCATATCATAAACCGCAAACTAGGGCTGCAAAAAAATATGAATAGTGGCAGTCTGAGAAAAAAAAATCCCAATTATCCACTAACAATGATATTTCCTATCAACATCATACTTAATTATTTATTTCAAGCCTGCAAAGTCTGATATAGGATGATCTTCTCGCACAAATAAAGCAAACTGAGGTAATTACAGTCCAACCAAATCCACCAACTATAATAGGGGAACATCTATAGAGACATTTCAGCAAAAACACACATTTGACAGCCAGTGCTATTGGAGTAGCTCTGAATGGCAGCTCTCTTTGATCACTCACCCCATCGCCGCGGACTTGAGGTGCAACTCCGTTTTATTTGTAGGATAGAAAAGAAAAAAACGAATAAACGTCTAAAGTGCGGTCCTCAGATTATTAGTGGTCAGTAGAGGCTGCGCTTTATCCGCAGCAGAGAAAGTCCTCTTGCTGCAGAGAGACAAGTGGAATACGAGAGGACTTCTTCCTAAACTCGATCCACCGGGTTGTCAAGATCTGTCCTACAGAAACGCGTTCAGTTCAGGAAGTTTTTTTTCTTAAAAAAAAAAAAAAAAAAAAAAAAAAAAAATCATCTATTGGTTTGTCGCTGTAAATCCCACTAAGGAATTGCTTCCTCCTCTGTGTCCTCCCCCCGCGCAGAGCGATAATGAAATAAGTTGATGTTTGCCTTGTGTGATCTCTACGCGGAGTTTCTTCCTCCCCGGTAGGATTGGGTTTCATATGAAGGGCAGCGGCAGAAAGCAGCAGCGACACGGAGCGGCTTTTTCTTCTGCAAAAAAACAAAAACAAAAAAACACCCACTCTTTATTTAAACCTGCGGTGTCTGCGGTGCTGGCTGCGGTTTCACGCTCACAATTGTATGGAAGCTGTGGACTGAAATCACGAAATGTTAAAACAGCGCTGGCTTTTTTAAACACTTACATATTTAAGGTGATGTGGCGCTGAGTTGCGATCATCGACCGTTAAATGATTTTAGATGCTTTACTTTGCATATTCTTCTCAAAATTTATCTCTAGTCCAAGATCAAACACGAATAGGTAACACTACCAAGTAATTTTTAAGATCTTTAATAAATGAGAGCCCTTTAATTGAGAGCAGGTGCGCTCGCGGAACCTTTATTCGAGTCTGGTGTGTTTCAAGGGGGGGATATTTTAGTGACGTTCCGACGCTGCTGGATCATTTAAAAAGGCTAACAGCAGCTTAAAAGTCAGTTCGTAATTTTTGTGTGTAAGTATATTTGTATAAATAATTGTATAAAATATAATTGTATAAATCGCTTCTGCTATATGATAGTCAAGTCGTGTTTTTTTGTGTGTGTTAAACGCCGTTATATATCTGGAATCAAAACATATCGTGTTTTCAATTTTAGCTTTACTCTTTGTGTTAAATCCCCGATTTAAAATATACACTTTACTGAACTAGAGCACCTATGGAGGGTAGAAAAGAAAAGCAACATTGCAAATCAGTCATTATATAACGGTTATTGTTGATTACTATACTACATAAGTTTGAACATGCATGTTAAAAATGGTTGACGATTGACCTTTTTTTTTATAATATTGCGACATTGCTCAAAACACTGTTGTAATAATGGACGTAATGGCGCTTCTAGGTTAATCTGATATTGTAAACATTGATTGATGTTTCATCTCCTAAGAACCAGCAAACATTACAGTGTGGACATGAAAGAGTGAACACGTTACCATTGCAAGTTTTGTTTTGTAATGTAAAGAAAAACAAAAAGTTGAATACTTCAGCTTTTTCTGTTTATTCTGTTGAAATAAACTAAAAGTAGCAGGTTAAAAGGAAAAACTAAATTTAGCTTCTGTAAGAGTATGCACACCCACATTTCTTAAATGTAAATATACATTTTAATTAACCCCAGTATACAGTCTTCTTTAATGTTCTATCTGCATGCCACATCCTAACTTGGCACATGTTTTTTGTCTCTCTACATAACAGAAATTGCAGTAGTCTTTTTTAGATAATCAGCAGACTCAATGGATTTTTCTAGTTTTTGCTTTGATTGCTCACCAGCCTGTTGGAAAAGGCTGTGATTTTTGTTCTAGTGAATATTTCCTGTCAGTTTGGCTTTGTATATGCCCGTAATTCTAGAAAAAAAAGTTTTTCACAGGGCAGTCATTTTTGTTTTAATTCAAATTGACTTATAATTTAAAGTGAAATTTGATTCACTTTCAGTTTAAACCCCTGTTTCAACATGATTCTTGTATCCGGCGGTTTATGGTGTGCCTCTGAAGCATTTCGTTTTGATCCAGTCATGGCTGTGTGACATTTTCTCCTGCCACTGTCATCACTGTGCCTCTGTTTGTATAATGTTATCTAACTTTCTAATGCTTGTCTCCTGACTCATACTATTTGTACATTGAGATAGTTCTGATAATTTGGAACCGCTCTCCAAACAGTGTTTTTCATGTGAAGGATGCATATAGGCAATTGTTGGGATAATCTCATTAGGAAATCGATTTCAAGTTCACTGGATTGACATTTGGTGTGTGTGCAAGACAACTAAATGTTCAGATTGCATTTTAAAAAGTACATGAAATGAAACGAAAATGAATCAACGGTGCCTCCAATCTTCAACGGCTGCTGAATGTTCAAATGGCATGACATTATCCAAAAGGGTTCCCACAGGTGTCCAAATTAATCCAATATATTTTATCATCCACTTGTGGAAACATAAAGGTGTGTTTCTTAAAGGAAACAAGAGTTTTATTGTTTGTTTTTTTTTTAAATACAATTTGCAAAAGTTTTTAAATCTATAGCTGTTTTTTGGAGTTCAAATTTCTTATAGCACTACTACCAGTCTTAGAGCGCATAACTAGAAATGTGTCTTTACATAAATCTTTGTTTGTTTTTAATTATACATTTTTAAGTTTAACAGCCACCTTTTTGACTTTCTAACAGAATGTCTGAGACCTCAGAAAACCAGCAGAGCTACGAGGAGCTGTTTGCTCACAGATTTACATCAGAAGACCATGAATACCAACAGTATCTGAATCGTCCAGCTGATCCACCACCAATTGTTGAGGACTGGCGTGGGCGTGGAGGGGGAAACCAGAGGGGCCGAGACAGCAGGTAGTACCAGTCAGCGCTGCAGTCGGCAACATAGTCATTATTGCTACTCTGATTCCCACGCGTCTTTCAGATATCAGGACCGCCGAGGCTCTAGAGGCCGTGGTTGGGGAGAAGACAGGGGATGGCGAGGGGACCGTCGTGGACAGCAGCACTGGCATGAGAGAGATAGGAACTGGGGGCATGGCAGTGGATATCAGTCTGGGCCCAGAAGCTCCAACCAAGGATACAACTCCCATCACCAAAGGCCATATTATGATCGATATTAGTTGTTTGGATTTGCCAGTATTACCTGTCTCATGAGTTTGGCTATATATGCGTTTATGGTAGTATTCAAATGTTCCCCTTTGTCATAAGTGATGTCATTCGCATCAAGTGTTAAATGGGCTGTCTGGTGTTATGATTATAGTGAAGATGCATTGTGGAAGCAGGAAGTTATAGTAATGATTGAAATATGAATTTAAAGAACACATGTAATGATGTATTTTTATCTTTGAAATATTAATACATGAATTTGCAGATTGTTTTCTGTTGCTCTTATTATATGCGTTTTTCTAATAAGGCTGTATGATGTCATCAGATGATACGTTTCTGCATCCACTTTAAAGCTGTCAACCACTTGTTTTACAGTCCTATAAAAATGTTCTTGATTCATTAAATTCCTATTTTTCTTTCAATTAGTTTAATTCTGGTTAGTTAAGTTACTATACATTATAAGTTAAAGGCTTTAACATAGGTGCCACAGAAGCACATAGAATTTTGTGACCAAAACACTGATTTAAAACATTCTTGCATGTTTCTTTTAATTGGTTTTATATCTAAGCTAAGCAAACAACTGTAAGTCTCTTATTTCAATAGAGAATGAATACAGCAGAAGATCTTTATTTACTTCTTTAGTAATTATTAAGATTCCCTGGTCTTTTTGGTAAGGATTTACCTTATAGTTATGTAGATAAAAGCTATATTATCATGTATCACCCTATCAACTCTAATGAACAATAAGATTGAGATGATAATCCCTATATTAAGACTTAATTTTAAGCTGATTATTGGAGCTCATCACTGGGACATTGGACCGCCTCATTCTTGCTCACCTATGCACCAGAGTGAGCCCTGCCCTGGACCTACTGCAGTTTTCTTACCGACCTGACATCAGAGTGGAGCTCGCCATCATCTACCTGCTGAGGCACTCACCCACCTGGAGACCATCGTAAGCACAGTGAACGTCATGTTCCTCAAGTTTTCCAGCAAAGGGTCTGCCCCTTTGGAATGCGGGTCGTTTTAGCTCTTTGTTAGCCTGTAATACCTGATTCATGTCTGTGTCTCTGAAAGAGGGCCAACAATTCCGTCTAACAACCCTCTTTCAGAGTCATAGAAGGGCATTGGGTATTACAGGCTAACTAAGAACTCAAACGACCCCCCATCCCAAAGGGGCAGACCCGCTCGTCCGGTTCAATTTGCATGCTTTCTAAGCCAAAATAAAGTATTTTTGGTCCACTCTATCTTGAACTCGACGCTATTTGTGACACTTTGAAATGAAAAAGCTTCCTGAATGGGAAGCAAAACGTTTTCATACTTGGAAACAAAGCTTGGTGGATTTTTAACTTTTTTGACTTGCTTTAAAGGAGAAGCTGCCCTAATCCGAGCCTCTCCCAGTAGTTTCTATATACCGGTACTCAATTTTCTGTCTCCATTCTTAAAGGCTCTTTTATTATTAGTGGTGAAGCATTTAGCTTCTCCAATCAATTCTTTTTTTGTGTATGAAATGTTGAAAAAGTTTTCTGAAAAAATCTTCACTTCGAATTTTAAGTGCTAAATCAATAGAATCCCCCATTACATTTAATTTAATTTCCCCCTGCCTTCATCCTCATCTAGTTCTAAATATCATGGTCTGAAAGCAATGCTGCTAGAACCAAAAGTGGCCTGCTTTTAATAAATGGTGCCACAATAGGAATATCTTCCTTTTCCCTTTTTGTGGAACTAATTTTCCACTTACACAGTAAGCAGTCCCACTATACTGTTAGTCAACATTTTCAGGGGTGAATACAGCTTAAACATTTGAATAGACCATATTGTGTTCATAAAGCATGCTTTTGATTTGTTTAAAGTGAATTTGTAATTTGTTAAAAAAGAACACTGCTAAAATGTGATGAGCTGACATTCTATGAAAATATTTCAAAAGATCATGTCTTGAGCTTCACACCAGCAAGGACTAATCTGGATAGCACTGTGTTAATCTGGTTCCTCAGGAACCATGAAGCATTGAATATCCCATTCATTGCACTTATTCTATTCAATGAAAAATCTACTGAATATTTTTTATTTATTAAGTAACGCCAAGAACCTTCTAAATGGATCTCCTTAAAAACTCACCCTTGCTGGATTTTAATTAGTTATCTTATAACGAATTAGTTGGTTTAAAGACAGAGAAGAAAAACAATGGAGAGAGCCACACTGATGGCAGTACACCCTCAGTCTCATCTGCTGGGCTGTCAGATTTCATGTGGCCTGTAAGGGACAATACAATGTGACAGCAATGGAGACAGTGTGCTGGGGGCCATGTCCTTGGTGATGAACTCATTCAGAACAATCATGACTTTACCCCCCCCACCCTTACATGGCCCGCACAGAAATACATGTGTGCACACAGTGCACTCCAGCCTCCCTTCTATTACACACAAACAGGCGGGCCCTGCATCCCCCAGCCCCTGCAGCACTTTGTGACCTACATCTGGTGTTGGAGAGTGCAGGGACTAGGATCGGCCCGGGTCAGCCAGACCCCAGCAGACAATACAGAGTATTCGTGTAGCATGTGAGTCTGAATGGTGAAAGTATGCTTGCTTTGCTGCTCTTATTTAAATACACACTTCCCTGCTTTCATGAGAGCATCCAAGCCCCTATACATTTGCATCTTATGAGCAATATGTAACCAGCCACTTTTATGCACTTAATTAGGAATTAGAAATTGACTTTTTAGACATTGCTGCTGTTGGATGAGGTCTGATATATTGTCCACTGTTCATCCAGCTGCACACGCTATAAGTTAATCATGCATCTGCTCAGGTCATGCATGTAAAGACACTGGACCATGCTGCAGAGAGGAGCTTGTTAGTCTGATTATATCTGGTGATATCTTACTGCAGTACATAATAGGGCGATGGGAGACTGTGACCATTTTATTCAATAACACTTATTATTCCTGTTATTTTCAAATGTCAGCAAAGTTTTTTTTGGCAAACTTCTATTTAACTTAATTTCACCTTCAACAATTATTTATGGTATATGAAGAGAACTGGAAGTACAGTGGGAAACTGTGTCACTGAAGGTCATAGCTACACGCTATGCTCTTTCTAAGAAGTTGACACAGTTTGTTAAATGCTTATCACTTCTGTGAATAGCTTCGACAAAAACATCACTTGACTATGTTGGTAATGACTGCCCCAGTTTTAGCAACAAACATGTGAGCGCGTCCATCACTGATGCTGCAGGTAGACGAAGCTTAATTTCTATATATAGGAACAAATTCTGGATCCGGAAAACTGTTTATTCCTTTTCCTTATATTAAAAATTAAAAACGAGTCATCTTTAATTCCTCCAGTCTGCATTGTTTTGACTTACTTGCTGCTTACTGTTCAGGTAGATATTATTTTACCACAGAATAACAACTGGATATTTTCAGCATGGTTCCTCATCATTTTTTTTGTTAAGGTATTTATTTACAGCTTGATGGTACCCTTAACTACATTTTGAGTAAATAATTCAGCGTAAGAAAATCAGACTTTGGTCATTACATTTTAATTTTAAAAAACATTGTTGATATATTCAACCTAAATCGGATTATTTTTGTAAAAACTCTTCTAGCAATTCCTCCTTCACCACATCGGCCTCTTTAATTTCCTTTGTCCACTGGGATTTTGAATTCACAGCAGCTTCAGCTGCCATGAACAAACCCAAACCTTGTTAATTCAGAGGCTTGCAGGGGTTATTGATGCTCGCCATGCAATCCTGTCTACATGGTGTTTAATTAGCCAACTGTCTGATATTGTCAGGACACAGGTTGCATAACCTCCACCAGGAACACACAAACATGTTTCCTTCTGCATATGGGTGTTGCCTAGGAGCAGCCAGCACACACATATCCACAGCTGGGTCTCCCCCAAGAACATTCTGTATAGATGCCTTTTTATTGGGTTACAGATACAGAAGATGTGTCATTGTGCATAAGAAAACCCTAATAAATGTAAGTGTAAGAAAATATGCCAGCACAAGAGAGACAAGCTTTTAGGAATAAAAAATAATGGCTTTCTATTATTTCAGACTGATCACACTGGGTAAAATTATAGGAAAGGCATATATGTGAGATTTTAAATAAAAAAAATTGGAAATACAGTTTTATATTTTTTTAGTATTTGCAAATGTGCTGCTTGAAAGTTGTTTGTGCTTTGGCATATGATCTGCATATCATTTAGTATCATATCAGTTTATATACTGATGCCACCTGATTATGGATTTTGAGACAGGTGGAAACTTTGCAACACACCTGAATCCTTTTTCTTGACTGTTGAAAAGGAGTCTGTGTAAATCTAGATGTACGTTTCTAACACTATATATTTCAGGAATTTAGAAAATGAAAGCAGCATAACCCCCTCTTATGTTTCCATGTGGTTCATGATGCCTTGATATTTTCCATATCTCGTAACAATACAACCACCAACAAAAGTATTTGACCAACATAATGGGTAAATAACAGTGTAGTTCACATTTTTACATCAATGAAAAATTAAAAAAGGGCATTGTGCAAAAGTATTCAGCCCCCCTTTTGAGAATATTTTTTAAAAGCACATTTTGCTGTAACAGCAGCTGCGTGTTTTAGATTATGTATGTCACCCCAGTTTTGAGCATGTAGTGACTGATATTTTAGATTACTCTTCTTTGCAGACCACCCCAAACTTTAGAATATTTTGATAATGATCATGAAGTAGAAGGGGAAAAAAACTGTGGTGTTTTTACAAGTGTGCCATGTCCTTGTTCTGTTAATTTGTAGATCCAACATAGCTTAAGTTTGGTAAGGTCTGACTCTTATCAGCTTGCAAAAAAACCTTAATTTTTCTTTACTTCCAACAGATTCACAGGATGCACTGTATAAACTTCATGCTTTTCCTCCTTTGTTCACCTCCTGTTGTTTATAAGAGCTGATTTTCACAAGTGAATATCTCCATCGTCTCCATCAATAAAGTTCTATTGTTATTCGACTGGGAGGCAGGCGCGCTGGAAGCTGTTTCAAGCGAGGGGGGCTGATGGCTGGGTTGGAAAACACATGACGTCATTATGTTGAGGGCTGTTGCTGACGTTTTTAACATAATATTGTAGGCCTACATTTGTCGCAAAAAACTGCCATTTAAAATGCATCGGAACAAAGCATGAACATTTTAAAGTTTATTTCTTCTCTTTTAATCATTCAAAACAAACAACAGCTCCCAATAAACAGGATCAGAAATACTTGAATAAAACATGGCCTAAATATAGCCTAAACTAAGCATTGAACGTCTTGAAAGTCCATTCGACTATGGATATGGGGAATGATTTCATTTCTGAAACAAAAAACACACACAAAAAAAATTAACTAATTTCAAATTTTATCACTAAATAGCTTAATACAGACATAATATTTAGTGATGTGCAGCCTTATTCTAGCGTAGACTTCTTTAGCCACAGCACTACGACGAATAGGCACAGCATATATAAATAAATAAGAAATAAATAACGCTAAATAAATGCTCGGCGGCAGTATAGGGGAATTAAAACCATTTCTTACCTCGAAATAGTCAGAAATACGTTTCTGCTGCCTATTGCTAGCCATGCCTAAACAAATGTGAGGTGCAGAAGCACATCTGGGGGAGTAGCCTAGTTTTTTAAGAAATATTTAAATAATGAATCATTAGTTTATATCTTATACACAGCCCATCATTTTAATCCCATATCAAACACAGTCTTTTAAAAAATAAATACATAAATAATTCCATGTTTTTAAGTACAATATTATATTACTCCACAGCCCCCCACCATGGGGGGCTGATGCTATGACGAGGGAGGCTGCAGCCCCCGCAGCACCCCCCTTCCCGTGCCACTGCTGGGAGGTGAACATTTGCCCCAATATCAGCCCCTCTGCAGCTTTTAAATCTTATTTTCTATTATTTTCCCTTTGCATTTCTTTTATTTAAATTAATTAATGAACATAAACATTTTTTGTCCATCAGATAAAAGTAACACATCTCCTAGTCAATTTCACAAAAGACAACAATCATAGTAATGGACTGAGAAAGACATTTACAAAAAAAAAAATGTTTTAATTTAAAAAAGAATAAAGCTCAGTGGGATCTACCAAGCATGGATCACTGGGCTGAAAGATGCTGGCCTCATTGTTTCTTTATCACCATCTGATCTTCTAACTTCCAGCAAGCTATATTCTTTGTTTTGATTCATTTATTTTTTCCCTGCTGTAAAACTGAAATTTCTCCAAAAGATATAAAGGAAATCTATTCTGATTTTCTTAATCTGCAAAATGTATTTTTGCACCACCAATCTTGAGCTTTAAATTATAAACAGAGGAACCAGAAATACATCTGTACCAACCATAAAACTAACCACTTCCCAGGGTCAGAATGTGTGCTGTGATTGTAATGCGGAGGTGATAAAACTAGGAGCTGATACCGAAATGTAGGAACTCCCTTATTCCTACCTTTAAAAACCCCAATGATTGTGGGGTTTCATTGGGAATGCAACTGCCTAAAGGTAGCAATCCTGCATGAGATGTTACCGTCTCCATCAGTCAGCCCGCTTGTGGGCAGATTTAGTTTGATGAAAATATTGGTTGGTCAACCAGGTCATGTAAAATCTTACAAAATGGGGAATCTGAGTATTTAATCTCTGACTTTACTTAAGAAAAGCATCTCAGTGTGATTTCATCACCACCATGTTCCACCATGAGATGTTTTAAGCCAAAAAAAGTATTTTTTCTCTCATCTGAGAAGAGTGCCTCTTTACACAATTCCAGCTTCTTTTAGATAGCTCAGGAAAACTGGGAATGGGACTTACAAGCTCTTTAAGTAGGATGGAAGTTATTCAATATTCCTCATTTACAGATGATGGAGTACATAACTGTTGGGATTTTACAGATTAAATGGTTTAAATAAATCTGATCTGAGAAAAGTGGTGAAATCCAAACAGATGTTAAAACATGCACTCTTATCTTGGTTTTAAAACTAAGGTTTTTAGAAGAAATTAAGATACTATGTGGTGCTTTTCTCTAGTGTAATCCTGCTTCATTGTGATAAAGATCTCATTTCTGCACAGCCGTGTGTCATATATTATCAAAAACCAACAGCAGAGGCAGCTTCCCTGCTGTTAGTGTTCAAGTCTAAGGCTCAAACTGTCAAGGACAGCTCATTCTGCTGTCATACAACCACCCACACTCGAGCAGGCAAGCCCCACAACAGACATTGAAATATCACAAATCTCTCTAATAAACCTGAAGGATAAAACTTTGGAGACAAAAAACATGATTCAGTTACTGTTCAAACTTGTCATTTACATGTTCCTCAATAAAAATATTCTGTAGTTCAAGTGGTTCTTTTAAGCATAATATGAAGCTTTATCCAGACCATTTCAGATAATCAACTCAGGTGAGGATGTATGCTTGAATGTGTTTCTACTTTTAACTAATTTACATTGTGGCTGGAATATAGGAGGAAAAAAACAACAAAAATATTCCTACGTCAAGCTGGTTTTTCTTCTATAAAAGGTTGTCTAAGTGGGCAGACAGCGAGAGAAGCTCTCAGGTCCTGGTGACTCACCCGACAGCCTTCGTGGATCCATCTCCTCAAAGCCCACTCACAGCTGTCTGAAAGGGCCTCAAATAATGTCTCGAATAATGTAGGTGCACCTTATGCAATGGAGGAGCACTAGCAGATCCAGACGCTGCAAGCTTCAGGAGACGGCACTACAGCTCACACAGGCATAAAAAAATCCTTTGGGGCTTTTGTTTCAAACTTCACAGCAGAATTTTGGAAAAAATGAGGCTGAAGTTAGTGTTTTAACTGACATTTGGTAAATTCTAGATGGTAAAAAGCCATTAAGATTGTAAAAGATACTCACCAACCCTGGGAAAAAAAAACAGCCAAGAACAGTATTCTTAAATAGAACAAGAGTTTTCAGATTTTGCTAAAGATTTTTGATTGGGATTAGGTCTGGACTTTGACTAAGCCATTTAATGTTTTGATTTTCACTGTTAATTGTAGCCCAGACTTTAGGTTTATTTTCCTGCTGGAAGGTGCCCCATCTATTCCAGAGTATAACGCTACCACAATCTTTGACAGTGGGGACGGTGCATGCATAGTGATGTGCAGTGAAAGTTCCTCACACAAAGTTGTTTTACTTTTTACAAAACCCTTTTTTTTTTTGTACTGTCTGAGCAAAGCACTTCTTTCATGTTTGCAGTGTCTCAAACAGGGAGCTTTTCATTTAACAATGGCTTCCTCTCCTTCCATGCAGAGCATGACTAATAGTTGTATACTGGAAAAATCTAAATCTAGATAATTTTTTCTTAAAATAAGTGAATTTGTTCTTGGATTGAGGAGGTAAATGAGACATTTTGCCAATGGAACAAGACAATTTACGCTTAAAAAAAGAAAAAAAAACAATTACATAGTCTTACTTCAAGTGCATATTATCTAATTATCTTATTTTAAGAGTGAAAATACTCATTCCATTGGCAAACTATCTCAATTAGATACTCAAATGAAGGGTAAATACACCTAATTTAAGAAATGTTTACTTCTCTAGACAGTTTTTCCTGTGTAACACCTTCCACCTGAGCTGCAGATCTCTGCAGTTCATCCAGTGCCTTCTGGCTGCACCTGCGATCAGTGCTCTCCTTGCTCAGCCTTTAAGTTTAGTGGGTGGTGTCGTCTCCATAGGTTTAGTTTCCATCCTTTTCTGATGATGAATGGTATAGTGATCTGTAAAATGTTCAGTCTCTTTATGGCGTAATCCTGCTTTAAGCTTCTCCATGTATTTACCCCATACCGGTCTGGTGTGCTCCTTTGACTTCATGATGCTGTTTGCTTCCCAATATTCTCCTAACCAACTTGTGAGGCCGTCAAAATTATAATCAATCATCTGGCAACCTCTGAAGGCAGGTGTTTGCACTCAGAAAAAGGAGCTAAATATCTCCCACAACTTTTCAGTCTATTTGTAAAAACGTTTCTTTCTACTCTATAGTTGTTTACCACTTTGTGTTGGTTTTGCACATAAGATTCCAATACAATATTTTCATGTTTGTGGAAGTAATGTGACAAAATATATGAGTTTAGTAGATATACTACCATAAATAATTTCAGTGGTTGGAACCCAGTTTGGAAGGAGACAGTATCACCTAGTGGCAGAAAAGAAGAATGCACAAATTTTTAAATGCTAAATGTCTTAGCACATTTTATTGCTAAAAAATAAACTAATGAACGTTTAAATTAGCCATAAATGTCTCAGGAAATGTTATTTTCCCGTGTACATTTTAGTGAAGTGCTAAGTAAATATTGACTAATAATTTACAGAGTGAACCACTGGCAAAATGAAGACTGGTCCTTTTTGTACAACAAACAGAAAGTACTTGAAGACACCTGCTTTATAAAGTACAACAGTGCACGATTAAAATATGCATCAGTACAAACCGATATAGTGAGTTGGCCTCGATGAAGGTTGGATTGCTGCATTTGCCTTTTTATCTGTACAACTTCTGCATCACAGAACATCAGTATTCAGACAACTTATGACAGAAAAAGTATTTTAGGCCGAAAAAAAAACCTTTTCCACACACAAACCGAGCTGCATGTTTATGTACATAGATTCTTCCACTCTCTCTCTCTCTCACACACACACACATACATACATATTTTAATACTCCATGGGATCCCGAGGCACTGCATTCATTCATAGCAGTCCAATCTACCCAGTGGTCTGAGGTCTCCTGGTTCTTTGTACCTGCATGGCAACACGCAAAGTTCATATGTAATAGATGATCTCGGGTATCTGTCCGTCCTCCACTGACGTTCCATTGTTGTTTCCAGGTGAGCTAAAAAACAGAAATGTTGTTTTGGTCCCAGTGGTTGATTCTTTTGTCACTTTCTTCAACCCTTTAGTGCCATAATGAGAGTCTGGACCCTGAGTGAGAAAAACGAAAAAGAGTAAAAACAAATAAATAAAACCAGTCTGTTTAGGCTTCAAAGATGAATTGTTTGGATGATGGGTTCGACTAACCTTTAGGGTGGCACATGCAGTGTAGCTGATGTTGGGGAGGATCTCCACAGGCTCTTTAAACATCACTCTGAAGGTGTTTCCTGAGCCGTCGCAGCTGAAAGCGGTGTCATTCTGACCTAGTGTGATGCGTTTGTCGCTTTCTATGATCTGAAAATAGAAAAGTGTTGATTTGTTACTGGAAACATGGTTTGATTCATCAGCATATTAAAAAGAACATGGCCTAAAAAAAGGAGTCCCATTTGCCCAAATGGCGAGACTGGCGGCTATAGACCGTTCGGGTGTGGAACCTCCACAGCAACCATCTTCCCACCTTCTATCTCAATCCCACATGAGGAGACTGAGGGCTGCCTCTATGTTCCTGGGTTTAACCTTAAAGACTCTACAGAAATCTTTCTGTCTTGTGATCTAATCAATTTAATATACAAAACAAAATGTCAGAATTCAGAAACAGATTCATCTAGTTTACTTTGTGTTTTTACATCACTACCCCCCTAAGGAGTAATACTAATTGTTTGCCAAGTGAGGAGACTGTTACACCATGTAGATAAAGAAGTCATGGTTTTAATAATCTAGGATAATCACTCAGATGCTGAAGCAGACCAAGACCTTCAATGTTGATGTGCTTATGATGAAAGGCTTTTTTAGTTTTATAATAAAGTTAACATGATGCAGACCTTCCAAACAGCTCATTTAGGTCAGAATACTTTCATGTGTTCGGGATCATGAAGATGTTTTTAGGGGAGAAACGTAGTCTTTGAACGCCTCATGGACGTTAGCCACAACTGTCCATCTTATTTAGATTTTGAACACTGATCTTAATAGAAAATAATTGGGTCTAAAGGATGGATGCTGTTATTAGTTCTTTTGTTTCTCCCATGACAGATGATTAACAGATGAGGGGAGGTTCATCGCTGCTTCATGTTAATAACTACCATGGTCCTCTGATCAATGTCAGAGAATCAGTTTATCTTTTCCTGGATTTTCCTGTGATAGTTTGGCCAACTTCATGCCATATAGGTTGACTGTTCCTGTTTTAAATCGTATTAAGTCTCTGATTCTACACATCTAACAGAAATCAGGTCTGGATGGGGCTACTGAGATTGAACTAGTAACTTGAGGTTAATTATAATTACCTAATGGTTTAATGAGTAAAAAAACTTTATTTTGTGACACAGGACCATGTGTTTACTTTAAACATAAAATATCTATTTGAAAATGTTGGAAATGATTCAAGTTATTTATCGAAGTTAACTTGATGATCTGAAGTATTAAGGTGTGACAAAAGAAATGAAAAATTCTGTTAAGTGAAAGTTCTTTTCACGGTGTAACGGTGAGTAATCATAAACATAACAGAAAATCCTGAGGTGGTTCAAAGTCCCGGAAAGCATCGGCACTACTTGGATGTTTGGATTTATTTCCTCTGTTTGGATTATACAGCAAGTTAATGAATTACTTTTACAAGTCGATGGTTCAGTCAGTTCACACCTTTGTTACTGGGTTACAGTCTTATTTCAAGTGAATATATATATAGTACTGTTAAGACCAGTACTCGAGTTGAGGGCGGATGGCATCCCCCTTCTTAAAAGAAAAACTTAAAAAACATAAAAAAATCACCCCCCTTCTATTATATATTAACAGTAATGGCAGTAATATTGCCCTTTCAACAATTGGCAGGCTGTTGAGTAGCCTGAGCAAAAATGCGATTTCATTCTTGAGCTCAGTCGCACAACCAGCGGAGCAGCTTACGGTGTTCTGAAAAGCATCACACGCGACGCGACGCGATTTGAGGGAATGTCAAATTAAGGAGGGGAGCGAATCTTCGGCAGGTTCCAGGTTCTAAGTTGAACACATAAAGTGTCAGAAATTATCTACAATAGTGTTGATGGCAAAGATGGCAGAGAATTTATTCATAGCACAGTACACACTGACTGTAGCACATCGACTGAAAAATGTCTCTATACAAGTAAAATCCTATTAATTCGAATTTATCTGTCCACCAAAACTATCACTTTTAAGGCATCCATGTATAAAAAATATGAAAACATTAAGAATTTGTTTAAAAAGTCCCTTTTTGTTCATATTTCAATCCGCTTTCTCATCAATGGGTGTGAGTTTAGGGCGATGCGCGCGCTTGCATCAGGGGAGGTAATTCTCTGCACGACAGACAAACTGGGAGGAGAGAATCGAAGCAGGGGCGAATTAAGGAAATTTGGGGTCCTAGGCAAAGACAAGCATGGGGCCCTGTGAATTAAGAAGACAACTAATTTTAATACAATGGACATACATTATTTACTAAATTTTAATTTGTTATGTTTTAAAGATTTTTTTAATGATGTTTTATATTTTTATATTATTTCTAGAGAAAAATAACAACTCAAGATATCTTTAATCGCATTTTGGAGAGGCAACATGCATTTTCAGAGCCGAGTACCTACTGGCTCCTAACAGGAAGGAGCAGACTCTCTATAGAGCTCCCCTCAAAGGGCAGCGGTCCTATAAGGCCCAGCCTAACGCTCCTAAACCATCTCCATCCTTCCATTACTTATTAGCAAGAGACCATTAAACTCTGCAGGAGTCAAAGACTCATCACTACCTAAAGGACGCAGAATAAATTCTCCAAGGTGAGAAAATACTAAGATATCTAACTTTAATGTTAATTTTATTGGCTGCATTTTGTGTTTTTAATCAGCTGTTTTAAAGAATCGTCGTGTAACAATTGCTCTTACGTTTCTCTTTATACATAGGTGTTATTATTGCTCTATTATTTCCTCCACTAATAATCAGATACATTTTCATAAGAGAGGAATATGATATTAGGTTATAAATAAGGCCGGTCACCTGTTTACAAAGCGTCATGACAGTCTACCATCTTGAAAGTACCTATGTTAGGGAGGGATAAGTCAATACTAACAAAGTGGAAGAACAACATGTTTATTGACACTTCAGTGTGATTAACGGCAGCTTGGAAGGTCATTTGGAGACACTAACCCAACAACTGAAAGTCTGCATTACTGCAGCACAATGCAGTACCATGCATATGCAGCAGCAACACAAGAAACGGTTTCACTATTCCCAAGAAAGCAAAAAAAAAAAAAAAGGATCAACACCGAGCAAGCCTTCTCGAGGTGGTAGGGGCGAGGGATGGAGAAAGATTTTAAAAAGGACTAAGTTGCCATTTTGTAACACTAAAATTTAAATTCGGTTTATAAGACAGTGTTACTCATTACTTTGGGAAGCATAACAGTAGATCATGCAAACGTATACCCATCTTGTTGGTGCAGAATTGTAGGTTTATGTGGGTTTAGTTCAGTAGCTTTCAAAGCTGCAGTGAACACTGGTATTTAGTCACAGTAAATCAATCTTGTAGAGACTTCCCATGGACCTTCAGTTCGCCTTCATCATGACGACTACGGCTACTGAAACCATGTAAACATTCATTTAACTGCCCTTTCTGTGTTGTTGAATTTTTTTCCATATCTTTCATGTTTTATTCCATTTTTGATACAACTGTGTTGTAGAGGCTTTTTTTTTTCTTCTAGTGGCACTAGTGGCTTGATTTTCTGACAGTAGGCTGACAGAAAAGGGGTATGAGAGCGAGAGAGACATGCGGCAAAGGACTACAGGTCGGATTCGAACCCGGGTCGGCTGCGTGGAGGAACAATACGCTGGAACAATACATGTTTAATAGAGGGACGTTTCATCACTAGATGGCAGCAATTCTTACAACATTTAACCTTTAAGCCTTGTATGAATGTTTTCCTAAAGAAGACTTTCCAGTGGTTGTAGGCCTTACCTGTATGTTGACCTGATAGTCGGTGGGTCCATGTATGGAACCATATAAGCCAAAACCCACAATGCATATTCTTCTGTTAACATTAAATCTAAAGGGAGAGATAAACAGGAAAAAAGTCATTAAAAAAAGAAACATGACTCAGCTTTTTTCTTATTCTGGTGTCGTCTAACAAACATAGCCTGACCTGATTCTGTCGCTGGTGCCGCTGTACCCCCACCGACTCTCAACCTGCTGGAACCTATTAATGCTACACTCCTCCCCCCTGAGGCAGCAGCGAGGCCTGTCAATGTAGTCGACCCGTGGTTTGGGGTTTACTGTAAAGTGTAAAAACAGATTTACCACCTCCCGATCGAACAATATTCCAGACTGGGCAGGCCCTGTTGCACAAGAAAAAATATCAAACTGGTTTCTGTGGTTTGGAGCTGTATGGACACATCAGGAACATGAAGAACGTGCGGAGTGATTGGAGAACTGCTCAGGATCAATGTTATCAGCTTGATAAGCAAAACAGAACTTCTGCCAGGACACATACCGGCTGCAAACTCTTCAACGGTCATAAGAGGGAAGCGGATCAGTGGAAGGGCTTTTCCCAGGACTTTCTGCTTGTTCTCCGATGTCGGGGGAAGCTGCTGTCTGTAACACTCTGCCTCTGCCCAGCGGACCACTGCTTCGAACAGACGATTCTCCCTGATGCTAAGAGTGTCTCTCTCCAACACTGCACATAGAGTATCTACGCATACAAACACACAGAGCAGCTACACTTTTAGATCATAAATCCACATGGTGGAATAGCACACGTGGAGTAAAGAGGACAAACATACCCAGGTCAATGTCAGTAAAGCCCTCCGCGTTTATTGCGTCTGCAGTGCTTTTGTCAATGGTGTCCAGGCAGAGAGTGGCAAGCTGAGGCTCATCAAATAACCTCGCCTGTTAGACAAAGCACAAACAAAAACAACCCATATAAGCCTTTCATGACAGTTGATATTAATAATCGATTCATTTTTTCCTTTAGGTATTTGATGTAAGAAGCAGTGCAAAAAAAAAAGGGTCCTAACCCTACTAAAAAGGTCAGCCCAACCACTTTTGCGATACATTGTCGCTGAAACAGGAACTACTCCTCTGAAGACACACCCCTCCGGCGTAGGTTTTAAAAACACTAGCTTCCCATAATAGTGTCCTATTATGCCCGTGGCTCTGCGCCGCTAATGGCTAGGCAAAAGCGCTCCCAGCTGAAGGCTATGCTACATAGCAATCAAATCCCTCCGGGGAAGCCTGTGCTCGCTGGACCGAGTCAGACTGCCTTTTCCCTGCGATTCAGAAGGAGCTGAATGCAGTGTTTATTCTTCCCGCGATTCAAACCGAGTGAACGCAGTGTATCCTGAATTCTGCTGCAGCAGAGACAGAAAGAGCTAATCCAGCTCTGCTAACCGCCAAACAACAGGGGCCCCGATTGTGTTTTCGTCGAAGGAGCTGTTAGAAGCTGCCGGACCGTGAATGCCTGGTATGGAGCAGCATCGAAGAAGCTTCAGCTACAAGCTAACCACCGTAGCTAAAAGGGAGATGTCCCGTGCTACAGTGAGTTATGAAATTAACCCCCTTGCAAATCGCCTCTTATTGTTGCATCACATGGATCCAAATCTCTTTGAGTTGCTTTTGGAAGAACGGAATCGACCGCAGATGGGCCTGCAGAAAACCGGACCAAGCCGAAGGCCTTCGAACCACCGGACCAAACAGTAACTTCACTCTTCCCCCTCCTTCACATCTGATGCTTAATAAGTGCTCTGCTTGGGTGAAGTATAGGTAGAATAGATAGTGGTGTTGGTGTTTTTATTTGAAATAAGCTTTCTGATTGAACTGCTGATGGTTTCTAAAGGTTTTACTGAATGCTAATGCTCACTACAGACCGAACAAGTCACGTGTTGCTGAATCTAACCGCTACATCGTGAGCTAACTAGGGCTGCAACAACGAATCGATAAAATCGATAAAAATCGACTTTTAAAAGCGTTGGCAACGAATTTAATCATCGATTAGTTGTGTCGCGCGATTAATGCGTCATCCGCCGCCGCCGTCATCCGGGGGAAGAAAAAAAAATATGGCAGAGCGAGTCAGCGCCGCAGTTGCAGTGTTGCCAACTCAGCGACTTTTCAGACCCCTCCAACGACTATTTTTCAAAAAAGCGACTAGCGACAAATCTGGCGACTTTTTACGGTGTCACTGGCGGCTTTTGCCTGCCGTGGGGCGCCTCCCCCATCCCAACGCCTTTCTCCCTCTCCCACAGGAATCCCTCTCAGCGCGGCAGTCAGAGTCAGAGCAGCAGGATTTTAGTGAGGAGTTTACCCTCAGCGTCCAGACTGCAAATGAAGCGCGCATGCGCCGGGATTGACGGCGCAAATTGATCACAATAATTAAAATAGCCTGCGCTTTGTAAAGTGAAAAAAGTCGTAACATGCAACTTTTGTAAAAACAAATGAACATGGCGCGGAAGCACCACTGTTATGACGCAGCACCTGAAAAGAAAACACGTTGGAGCCTTCAATGGCAGTGAAGAGAGCTGATCAGCAGGATGAGTAACCATGTTTGTTTCATTTTAAAGAGGGGAAACGTAACGTTAGTTTCTCAGTTCGCTCATCTGATGCTTTCCTTACCGTGTTAGTAGGTTACAGACAGTGATAAGGTTGGCTACTTATTTTACTTTTAATTTCATTTAAATTTGTTTAAGCAGCGTTTATATTTTCTTTATAAATAAATTAACTTGCAAATTATGAGGGAAAGGCTTTTAAAGTTTAAATCTTCTGGCAAAGATAAAGAAAAGAAGATCCTGCAATTTATGGAAGTAAAGCAGAATAAAATCCAGCAAGATCAGTAATATGTCAATTAATTATCTGCCACATTCCCATGTAAATATCTGTCTTTGGAGGATGTGTTTTTTTTACCACCCCTAGTTCTCTAATTTTTATTCCAAATACAATTTATAATTTGAATCACAGGGCTATTTTTATCTCTATGGTTCAGTATTTTCTCAAGCAGCAACTTTAACTGCTATACTTTCCTGTCTTAAAAGGCAGAACTCTTCTAGTCTAAAAAAACCTCATTTGTTGAAATGGGGGGGCCTATTGTTTGAACCCCTTAGGGGCTTTAAAAAACAAAAATGCCTGTCTCTTTTTGCGCTTTATGAAACAAAGTAGCCTATATTTTGTGGATGTACAGCTACATTTCTCATGTAAGTTTGCGTAGTTTTAACACAAACATTTATTTTTCATATTGCACCAGTACAGTTAATGAGCAACCTGTACTTGTGTGCTTGTTTGTTCTGTCTAAAATGTTTATTTTGGAATAAAGAGGTTAATATAAATTTTTTTTTTTGTCCGATTCATCGATTAATCGAAAAAATAATCGGCCGATTCATCGATTTTTAAAATAATCGTTAGTTGCAGCCCTAGAGCTAACCCTCTCTTTGTTTCAGCTGGACCCGACCAGAACCCCTGGGGGCAGCTAAGCAAACGGGTCTTTCAACCTCATCATAGTTTAATGCATTCCTGAGTCATTATTCATTTTTCACCATAAACTGAATGAAATTTCACTCATTCCAATTTTGACTGCAGTTAACATCTGTGTCAGGGTTTATTTACATTTTATCTGCTGCACTTACAAAGGACACTTTCAAATGCATTACCCCCGGCTCACACCGACTCCGGTCTTACTGTTGCGGTGCGGTGGGTGCGGCGCCGCAGTGATTCCAAGTCATTAAAAAGACGTAAACCTCTCACCGGCTGCTGAGCTGTCCGGCTGCGGTTACCGAGACACTCCGGCGCTGCAGAAAATTCAGCAAGAAAGCTATCCCTGCAGCGTGCCGGAGCCCTCCGCAACAAGCTCTCGCAAATATCACGGCACAAACAGGAAGTTTTCCAATGAGAATAAAAGACTGTTTTTTTCAAAATAAAACACGTTCGTTTGCATGTATTGTCTGTCCTTTCTCTCCGCCTTCCCTCTGTACAACCCATATGACGTCCCTGCCGCCTGCTGGTAAGACGGGGTCAAAACTTTGTGGCCCCATCACTTGATTCATTTACATTTGGGCCGTGTTATCGCGTGAAGTTACGTGAACTCAAGTGAACTTCTGTTCTCGCGAGTTAAATCTCCGGACCTGTTGCCGGAGCCGCACCGCACCATAGTCAAAAGGGCGGTGTGAGAGTGGGTGTGCGGGAGCTGCGGTCTCCGTCGGCTCGGTAACCGCACCGGAGCCAGTGTGAGCAAGGGGTCAAGCCTTAAACTTTAAACATAACTATGACTTTGAACGGACTCTTAAACCCCTCTTCCCCTTTTATTTCTTTCATTTTGCTTAATTTCAGGAGTGTTTAGTTTTGTTTAATTATTAGATATAATACTGTGTGATTGTAGCTAATGAAGGTACCATTGTATTTTTAACCCGTGGTCTTTTCTGTTCATTTTACACAGAGGGCCGGATCTATCAAAGGTTTGCGCGTACAAAAACGTGAGCTATTTCACTGCGCACGCTAAAAAATGTACAAACTGATCTATCAACAGCGTGCTAAAAGGATTTGGTCTTTAAAACGTGCTAAATAGCGCCTCTTATCCATTTAGTACTTTTTCTGCAATGAATATGCAATATGGGGCGTTTACACGCAAAAGTGCGTCTTGTGGGAGGAGAACATGTAAATATATTAATTTAGCACTCGCAAAGTGATTTATTAAACCTGAAAGCAATTTTGCTAACGGTATCTGACTCTATATTTAACACGTTTCAAAAGAAGGTGCAAATGGTCTGCATGCGTAATTGCGCACACATGGCAGCGGTTATTGTCGCAAGAAGGAGACATGGAAATGAAGCAAGGAGACGCAGAGAACGCATTTTTTCACTCCGTGTGAATATTTTTGGAATGAACGAGGACACGATCATCAAAACATATCGTTTATCCAGCATTGCCATTTTGGAGCTGTTGGGGGAACTCCGAATGGATTTGGAGCCAGCCACAAGGAGGACCCACGCAATACCAGATATCACAAAACTCCTTGCAACATTGCACTTTTTTGCATCTGGGATCTCCCAATCTCGTTTTTCAGAAGTGCTGTCCGACGTTTTAAATGCCATGTCGCCCGGACGCCCTAACGGAGAGAACCCCGACCTCTGCGCCTGTGGAGCAACATGCCAATGCTGCGAGGATGCCTACGCGCAGTCATCTTATCCACATTCACTTCTTGCGAGCCATTTGGTATGTGCATTTTTCTACAGGCCAATACAAAACACCAGTTTTTTTGTTTTTTGTTTTTTTTTACTGCAGTGAAGTAGAAATTCAGCCACATACCACCTTAGGGAATAAAGGTTGCCAAAGTGTGTATATATATATATATATATTAGCGCTGTCAATCGATTACATTTTTTTAATCGCGATTAATCGCATCAATGCCTGAGTTAACTCGCGATTAATCGCATTTTAATCGCAATTTTTTTTCCTGATTGAAAATCATTTAAATACTCTCGATGACATACAAAAAATACATACAGGCTAGGTTTGTGCCAATGTTCTTTTTTTTTAATGAAAACAGGTCACAGACACTGATTTATGCCATAGAAATATATGGCAAGAAGATGGGGAGGCATGTAGCAAAAAATAACAAATATGTAGCCAAAAAAAAGGCCCTGAAAACAGGCTGATGTAAAAGACAGTCTTTACAGTTAATACAGTCTTTTGAACAAAGACAAGCATTTTACCCTACTGCTAAAAAAATTTGGTACAGTTAACATTAGATGTTAATTAACCAAGATAATAATGAACAATTTTCAATCAATACATCAAAATCAATAGACCGACATCACTAGATGGAGGTAGTCTATGCTCTAGAAAGTTACTTTTCAGCCTCTTAACAAAAATGAGAACACACACACACCCACCCACCCACACACAGACACACCCACCCACACACACACACACGATACCGACCTGTGGCGTACACAGACAGCAAGAGTGCCGTAGCAGATTCCATTTCACCTCAGTAATCTGTTTTCTCAGCGTATTTCAGGTTGCTACTAGTTACCAGACACTCAACTTGTTTGTTGGTGGTGGGGCTTAAAGAAAAGGCACTAGCGTCACCCAGTGTATGAGCGTCTTTTTTCCTTGAGGAGCTCCACTCTCGAAGCCTATGAGAAATGCATAGACTGGGGGAAAATAGCCCCGCCTTCTCGCAGGCTGCAGCGGGATGTACTTGGAAAATTGTACCATAAAACCACATAGCGTTAATCTCACGTTAAAAAAATTATCGCCGTTAAAATGGCCTCGCGTTAACGCGATAATAACGCGATAATTTTGACAGCACTAATATATATATATATATATATATATATATATACATATATTTTTTTTTTTGGAGGGGGTGGGGGTGTCACTGTAAGATTAAAATTTCTTAATGCACTAGTTTGCACAAACTACAAACTACTTTGCCGCAAACCACCAAACGCGCAAAACTAGCATTTAAATAGGGCGTCTCCAACAGTTTTGCACCTGCCACCAGTTACGCAATCGCTCTTGTTAAATCACCCGCAAACCATGGTTCAGCCCCTCGCGCAAAATTCCAGTTTGCGAGCGCAAATTACTGCACGCAAAATTGGATCTTGATAAATCCGGCCCAGAGAACGATTTATCACTCAGGTTGGATTCACCCTTCCTCTACAGGGGAGTGGCGGCCTAGTGGTTAGGGCATAAACCACATAGAATCCTGAGGTTCTGAGTTCAAACCCCACTCCCACAGACTGCCACTCTGGGGCCTTGAGCTAGACCTTTAACCCCACACTGGTCCCCCAGCAGTGTGGGGTTACAGCCCACTATTCCCAAAAACGGATGGGTTAAAATGCAGAGAGTGAATTTCGCGCTGTACTTGTGACAATGTAAGGACTATAAAGTTGTTATAAAGTTCTTCTTCTTTCATAGTTAAATTTAGTTATGTCTGTAACTTTTACTCAAAACAAGTAACCTAGTAAACTAGCTCCACCTGCCAGCAGCCAAAATAATTTTTGCATGCGAATGGTCTAGCCTTGATCAATGGCCCAGGCTCTAGAACTGGCGGGCCAATCACAACGCAGAGATGTGATTTGAATTTCTGGATGCAAAGCTCAAGCAACGCTGGAGAAAGCACAACAAGGAAGATGGCAACAACTATTGAACTGTTCTCGTTTGACTCAGCTTTGGAATCAGTTTTGGAAGGATTAGACTTGGGGTTTTCGTTGAAACGTGAGCAAGAAGAGGCTCTACGCTCCTTCATTTTTAAGAAAGACGTATTCGCCGTTTTACCGACAGGCTGTTTGTTTACACTCCCCCACTAGCTTTCTTTTGCGCTTACTACGTAACAGTCAGTGGCGCTCATTAGATGGGTTGTTCTCATGAACAATCTTCTGATGTCTCATTCATCGGGACCAGACTAAATTACACATTTCATCTCACATTTAATCTGGTTTATCAGGCTACAAAACAAGGACATTAGGGCTGTCAGTTTTAATGTGTTATTAACGCGTTAACTGTTTTAGACTATAATGCCAACATTTTTTAAACGCACATTAATCACGCATCAAACACACGCACCGTTCGCTTATGTTCTTTTTGTACCCGCAGCACTATCTGTACTGTTCGTTTTACCCCGTGCACTTTCCGGAGTTCCAGGAATGCTTATCTGTGTGTGAGAGTCCGCAGCATAACAGACCCGTGCTTTGAAAAGGCAAAGATGGCCAGCAAACAAGGTATCCTGAATGATACGTTTCTTTTTAAAGTTATGCCAGAAGTCTCTCTTGACAAAACCCGAGTCGTCTCTCTATGTTGTCCAGAAGAAACGAGCATCTCACTGGATTAGTGCCACCAAGACAACAAATGAACTAAGTCATGTGGACTGCACTGCTGCTGTGTTCCTCTTCAGAGCAAAGGAATATTTAAGCATTTTGAAAATGTTCTAAATGTAAAATGTTACGTTGTTGCGATGACTGCAGAAGTCAGTTATTGTAATTTTGTTTGAATTATTTATTATTTTGTGAGTAACTTCATTTTATTTGAATGAAGTCTGTATTTCATAACGCAATGTGCACTTCATTTTAACAGTACATCTTTATTTCTGTCTATGTTTGAAAGAGAATTAAGTTTACGGAGTACTTTGAAGTACTGTTTACTGTTATGTAGTTTTGTAAAGTTTTGATAGAAGCATAACACCTAATTTTTCTTTAAACAAATTTTAAATAATTATTGCACAGTATTTAAACAAGGATATTTTTATTCTAGTTTCTTAAAAGTGCTTGAAAAATAAATATAATAGAAACAACTTTTTGTATAAGTATGTTTTTTTACATGTCATTTGCAGGAATCCCCAACCTGAATCCTCGAGGCCTGCTTTCCTGCAGGTTTTAGAGGTTTCCTTGCTTCAGCACAGCTGATTTTAATTGAAAGCTGATTAACAGGCTTTTGGTCTACTGCAATCATTATAATCAGCTGTGTTAAAGGAATAGTACACCCAAAACATGATTAGCCTTCATTTTCTACTCACCCCCATGCTGAACAACACTCTGGAGTACTTTTTTGATATCTCAAATGCATCTGGAGATCTGGGAGGCTTCTTGCTGTCTGCTGACATTCAAATAATGGAGGTCTATGGTGCCCGAGACAGAAAGATCCATAAAAGTCCACAAAAACGTGTCAATATTCCTCCATACTGCTCGTCCAATGTATTCCAATTGTCCTGAGTGGGTAGCATCCAGAATTTACTCGAAACAAAGTCATTTAGAATGTTTTCAGAGCATAAACAGTAGTGTATAGGATTTCCTGAAAGCGCGCACATGCGCGTTTACGAGCCTACGGAAGCCGGCAGACAAAACCAGCGCATTCAGCTCGGCAAAGAACTCCTGCTCTTCCTCAACACCGAAGTCCTCAGACATTTTTCTTTCGTTGATTCTTTCTTTGCACAGGTAAACAGCACATTTCTTCTTCTACGCTTGCATTATCAGCAGAGCAGACGCTGAATGCGCACTTTCATCTGGTTTGGTCTGCCGGCTTCCGTAGCGTCCTGAACGCGCTGGCGCGCGCTTTCAGGAAATACTATACACTACTGTTTTAGTCTCTAAAAACATTCTAAATGACTTCGTTTCGAGTAAATTCTGGATGCTACCCACTCAGGACACTTGGAATACATTGGACGAGCAGTATGGAGGAATATTGACACGTTTTTGTGGACTTTTATGGACCTTTCTGTCTCGGACACCATAGACCTCCATTATTTGAATGTCAGCAGACAGCAAGAAGCCTCCCAGATCTCCAGATGCATTTGAGATATCAAAAAAGTACTCCAGAGTGTTGTTCAGCATGGGGGTGAGTAGAAAATGAAGGCTAATCATGTTTTGGGTGTACTATTCCTTTAAAGCAGGGAAACCTCTAAAACCTGCAGGACAGCGGCCCTCGAGGACTGAGGTTGGGGATGTCTGATTTATTGCATAATTTTTAAAATGCCCAAATAGGCTTTTACACTTTCCGAAATAAAAAGATAAAATATGCGATTAACTGTCGATATTATGCGATTAATCGCGATTAAAATTGTTAATCGTTTGACAGCACTAAGGGGCATACATTTTATAGCTAGAAAATGGTGGGTGTCCTTAAATTCAACTCAATTAAGAATAAAAAACAACCAACAGAGGTGACAGTGACCTGGGTGAGGAGCATGAAGGCGTTGTCCGCTCTCAGATGCTTGGTCAGGAACTCCACACAGTGACCCTCCAGAGCTGGAACTGCATATTTCTTCGCTGTATACAGAGTCGTCATCACAGTTTCTGGACCAATATGGACCTCGTCAGAATACAGAAACCTGTAAAAATAATAAAGCAACGACACTTTAAATTTTTTAAAACATGTTAACAAAAATCTAAACGCAGACTGAAGTGGATTTTTGTAGCACGTAAGAGGAAAAATATATATATTTCTTTTTAAACTAATTCACGTATTTCTCATTCCCTAAGTATACTGTCTTGATGAAATGTGAGGTGCCGTGTGGGTGCAGGCAGAGATCTGAGGACCACCTGTCTCCCCCACCTGAGCAGGGCCAGGAATGCAGCCGGCTCCACATCAGGGAGCTCGATTTCAGCCGACGTGGTGGCCATCCCTCCATTAAACATGGCATCGAAGACGGCGCTGCCAGCCGCCAGGACGAATTTGTGAGCAGGTATCCTCTGGGCCTGTCTGCCTTTCCCCACGACGAACCTGACGTCACTGAGCAGCTCGTTGTTGAACAAGAAAGCGAAGCGCTCTTTCAATGAGCTCTTCGTCGCCTGCCAGTTGTAGACGGGCTCCCGCTGAAGGCCGAGGCCCGGCGGGGAGGCGGACGGAGCCGGCATGTTGCACAGAGCCGCTGCAGCTCCGCATTGGACCGAGTTTGAGGGAGCCTCCGGAGCGCTTTGGTTCGACGCCAATCCACCGCCGCTGGCCATTCCAAGCCACAGCTGGGTTTTCTACCTCTTAGTGCTGAAATTTCTACTCTTTGATTCTATAAACAGCTAAGTACTTATGATAACGTGACGCAACAACAGAGTTGATTCATTAATTCAAGTTTTATCCATCGCGCAGGAGGCCATTGCTTATGGTCGGCTGTTGCTAAAGAGACTGTCAGCGCACTTCCTCCAAAACACGTTTTCCTCGTTTGAGGTTTGACGGCGTTTAACATTGCTCAACTTTCATTAGCGCCCCCTTCTGGTCTAGGATGTAAGGCTCAACCTCGAAATTGTGTTTTTTTTAAATTCTCTCAAGTGGAACGTTTTAACTTAAACATTTTAATTTTCTATACGTAAACAATTACCTGACAAGAAAAACACTGTGGTTAATTATGCACATCAATATACTAACATTAAAGAAGATAAATACAAAATTCATGCTCTTTTCAGAACTAGATTTTGTCTAATATGGGGTAAAGAGAAAATTACGTCTGAGCAAGTCATCTAGGAATCTTTACTGAAATCAGAGATAAGTTACTACTTTAATAACAAGTAATTCATTTAATGTAGATATTAGTACATGTACATTTTTATTTTATGCAGAATGATTTTTAATAAAAATAGGTAAGTAACGACAATGAATTGAACAATGAACAATGAAGATGTTTGCCCCAGAACTCAAAACTGAAAGAATTTTGTCCACTACACCTTTAATTTAGACACCATGTGTGTTTAAATATATGCAAATGAAAGTATAGTTTGTCTTTATGTAGAAAATATGGATGTTGTGATTGTTAATTTTCCTGTTGGAACAGTTTAGATTGACCCTGAGGTTCTGGCACCTGTCTGCTTTCGGCCACCCCCCTCAGTGTACACTAGTTATTGCCTGGCCCGCTTATTAATATTTTCTGGCTTTCTGGCTCTGTGTTTGAGTCGATGTGTTGTAGAAATTATGTTGGCGTTGATGGCAAAGGCAGGGATCGCTATTGACAGAGGAGATATGTATTCTAGTCTCGAATGATTCTCATCAAGCCCCGGATCTTTTTTTTTTTTTCACAATAAAGAGAAAGGAGTCACCCCATGATAGTAAAGATGGGAGTTTTTATTAGGGTTGGGTAAAAAAAGCAGATTTTGAATCGATTCCTTTACATTTGTGCAAAATCGATGTTTAGGGAATGAGATCGATTAGTTTTATAGTGACGCGCGTGACGTTCACATTCAAATGAGCAGGAAAGATGCACTCGAGATTACTTCAAGCCAGACAGCTGCAAATATAGCCAATAGGTTGACTGAAGACATTAAAAAATGGGGGCTGAACAGCAAACACCCTGTAGTTGTTACAGAAAATGTTGCAAATATGGTTTGTGCAGTGAAGATAATGCAGCTCATGCATGTCTGCTGGGTCCCCGTTCTGTCACGTCTGCTCACTTGAGTGAGGCTTCACTTTTTCACTTTTCACAAACCAGTTTGCACTTTTGAGACAGTTTTGTTCACGTCTCAAGTTTAAACTGTCTGATTTACAAGTTTGCACTTTGTGTTTAATATGACAGGAAAAAATTACAAATATGAGTATTTTATTTAAACATAGTTGAACCACTTTCATTATTGTAAAAACAGATTGTATCGAAATTAATCGATTTAGAACTCTATGAATCAACATCGAATCGATTCAGGACTTTGGCTAAAATACCCAGCCCTAGTTTTTATAATTTCCCAGCTTTTATTTTTAATAAAAGTCTATTTGTTCCGTATTTTTTGTAGATTATATGACCAAAACAGTGAGGCATGAAACATCTGTCGTACAGTCCTTCATATTATCTTTACGGAAGACGATTAGGGCCACTGAGAAAAATTTTAAATTTTATTTCAGTTTAATATGGGAAAAAAGTGGTTGGAAACAAAATTCAGTGAATGCAATATGCTTCCGTACATTTCACATAGGAAAAGGTTCTTTTCCTTCTGGATAAGGTCTTTAATAATTACACGTACACTCCATTTTCTATTAAATTTTTATTACAAGTATATGGTTGACAACAGTTTTCAATGGGATGCGAACATTTAGACTCACTGAAACAACGAGAGATTTTTTTAAGGAATGTGTTGAAACGAACAAGGAGCTGTTGGCTTTCAGAGAAAGGGACAGACACTGCTGTCAGCGACCTTCTTTCAAGCAAACGCTCGTGATTTATTATTTTTTTATCATCACTGCCGATATTTTGCTATAACATGTGAGGGGAAGAATAAAGCAGAAAAGCTCATCTTTCATAAACATAAAACCTTTCAAATGTCATCTTCAGTACGTTGGGATTTAGGCGGAGTGAATTCGGTCAGCTCTACCTACTCAGTGCGCGCCCTCGACGAGGGGATACAAATTTTCGCACGACACCGGTCTTGTGCGAGATTCTGTTTCCCTGTGAAAATCTGGTCCCCCTGTGTCGGGAGCGAGCATTGCAGCCAGAGAGGCGGATCTGACCATTTTCAAGGCACTCTTGATAATTTCTCGGTGAAAACAGCTCATATTATCATTTCCACTTTGTAACATTCAGTTTAATCGGTTGCTCTTTTTACAAATTTGTTAAATAAATACATTAACGAGGTCTTCTTACAATGTTTTGTGTTGTTTTTTTAAACGCCAAGAAAATCGGGATTTCTCCAACTTTTGTCCCTTCAGCCTGACAGAAATAAACGTCAGTCACCAAACACAGATTTCCAACACTTAGTTTATTTTTTATGTTTCTTTGCTTATATAAGAGGATGGAAACTGGCCGATAACTGCGCACAAAAATTAAGACATCCTGCGAAGATGAGTTTAGAATTTCTGGTTAATCCCCTTCTAATGTAAAATATGACAGATTACTGGATTAAGGACATTTCTAGTATAACTTATCACACATATCAATTTTAGAGAAATTGGAAACAGTTGCTCTTTTTTCCCAAATATATGGGAGGAGGAGAGGAGAGAATGGATATTTTAGCTGCCTGAAATAATCTGTTCCCCTCTATAACATGGGAAGAAGTAAATGTACCTGCAAGTCTTTAACTGTGCTTATTCCTCTCATCATCAACGACAAATCCTGAGCATTTGTTCATATTTACACCTTATTTGCAAAAATTGAAGGAGGGGAAACATATATTTCAGCTGCCTGAAATAATCTGTTCCCCTCCATAACATGGGAAGAAGTAAATGTACCTGCAAGTCTTTAATTGTGCTTATTCCTCTCACAATCAACAATAAATCCTGTGGATTTGGTCATATTTACTCTTAATTTGCCATAATTAAAAGAGGGGAACCATATATTTCAGCTGTTTTAGCTGGCTGAATAATCCATTCTCCCAATAACATGGAAAAAAATTACCAGCAAGTCTTTAACTTTGATTCAAAAACATTTGCTCTTCATTTCACAAAGGCAAGGGGCCTTGGAATTTAAATGTTTCCATAACTATATTAATTTAAAGTCTTGGAAGAATGAATATCAAACATAGTTTTTAAAATGTAATTTATGAAGCATTGAACAACATACATAAACCAGCACACCACAGCAAACTTAGGAACCTAAGGCAAACACGCAAAGCAGTGAAAGTTTTTTTTTTTAGTTGGTGGGCTTCTCACACACGCCTAATGGAACCACCTCAGGCACATGACACACTGGATCTAGGAAAGAAACCAAAAATATGAGGTTTTGTTTTAAAAATATGTCTTTGCAATTACACTACACAATCAATAATTTCAGATTCCCTTATATTCCAATTGCTGGAGGATCCTATCAAAGCTTGATTATGCAAGATACAATTCGATAACCCTTGTCCTCTTCATTTAACTTACACTAAATCTTTGAAAAATTCTAAAAAAGTTCTTACCCAGTTCACGTCCGTGTCACTTTTCATCTTTCCACAGAAGTGGCACATGTCTTAGGTCATCTGGTAATAACATTATAAAAACATACACACACACACAAACACACATGATTATCCCAGTACAATGTCCATAAATAAATATTTTTAGATTCTATGCTAATGTAATCGTGATAGCAATTGTCATTAACACTCAAAATAAGAATATGAATGTTATCCTCACCACTGTTAATAATAATAAGTCTGACAGCAACCTCATGCTGTAGACTGCCTCAGTGGAACCAGGAAAATCCAAAACCTCTTTTGCTAGGATCATTTCTGCAAACTGAGAGGTACAGCTTCATTTAATGGATTTAAATTAAAGTAACAAAGAAAGTATTCCCTGTGCATGTCTCAAAATACATATCAAAATCCTGAAGTCTTACACTGTGTGACAATATGTATGCACCTTCAGTGCAAATGCATCACATGATGTCCTATCTTGTTGTTTTGGATGCTTGACAGTGTCACATTTCCAACGTGAGACATTGCACTTCTTCCTCATAAATGCCCTGTAAATATATTATTAAGAACAATTTTATATGGCTTTCATACTTCAGTAAAAAAATTCATTTTTAACCCTACCTTGTGATTTGCAAACATTTCTTGATTTCTTGTTTTGATTCCCCCAGTGGATCCAAGAACAGACTTTTTTTTCTTGTGGATAGATCACCTTGAAAGTGCAGTTGACATTATTTATGTAGTTTTTGTTTATGAGATAAGTATGCTAATTAATGTTTCTAAAGTAAAAAAAAAAAAAAAAAAAAAAAAAACATGTATTACCACCAAAGTCCACTGGTGGTGTTGATTGTTTATTCCCAGAATTATTTCATAATTCATTGAGTTCATCTGTGAATGATGAAAAAATGAATTAAACATTTTTCTTATCAAGAACAAAGCATGTTTTGTAACACACATTTTGCACTAAGATTAGATTTTTGTAAAGGTGATACAAAAACATTTTTAAAAGGATACTGTATAACCATTGTTAAGGAAGAAATTATTCTAAAATAGTTAACTTTGGAAAAAGGTTGGCTTTCTCTCTTCCTTTTTTATCCCAGGTCCTCTCGGCGAGCTGCGTGTGGCCCCAAGGAAAACCAGCAATGCGTGTTGACGTCACAGAATTACAGAGTTTAATCCAATATAAGACAATGCATAAACTTACACCAGAAACTGCAGAACAACGCAGACACACATTCAATTACCTGACATAAATGGAGAGAAGGAAAGAAAGCAAAGACGTACAAAGACATCTTTGGAGAGTTGCAAGAGCAAATCTAATTTGTTACTTCTGTGTAGAAAGTTTTATCCTCTTGTATTTACTTTATTCAAATAAGGCTGGCTTTTGCTCCTCCAACCAGGAGCTATCTCTGACACTCAGAAAAACTTAGAGCTTCCCCTAATTTACGGCAAACATCTGGGGTGATTTGCTTCTTTGTTTTAACAAGAAAAAGCGGAAAGCTTGTCTTGGCCTCTAGAATTCTTAAGGTCATAAAACACAAGACAAGCTTCCACAGATAGCTGTGGAATGCGGGGCCTCTTCCTACCATAAATTCTCAGGAACAAACTTAAATTCAGTAATTTGGTTTAAGGAAAGGTTATCTTCACAAACTTGTTCAAAATTAAGAAATATGTTCAAAATGAGAGTGCTCAACATACCTTTTACACATGCCATAAGATTAACTGTATTAAAAACTAAAAATAATCATTTTTCTTTAACACCATCAACATTTTTTTTTATTGATTCCAAAAATATTACTAACACATGGAGGACTAATACATATAGATTATAGATATATAGTTTATAGTTAAAGAAAGATAGTTGATAGTTAAAGGAAGATAGATAGTTTATAGTTAAAGGAAGATAGTTGTTAGTTAAAGGAAGATAGTTTATAGTAAGTGGGAAAGATTTTGATGGTAAATTTTAAAGAGAGTTTAACAGTACAGTCGGAGGGTTAGAATGTGTCAGAGAAGGGAGAAGAGAGGGAAATAGTATGTGTTAATTTTATTAATGTAGCATGTTTTGGTTGGGTTTGCTTTAGCTGTGGTGAAGAAATCTATGATTCTGCTGCTACTTTGCCACAACTTTTCTCCTGACTTGGTCTAAAATTGATAATATTTTCCCCACTGTTGATTCTGGTTCAGCTCTACGTGGGTCTGAATATGTCCACGGATTTCTTTGTACAATGCCTTCCATTGCAGCCGGTTTAGACGGAAAAAAATAATCTTCGTCTGAAGAACTATCTTCTTCAATCTTTTCCTGTTTAGGTGAAGGAGAGCAGTGCATTCCTCTCATAACGCAGCAGCAATTGGGCCTATTTAGAGCTTCCTTGGAGGTTGTGGGTCTGGTCTCAATGTTTCTGGCTATACCTTTTATGTCAGCTTTTCTCTCCAGCATTTCCCAGGAGGTTCTGTTTCTTTTTTAATTATTATTTATTTTTATTTGGTAAAAACATGAACCATTTCTTTACAGAATTTCATAAATTGTTTACATTTTTCTTTTCCAAAGGTGTTGATTTATAAATACAAGCAAAACAAAATTACAGAAGCCAAGACAAATACAAATACAGAATAAATAAATAAATTATAAGAAAATTTTTTATAAATGAAATAAAAAAATTAAAAGTACAAATATTTCAAAGATTTAGAGAGAACACTTTAATATGTCAATCCATACACGTTCTGTATTCCTATCCATTCCAAAGATGAAAATTATTTTAGTTAAAGTTCCAGAGCAATTAAGGTTTTTCTATCTCCATAAGTACAGGTGCCAATGTTTTTTGGAACAATGTATCTTTAAACTGTAATTTTGCTTTAATTTTTTTCCATTCCCATCACTTCCTTGACTCTTTCCCACCAAAGGTCGGTGCTCGGGGGTTGTGGCTTTAGCCAGAAGATTGTTATTATTTTCTTAGTCGAGCGAGCGGAGAAACAGCCGAGCTCACAGCTGGTGTTGAGCGCGGAGAGAGCAGGTCGAGCGCGAGCAGAGACGGATTCGAGCATGCGCAGAGATGCACGCTACAAGCATGCTTAGTGTGAGGGATTGCTGAAGAGTCAATGAGTCGATGCAATCAGCTGGTTTTCCTTAGATAGAAAACTTTGAATCAATCTGACTGGATGATCTGGTGAACTGGAAAGTGACCTGAGATGACATGATGTGAATTGGAGCTATAGAAATAATCTGATTAGAATTAACTTCAACTATTTTCCTTGTTGCAGACATTTTGCTCCCCAGTAAAGTTCCTCGTCTCTCTTCCTCTCTCACGTTTGAAGCCATTTCTAAGAATGAATTGGCTCTAATCTTAGTTTTTCTTCCCTATTTTAACTCGCAGGCCTGTTTACTCTGTGAGGCTCCTGTTGATGACCTGCTGTTACATAATGGAGCCTCTACATGGACCATTTAACTTATTAGAGGTCAAAGGTCACCTGAAATCAAACATTTCCTAAAAAAAAAAAAAAAAAAAATATTATGTGTTTTTTTTTCTCTCCTTTTAATGAAATCACAGCTGAAAGCAGCATGATGTCACCGCGGCGATGGGCGTGATGTCACAAGTCTGTTTACCTTCTGCTGATTGACGCACCAGCGGCACGTGAGGTGCAGTGTTATGTAAGAGCAGCCGACTTCTGGGAAAATAAATAATGACGTTTTTCTCTCATTCTGGGATTTATTTCTGCTTCAGAGGAAAAAAGCTGAAATCCTCCAGAAAAATTCACAAAGAAGTTTAAAGAAAAATGATTAATAGAATTACTATAATTGGTTGTGAAGGTTTATTTCCACATATTTCACTAAGTTTATTATTACAGTTAATGTTATTATCTTATTATTTCCATTATATTATAATCTCATCATTTAAACAATTATTATAGAAATAGACAACCAGTTTTTCTTCCTTATTTTCTATAAATTCTTCTAAACTAAACCTTCAGCTGCATTTTCTAAACTCACAAACATTTCTCCTAGAATTTGAACATTTAAAAATGATTTTAAATGGTATTTTCTCTTAATTCTATTATTTTAAATATAGGAACCTTTGTTTGTTGCAGCTGTAGTTGATAAAGGAAGCTGTAGATCATTTTGGATCTGAATTTAATTAACTAAATCTATTTAAACAATGTTTCTGCTTAGCTGTTTTCTAACAGAAAACCTGGATATCAGATGCGTTCAATAAGCAAAGCCCCTCACACACTTCCAGTTCTTTGATCTAGCTGACATTTTACATACATAATTATTTATATCTCTATAGATTAAATGGCAAATTACAGGTCTGAAATAATTGTGGTTTCTGATTTACAGGAGTTTGAGCGTGCCCATATTAACATTTCTTAAAATTTTTTCCAAAAACCTCTGTTATTCAAAGGACTCTAGAGGGAGAAACAGGAGTGACTGTGCAGATGCAGTGGAACGGCTGAGAGCTGGAAAACTGATTTAATTTCAGATGAAGATCAATACATTTCAATACAGTTTGGCATTGTGTCAAAACGATTCAAGCTCCCTCATTACTATTACAAAGATAATAACGTCTTGCAATAAAACTCTTGGCTTGAAATTTAGATTTTCAAAGTATTTAACTGAGTGTCCTAAAAAGGGTTAAGGAGGAAGATTCTGATGAAGATCAACACATTTCTGCCTGCAATAAAAGCTACGTTCAATGGTCTTTCCAATGCTGCACTATAAAAACTTTCAATCTAAATGTAAAGTTTTTTCTTAAAATAAGTACATTTGTTCTTAAATTGAGGGAGGAAAGTGAAACACTTTATATTGGGATGCAGGACAAACATTTGGTGTGTATGTAGAAAGATAAGCTTGTTTTTGAACAGGGAGTTATTTTATTTAGATAAAATGTGATGAAACAGCCAACCCTCTGGTGTATATTGGACATCAGAGGGCTCTTTCTTGACTTCCACCTTTGGTAAAGGACGACTTCTTTCCATGAGCTTTCTTCCAGGCTTTAAAAAGAAAAAAAAAGAAAATTCATCAATGCACATGTTTTTCTTTAGTTTTGCTTAAATTTTTCTTTTCTTTTAATGGAAGAACTGTATAAGACCAATTGTGGTTAAGTTTCTTTGCTCAAAAGGACAAAACTGCTATTTTGGATAAAGTGAAGTACCTTAGAGGCACTAACATTTCAGTTAACAAAGATTACTACAAAGCTTTCAGACAAAAAAAAAATCTATTCCTACCATGATAGAAACCTAAAAACGGGGGTCTTAGCTGAGATTTGCAAAGCTCATTACTCATCCTATCAGAAATCATTCAAACATTTATGAAAGCTACTAATTTGTTGTTTTTGATGTGATGCAACATAATGGCTAAAATTACATAAGTGAAAACTGGCCTGCATAAAATAATCGAAAAAAGACAGATTTTAAGACAGGACTTTTTTCTTTTAATAGAAATGTTCTAACTTTTGCGACAATAGTCTGATATAGAGTACATTTATATACATGTTTAAGCCAGAATGATCTGACATTCAAAACAATGGCTAACTTCCAGCCATCCAAAATGAAAAAGGCCTGTGTAAAATTCGCTTTAATATTTGTGGATGGGGACTTCACTCTGTGTAAACCTTATGGAACTGCTTGTTGGTTTAATGATAAATGATAAATAAGTGCTCCATTTATTAAAGAAGTTCTGACTCCATATATGTAACTCTTTACATTGACAGTAAAAATTGGATGTATTACTGCTGATTTTAAGGTTGCCAAAGTTATCCCATTGTTTAAATCTTGTGATCATTGATCTTTCAACATTTATCGCCCCATTTCCCTATTAACTTGTTTTTTAAAACCTTTAGACAAAGTAATTTACCAAAGAATGATTAAACATTCAAAAGAATATGATATTATTTAACTTTATTAAAAAGGTTTTTGAAAAAATTTTATGAATCGAAATATATGCAGGTCTATGCAGCAGGTTTGTTTTTCACACAGTGCACAATATTTTATTTAAGTAAATTATATAACTATGGTTTTAATGGAGATTTATATATATATATATATATATATATATTATATATATATATATTATATATATATATATTATATATATATATATATATATATATATATATATATATATATATATATATATATATATATATATATATATATATATATATATATATATATATATATATATATATATATATATAATATATAATATATATATATAGTGAATAATGTGAAGTGAATAATGTGATCTTTTGTTGTTTATTAATTGCCATGTAAAATAAAATAAAAACATGAGCGGTTTAGTGATAGTTCATACCAGCAACAAGGTCGTCTAATGAAGGGAAATGAGCTCTTGATGTATATTGAATTTTGATTCAATTGAATATTGAAATTGGAAGTGTATTACACTATACAAAAAAACAAAGCAAAAAAAAACAACATATAGAGGCCTCGAGTATTATACTAATACAAATTGTAAAAGCAGTGTGAACGCCTGTTTAAAACATTTAAGAATGGCTTACCATTTTCTGTCTCACTGTTAGAGCTCGTTTACACTTCCTCTGCTTCTCCTTCTCCCTCTCCATCTCCTGCTGACGTTTCTGCTCACGTATTCTGGAATGATAAGTCCAATAAGACAACCTATACCAGGTAACTAACTCTATTACCTTTATTCCTTTATTAAGCTCTTCTAGTTCAAGTAGCTTTATCAAACAGCTTTGGTGTTTGAAAATTTGGCGTTTTTTTCGGGCAATGGTTCATATTAATACATTGATGACTTGGAAAGCTACTTTTTAGGCAGATCATCCTTTGCCCCTGGAGTCAGAATTGGAAATTGTGCAAACTTAGGTTTTCCAGCATTTAACACCAAATTAGCATTGTGGAATAGTCTCCAGAGATATAAGTGTGAGAAATGTTTAGTCTTTCTTATTCACTTTTTTTTTTTGTTCTATCTCATAAAATCTCTTTAAAAACTCTCAAGCCTTTCAAAAAAAACATAGATTAAAGAATGAATGAGAATTCTTTAGGAAGATGTTATATGTTCACATGACTCATCAATGTTAGCCAAAGCTCTTGAAAACAAACCTGGCCTTAATGAGGGCGTCTCGCTCTTGCTGAAGTTCCTTTTCAGGGATGTTTTCAAGGGTCTTCATCAAAGCGAGGATAGGCTCTATAACACTTCTGAGCTTTTCCCGAGTTGGTGTAGAGATTGGTTGTTTTTTGAAGAAGCAGGAGTAAATTTCTGTCGCCCTCCTATCCACAGTCGTAAAGATGGGATCCTGTAGAGAAGAACAGAATTATATGAGTTATTTTGGATCTAAAAAGGTTTGACAATTGAAAACAAGGCTGTGAAAAATATGTGCTCTGTTACACATTTCCTTTTTTTTTGGCTCACATAATGTTGCATTTGATCAAACATATGTCATTATTAGATGACAATGACCCAAGTAAATATATAAAAGCTTTTAAGCTAACATGCCTAAAAAAACAGATCCTATGTGAAACAATAACTGACCATCACACTACCATTTCCATGTTTTAGTTTTGCCATGATGTTCACAACGATTGCAGTTTTTTTTTTGAAGATCAGAACTCTAAAAAAAAACCTGTTGATTTTGATTTCAGCCAGTACTGATTTTGTTTTATTTGTTTATTTATTATGAATTTACATAAGTGCCATTCGTACATGACTGTGCCATCAGTGCAATGCCCATACTGTAATGATCTCTGCACTGATGCTGGGCTGATCACTCCTTCCATACACCTGCTCAGCTCCGCCCGTCCCTCAATCAGCTTTCACCAGCTTCACCTGGTTCCATCACTATATAATCACCATAACACCAGACGTCAGGGCCAGATTATCTTGTGCTAACCCGGTAAGATTAATCCAGCGTCATCTAAATTACTTGTTTGCCCGTCTGTTAACTGCCCCGTTCTGTTTCTGATATTGAGCATAATTGATCCTGTTCTGACTCTGTCAGCCTGTCTGGATATCCTTTCTGTTCTGCTCCTGGACCTCTCGATTTCCAAATCTGTCTGCCTTCCTTTGGATCATAAACCCAGGAAATCTCCTCATAAACTGTCTGCCTATCAGTCTGCAGCCTGCTGGCTCCTCTCAGACTCAAGCCCTGCTCACAAAGCACGCTGCTGAATAAACTATGCTCTAACGTCACTGAACTGTCTTGGTTGTATTTTGTTCCAGCCTCTGTTCTTCACACATACATGTGAGCAAATACATCTTGCAATTCATTTGTCCAAGATTTTAAAGATCCCATTTCCTTACAGAACAGACATGATTCAAACAGATCATGTCAAACATGAACAAAGAGAGCTATCTTATCTATTGTATTATTATATTATATTAATATTAAATCTGTTTTTCTTCACCTTCTATAAGATTTGCATATTTAATAAACAAGTTACTCAAACTGTTCTTGATTCTTGATTTCTTAATGATTATCGACAATGTCCGGTTTTATAATACAAACTTGTTTTAACTACACACGACATAGCACTACTAAATGTAAAAGAACATTTTAAAGCATCGAGAGACCTCAGTGGAGGTAGATATTTGTGGAGAAGGTCAGATGAACGCCAACCAGCCAGAATGAAGGACATGCCCCTAATTAAAATAGCTGCTTGTTTTACGTTGGATGTAACAGAATCACCCATCCAGAAAGTTACCCTTTTTCCTTGTGGTTCCATGAATCATCGAATGTAATTTTTACCCTGTCTCTTCTGTATTATTGAATCATTAAAAGTAAACATTGATGGAGGCCAGTGAGGCCTGGTGGGCAATCGATCTTAACTTTGTTTTTTTTTAACGATCTCCAGAAGGAGTCATTGAACCGATTTTGGGATACTTTCTGTTCATTCGCTGCTCCCAGAGATTAATCACTGTTTGACACATCCCTGTGGTCTGCTCGACTTCAAAGAGTTTTAAAAATGGCTTCTTCAACCTTTTTCGGATGAATAGATTCCATTAATTCTATTTTTCATCTGTTCTTGAATTTGTTGTAGGGCATATTTTGTTGTTTTTTGACAGCTCCCACAGTAATCAATCCTTCATGTGGCTTGTGATGTTGGCAAAAGATGCTACGATTTATTCATAGTGAACTCATGATTTTGCAGAGATGTCTGATTACGTTTTTGTTGTTGTTGAAAACCACCATTTATAGTTTTCCAGGTTCCCTTGTGTGACAGTTTGGTGAATAATCTAAAACACTTAAATGAGTTAAAAGCAGAAGGAAAATATAATTTGTGCCAGTGCCTTTTTACCTGTGTTTCTGTCTTCTTCCTCTTATGAACTTATTAGCCCTCCTGTCTTCCATTTCCAACATGGGCTTTATGTCGCTTTCTTGGATTGATAGATTCTCTTCCAGATGGCTAACTTTCTCTTTCCTTAAAACAATCATGTAACAGTAATGTTAGCCATTTGTCTGTAATTTGCCTTTATTTTACATGTCACCATACGTCTTTGTGTCGCCTGCATCTGTTATAACAATACTGCTTTACAATTAAGACTGATCTGTCTAAAACCTCATTTCAGATTTTAAGGCAGCTTCTCACATTTCTTTCACGTCCTGTTTGATGTCCTTCAGCTTTTGAACTCTTGCTTCGATATGCTGATGCAGAATCAGAATCCGTTGTCTTTGCACTTTGTACAGATCAACAACCTCAAGGGGGTCTGATAAGTAGATCTTCTGCAAATTGGAAAGGGGGAAAAGCACAAAATTTTGGCTCTGAGCACTGAACAAAATTAGAAATTATGCTTTTAGATTAGATTAAGGCTCTGAATAAAGTCTAACCTCACTGTTGCAGTAGCTGATATGAGACCTAAGAATGCAACAGAGATCAAATGAATGAAGAACAAACCAGTAAAAATGACAGAACTGACAATCAAGTTTAACCTTAACTATGAAACTTAACATTCAGAATAGTTCCCACTTGGTCAGTTTTCAGCCTCAAGGTAAACCTCACTTAGTTTTAAAAATGATAAAAACTCCAACCATAATGTCTTTAAATTTGAAACTTATTTTAATGCAGTATCACAGAAAGTGCTAGAGTGAACAAAATATATTCTAATGCAATGTGACAGATGAACCACTGCTAATCTCCAAAAGGCTTTTGCTCACTGCTTGTAAGCTGAACAGAAAAAGGCTGTTGCACAATTGCCTCAATTTAAGCCAAGTAACTTGATTTTTGTTGGTGTATTGTTCTGCTTATGAAACACAGAATTATTTTTTCTGTTAAAAAAATTGTAGACTGGCTTGGATCACCTGCCATGCAAGTTGCAATCACTTTGATGCTAAACTTCACACATATTGCAACATAAATTCCAGATCCTCAATTTAAACTTTATTCATTGCAATTATAAATATAATTGTGATGATTTAAGTTTTCTTGAAAAAGTTTGAAATGTTCTATGTTCTTAAAGGACTAATGAATCAAATAGGAGCACTTTGCAGTCAGTGTCTTTAAATAAATTTGATGTAAAGTCATCAGAAAGGGCTTTAGGCTCTAATGGTTTTTTTGAGCTAGTATAAAAATAGGAAATGACTCATCTTCCTGCAAAGAAATCAGAATTTGATTCACAACAATGACAAATAGGAGATAATGTTCATCAACTCGTCTTGATTTAGTTAAAAACATTTAGAAGTGTCAGTGTTTTCTTTCAGTTTCTCACTCAGAAAGGGTGGGAAAAGGGACACTCCAAAGGGAGCGTTCCCCTTTTGGGCCGGACTTTTTTTTCTGTCCCAACACCTGCATTTAAAATCCAATTTTTTCTGCTTAAGGACTTTTTTTTCTTTGAACCCAAATTTTTAATCCCATGTACTATGATTTGGATTCCCGCTTAGATTTGTGAAAGGGCATTTAAAGAAAAAAACATATTTAAAAATTTATTCATAAAGGAAAAAAATTTTAAATTTTTTGGAATCAATTTTAAAAAACATTTTTTTATTCAAAATTTAAAAAAAACAAAAAATTTGCTTAATTTTTTGGGATTTAATGATTTGGGTTTCCAGTTATAAAATATTCCCCATATTTGGCACCAAACCTTTCTGTTTTTTTTTTTTTCCCGGTGTCTCCAAACAAAACTTGTTTGGAGTTTTTTATTTATATTTGAAAAATCCCTTTTTTAAATCAAAACATTTGGGCCTTTTTAAAACCAGTTCGGGTATACCCCAAAAAAAATGTTTTTTTTTTGTGAAATTTCTATCTTAAAGGGTTTGTATTTAAAATTTTAAAAAGGAGATTTTTCAATTTTTAAAGCCTTTTTTAAAAAAGGGAAAATTTAAATTTTTTCAGTGCAGAATTTAAAAAAATGTTATTTTTTGTTTTTTTTTAACTTGACTATGCAAAATGAGAAAAAAACTGTTTTATATTTTAAAAGCAAAAGGGCCCAAACAATTTGGGCCTTTCCCTTTAAAAAAAAGGGGCAGGACATCACTGCCCCCCAGGGAAGGGGAAAAAAAAAGGGATCTGAATATTTTAAAGGGGGGGCCCCCAAAAATAAGGGTTTTAAAGGGCAATTACCCAACGAAAATAAATGGTAAGCACTACCCTTAAAAAACCCCACCCCCAAAAAAAAATCACTGAAAATAGACCAGATTTTTTATGCGGGTTTTTCTAAAAAATGTACACACATATTTAAAGGGTTTTATTAGTTTTTATAAAGAACCTATTCATCAACATAATTTTTTCCATTTAAAAAGGGTTTTTTTGCAGTTGTTTTTTTTAAATTTCATTTAAGATTCTAGGGTACTTTAAAAAGAGAAACTCTTTTTACAAAAATAAAAAGTTTCCCCAAAAAAGCTAAATTCTTTATTTTCCTCCTATATTGTTGGGACATTTATTAATTTAAAAAAATGATTTTTTGGGTTTGTGCGTAACCCCTTTTTTAAATATCAAAGAAGGACATTATTTTTTTTTGGGGGGGGGGGTGGGGGGGGGGGACATAAAATTTTGTAAAATTTTTTAAGGGGGTTAATTAATTCTTAATTTAAAAAAAAACCAATTTTTTAAAATTACTTTGCTGTCTGCAACTTTTTCAGGGGCGGTTGGTGCTACTTAACAACTGATCGGCATAATTTATATGTCTTCTAGTTCATCCCCCTCTCTTTGGGAAATTCACTTCAAAAAAAGACAGAGGCATTAGAGTCCCCTTTGGAAAGCCCTGCACCTGCAGAATAAGCAGTCATAAAAAAAATCTAAAATAGAAAAAAAAGTTTAATTGTTATTCATTGCACTTTTCTTCTCTTTTTGCAACTTATTCCCCCAAAGCCTCACTGGCCCCTTTTTTTGTTTGGACCCCTTGGCAGCATTTCCAATTCTGTTGATGGAAAAAAAAAAGCAATCAATTCAAAGTATTTTTTTTAAAACATGATTTTTTTAAATTTTTTCACCCCTTTTTAAAAACAAATTTTTTTTTTTTATCTTTCCTTTTAAATACCTTATTTCCCTTTGGAAAACTGACTGGCTTCTCTTTTTTTAAGCCAATTGTTTATAGCCAAATTGCGAGGGAGGGCACTTTTAAATTTTCCCGAAGGGGTGATTGTCATCCACCAAAGGTTTTGGGCGTTTTTTTTTCTCTAACAATTTTAAATATGCCCGGAGGGCATAAAGGGGAAAGAAAACTTTTTGATGCAACTTCCCTGAAAATTTTGACCAAAGGGGGAAAAGGCAAAGATTGCAGAATTTACAACCCGGTTTGGAAACAAAAAACCCCTTTTAAACCAATTTTTCAAATTTAAATTTTTAATCCTTAAGTTTTTCCAAACCTTTTTTTTTAATTTAAAAGCATTCAGAAAAAAAAGACAAATTAAAACAGTTAGTACAAGATTTAAAAATTGATCAGTCCCAAAAGTTTAAAAAAATTTAAGGTTTGGTAAATATCTTTGATTTCATGTAAAAATATTGTGATTCCCAAAATAATTTCATCAAGTTGCTGCCCGCATGAAAAGGGCCCTTTTGAATTAAATCCATAAAAAAAAGCTTTTATAAGCCCAAAATTTTTTTCCCCCTGTTTTAAAACTGAAGTTATATAATTATATAGGGTAACAAAGTTTTATATTCCTTTTTGCTGGTTCAATTGCAAAGGTATAAAGGTTTCCCCGTGTCAATTTTAAAAAATTTTTTTGTAACTGCAGTTCTTTTTTTGAAATTTCAAAAAAGGCAATAATTTTTTATTTTATTTTTTTTCTTTAAGCCCCCCTTTGGAAAATTTTCAGTCCCCCTTTAAAAATTTTCATTTTTTTCATCATTCTTTCCCCGGAAAAACAAAAAATTTTTTTACATGTTTCACATGCAATTCCCGCAAATTTTTTGTCCAAATTGGATTTATTTTTTTGGGCTTTTCTACAAGAGTTGGGTTTAAAATTTTCCCTTGGGTCTTTTCTTTTCTTTTTCTGCAATAGCTTTTGGACCTTCTGGGGACCCCTTTTTTAAAAAAAAGGGGGGAGAAGGGGAATTTTGTGGGCCTTTTTGCCAAAGAAACCCTTAAATTTTTCCCGGTTAAAACTCTGTCCTCCCTTTATTATGGGGGCCCCAAAGTATTTTGGGAGGAAAACATTTGGGAAATGGGACCGTTTGTTACTCTTCCCCCTCAGATTGTTTCTCCATTTCTGGATCTCCCTTTACAGTTTTGTTTTTGTAGAAAGTTTTCCCCCCGTTTCTTCCTAAAAAAAAGTCGGCATACAAGAATCTGTTTCTTCCCAAAAGAAACCTTCAAGAGCATTTTACATAATTGTTTTTGCAATCATTTTTAAAGTTTTCCCCAAAAACCCCAAAAAGTCCCCCGGGCTTTCCCCGGGAAAAACCAAAAAGTGATGAAAAAAGGTTAAAGGTTAAAAAAAAAAGAAAAAAAAAACGAAAGCGAATTGCCATTTTAGTGAGTTATTTCGTGATCCCCAAAACAGATCCTATTTGAACAGGGGGCAAGATATGTGCTTTCCCGGGAGTTATTTAGGTGAGGGGATGGCATAAAATACAGAGGAGAAGTTTTTTTAATATATAAAAAAAAAAATTTTGCAAAAATAGTTTGAAATAACAACTTTTAAAATAAATATCAAAATAATCCTAAAAGTGATTGACTTTGTCGCGTTACTGTCAATTTTTGGGAAAATGGGCTACTCAACCCCTCCGACCCCGTTAAACCCAAAAGCCCTAAATAAACCCAAAACTAAGGTAGGAGCATAAAAATTAACACAACAAAACCCATGGTTTGTTTTTTTCAAGTAAGTAAGAAGTATTCCTACCTTTTAACGCGTTTTTACAAAAAGAAATGCAAAGGTAGTGGGGTTTTGGAAAGGGTAAAAAGTTCACTATGGTAACTGCAGTTAAATTAAAAATTTTTCATGCTTTTATTTTTTGAAAAAATCAATAATTTGAAAAAAAACCCATGGTCACTGAGAGTCGAGCGAGCGGAGAAACAGCGATCTTGGCAAGCAAAAGGACAAAATCGTCGTACAAGCCGTCAAAACGCGCGGTTCAAAACCCCGTTTTTACGCGAGCGCGGTTTTTTCGTCCCCGGGGCGTTTCGCGGAAGCCTTGGTATGGCAAGCAAGTAGTAGGGGAAAGCCAAGAAGTAATTTTCGCATTAAATTTCCCCGCTTTAAAGTTAAAGTTAACCCCCGCAAAAAAAAGGGCTTTTCCCGAATTAGCCGCTTTTTACGCCGTTTTTTTAAACAAAGGCCCCCTTTTTTACGGCGTCATGATATGTACAGCAAGACGCGGTATCAACGCCTTGTGTCGGTCAGAAGCGTTTTTAAATACGCGGGTGTGGTTTTCCATGCGCCGCTTTACGCGCGTATGTAGTACCGAAAGACGCGCTTTGAATACGCGCGTTGGTCGGTCAAAACCCCGCGTTGAATACGCCGTTGTGTCGGTCACAAGCGGTATTCAACGCGCTTTTTCCCCAAAAATGATAATGAGTTCCCCTTTTTTTCCCCAAGCCAATGTTTGGAACGGGTTGACCCAACCCTTGATAAAGGCACCAGCCCAAGAAAGTTAGCCAGTTTGTTTGGGGAAAAACCCCCCGAGAATGTTGAGCATTCCCAGAATTCATGATTGCCCTTTAAAAAAAACCCTTAAGTTAGGAAAAAACCCCATACATTTTGCTGTTTTTTTAAATCCATTCCATCCCTTTTTCTGTAAAAACTTTTTGCACAAAATGCATCGAAAGAAATGTTTTGTTTTTACAGGTTTTACAGGATGTTTCCAACTACCCCCCCCAGGGGTGGCGTGGTGGATAAGTGATTCCCTTTAATGCAAAGTTTTGCTTGGGGGAGGTTCGAGCCCAAAATTTTCCTTTATTTCGTTTGTCCCCAACCAAGCCCATTTTTTTTTTTATTTTTATTTTTGGAAATAATAAAAATGTAGTACTCATTTTTTGATCCTGCCATGCTTTGTCTGAAAAACCTTTTTAATTGTACAAATAAAAGCAAAAAAGGGGGCCTTTGTTTCAGAAATGTGCGGTTGACTTTTTTTTGAATATTTTTGATTCAAAACCTTTTTCCATAATGTTTTATACACCATGGACAATGCTTTTAAAAATTAAAATTAAAAAGGGAAAATTTTTCTTTTTAAAATGTTATTAGGAAATGAAAAAAAATTGCTTATTGACCCAGTGGAGGTTTGAAAATCCCCATAGCTCATGTTTCTTTCCTCCAAAAATTTAAATAATATAAATAAAATTTTATATATAATATAAATTTATATAAATATTTTATAATTTTTATTTTAAATATATATATATATAAAATTTTTTAATATATATATAACATATAATTTTATATATAATATATATATATATTATATAATATATTTTTTAATATATGTATATTATATATATAAAATTTTTATATATATATATATATATTTATATATATATATATATATTAACCCGTACAAAAATGTCTTTCAGTTGCAGGGGCCCCTTAAGATGGGTATTGGCAGGCAGCAAAGGTTTTGCACCAAAGCTGTACAAAATATAGAATTGGTCTCTTTTTAAAGAGAAACGGATACGGATTCTTTCATCTTTTTTTATTTATTATAAACTTTTTATCTATTTCCCACTACCTTTGACCAGGGTCAGTACCTTTATTTGTGTACTAAAAAAGATCCAAATGTGCATAGTGAAATACATTTTTTGGGGAGTGGGGAGAAAGGTATGGATGCAGACCTTCCCATTGGGGGTGTATCCAGAAAAACTAATTTAGTTACTTAGAGTACTTTTAAAAACAGGTTGTTCCTTTGGGCAGAAAGTTATGATTGGGGAAAGGTTAGTGTATGCAGGAAAATAAAGTAAACAAGTCAGACAGACAATTTTTTGGGGGAAAAGTCCCCCCTTTAAATGCTTTTTTTTACTATGTAAAAATTTGTTACAGAAGAATGTGGGATGGATCAAAAACAACAAGAAGTGGGCTACATTTATGGTTTATTTTTGGGTTAAAGGCAAGAGAGAATCAAAAGGCATAGGTTGGGGTTTTAGCTTTTGGGAGGAAAACTATTGGTTTTTAGTTTATTGGTTAATGCATTGGTCCTTTGCAAAAAGTGCAATTTTTTTTTAATGTTAAGTGAGCATCGGCTTTTATGTGTTTTAAAAAGAACAGCTAATTTCTTCCCAGAGAATACAAATCTTATAAAACTACATTATAGATGGGTTTAGCAATGTTTGAAGCAACACTGGCTTGATCAAAGTGCAATTGGACTTTTTCATTGAAAAGTTTGCTTTAAACTTACCAGTAAAAAAGGTAAAAATTCATTTAACCAAAAAAGTTAAATATGCTGTTTATGTTGACGTACATTGTTTTCTTTTTAAGATGTAAATTACAGAGGTAAAAAGGTGGAAAAAACTTTATTTTTTATTAATAGCTTCCTGTTATGCAAAAAAAATACATTCAAGGACGGAAATAAATGTATTGTATTTCATGTGCATGGAAAATATAAAGGAAAAGACACGGGATTTTGAAATATTAAATTATATACAAAGTTTTTAATTGGGTGTAGTTGTTTTAGCCCCTTTCATAAATTTGTTTATGGCAAAAAAAAATCAAATTTTAATAATTTTAAAAATCGTCAATGATTTAGTAATTGATAAACAATAATGAGATAGACCCAATTTAAAAAGTGCTTTAAGCCAATAGAGCGACCCACTTAGAGCAGGAATTATACCAAGATTATGAAAAAATATGTAAACATTTTGCATTTAGGACAAAAAAAAAGTTTTAGTCTGTCAATATTCTCCATCCAGAACTCCTCCAGAGGAAACGTTTCTGTTTCACCTGGGGTCATTTCGTAAAAAAATCTACTTTAAGGAACATTTGGGTGATCTGATTATTAATCAATTCATCAAAAAAATTATCAACAGATTAATCAATTTGCAGAATAATCATTAGTTTCAACCCTTATTTTATGGTAACGTTCCAAACACATTTCTTCCATCATGCAGCACTGAAGGGCAGCTGCTTCCCCCTGAGGATGCCCTGCATCATTATATCTGTTTCCTACAATCATATAATGTTTCTATTATACAAGTGCGTTTATAATAGTAAAGGATTAAATGTAACAGCCTTTTATCATCATCCTATATTGCTTGCTGTTTAAATAGCTCCTTATGTCTATTTTCTTTTTTAGTGGCATCATCTATAAACACAACACTAAGAATCAGCCAAAGTTTATTCAAATATAAAATCACTTTTAACAATTATAAAAGACAATATAACACTATCTTATCTGTAATGTAATAGTATCCAAAATAAACAGCCAGATTGAAGCATTATTTACCAGAGATTAATGTACTAATTTACTTATAGACCGTGTGGAAATCTAGAAAAATTAATAAAACATTAGTTGGCGATACATGTTCATGCAAAACATTTTTACGTGTAAATAGGCATGGAATGGATTCAAAATAACAGCAAAGTGTAAGTAGTGGATATATTCCTAAAATTAAGGCTTTGTGAAACGGCAATGCAGTGAATTCTGGCAATGCTGCAACATTGAGCTCTGTGCAGTTTTCCACAAAGCAGATCTGTGCTGAACTTTCTTGGTCTGGCTGCCTTGATCAGAGATTGGATGCAACCAGTTCAAATGCATTGGCTGTGGGAAAAGAAGGAAGGACATCATTATCATATTAGGAAAACGCGCGTTAAATACGCGCGTTCTGACCGACACAACGCGCGTATTTAACGCGCGTTCTGACCGACACAACGCGCGTATTTAACGCGCGTCTTGCGGTACTATCATGACGCGCGTAAAAGGCGGCGCTTGTTGGTAAAAGACGGCGTAAAAAGCGGCGTAATCTCGGGAGAACGCGCGTTTTTTGCGGGTTAACTTCAATCTTAACGCGAGAATTCAATGCGAAATATGACCTTCTTGGCTTGCCATATCGGCTTGCCATACCGAGCGCACAGCTGGTGTTGAGCGCGGAAAGAGCAGGTCGAGCGCGAGCAGAGACGGATTCGAGCACGTGCAGAGACGAAACTGAGCGCAAGAACACTGAGCTAGTGTTCAGGCTAGTAGTAAAGCAGGAACAAAATACAGCACTGTGGTTAGACTATAAAGTAAAACAGCATCTGTAAGGAACAATATCCAAAAATGTTTGTCTGTTTAAGCTAAAGGTTCAATTGAAGGTCCTCTCCAGTTCATTACTAGCTTCATGCGTGGAGTGGGAAATATTGTCCAACAATTATATATTGGCTTAATTAAGGAATTAGAAATTACTAACAATGTAGAGCAATTTCTTTTTTTTTAAATGAGCTTAGCATAAACTTTATATTAAAAACGTAGCAGTCTGCACATACAGTATTACTGGGCTGCGAATCTTAATAAAACTTTTCATTCCAAGGTTATTGTTGATAAATGAAAAAGAACCAACATGGATGTAAGACACAGATACAGTTTTTAAAAAAACGTAGCGCATCAGTTTGTTTTGAACCTGCTGGTGATGGTAATTTATTATATCTTAAAAAGTAAAGCAGCACAAATGTTGGCTTTAACGGCACAAATAAGCACAAACGAAGCACTAAAAAATGTGTCGGACAATTCTTAGGTTAAAAACATTGAGGATGCATTTTGTGGCAGGTCCTTGCCAAAAACTGCATCCCCTGCTATCTCAGAGGAGTTGACACTTGTACGTCTGTATTCCTGTATATTCATCAGTAATTAAGTACAAGGATCAGCAAATGCAAATTCTGCCCTGTAAAACAATGACAGTGCAATTGTCGCTTCATATGATCTGAAACACCTGTTACGTCAATCCGCGTTTCCCCATCAGATACGGTGTCGTGCCAAGGTAGTTATCCCTGCGAAAATTTGTATCCCCTCGTCGGGAGCGCGCACGGAGTAGGAAGAACAACCCGAGTTAACTCCGCTTCAATTCCAACGTGCAGAACTTGAAATTTGAAAGGTCCGGGCCGGTTCTAGCCCTTTGGTTGCCCTAGGCGAGATTGAGTTTTGCGCCCCCCCCCCTCACTTTTGCCGTGCGAAATACCAGTACTGTTTTCAGCATCTGTTTAGTGCTTCATTGAGTTGTGTTTACAGTTCCACAAAGAGTGCTGTGCGGTGAATTGTGCCTACAGTTGTGCAAAGTGTGTGTTACAAAATTGCAAATTGAGTGCAAAGCAGTGTTTGTTCTTTTAGTTTTGTGAACTCAGTGAGTGGATTTCCTATAAGTATTAATAGTTTTAGAAATTGTGCTATAAGAATCAAGGTTGTGTTTAAGCATTCAGAAAAAACTGTAACTTAGCATGGAGTGATGCATAGACAAATACCAGAATAGGTTTCAGTACCTTTTCTTTTTTATTATTTTAAATAATTTATTACACACTCAAAGTTAGGACTGTGCAAAAACACTTTTAACCATCTGTAAGGACACTTAGGTAAAGTATAACTAAAAAACTGGATTGAATCAATGAATGAATTTATTTCAGACAATTAACAAATTTAACACACATTAAACAAATATTAAATAAATCAATTTCAGAAATTACCAAATAACAATAAAAAACAATAAATTTAAGAAATTTTTCAACCAAGGACTACATAAAAAAGTAATTGATAAACATTAAATTAAATTTTCTGTTCCAGTTCAATTAAATCATTTGAACATAAATAGAAATGAGATAAGCAAAATTTTCCTCTAAATAAAATATATCAGGTATATTTACCCTGATTTCTGACATTGATTAGTGATTAAAGAAAGGATTAACCCTCTACAAACAAAAGTGCTTTTATGAATACCATTACAAAATTAAAAGTTTGAAGTTGTTGTTTTTTTTGTTCACATATTCTATGATGAACAGCCATAACTTCATATATTTTGATGATTATTTGTACATCCCTTTTGAATACTCAATGCAGATAATCACTACAAAATATTTTATTTATATTAGTATCTTCTACCCATTCTCAAGCTAATAATATAGCACATAATTCTGCTGCATATATACTGAGAAAAAATGATGTCAAGATTAGGGATGGGGATCGTTAATATTTATTGATATCGATACCTTTATCGATACTCCTTATCGATCCGAGTCTTTATCGATACCACTATCGATACTTTTCTGTTATTTGGTGGAAAGACGATGCAACAAAATGTTTTTAACAGAACTGGTATTGCTTCTATTGCTTAACAAGTGAGCATAACAAAAACGTTTCTAGCCTTCAATAAACATGGCTAATGTAATAGGCCACTTCGAAATGACATAAAACTAACTAGAATATATTTTCACAATTGTTGGTTAATGTATTGTCTACTGTCACTTTTCATCATGTTTTTAGTGATTAGGAAAATATTTAACAAATAAATAATTGTATTTTAAATTAAATGTAATTTTTAATAAATGTTGGCATCAGTAGTTTAATTATATATAGAGCAATATACAACTGTATTACTCATGTTTCTCGCCAAAAACAAAATTTCCCGTTTTCTTTACGTTACACTTGAACGCATCATGATAACCTAATTGTCGTTTTAAGGCCCATTCATACCTCACGTAAAAGACGGATACGGATACGTGTGGAGTGTTTCATACGTTCTAACCGTCGATTTCGTCCGTACTTTGACACGAAAATTGGGAGCTTACGCTTACGAACGAAACGGATCAATACGGAGCAATACTACCGGAAACGGTGGGGGCGCTATTGAGTTTTTAGTACAAAATGTCAACAGAATCAGGTCTTGGACCATCGCCATGTTTTGATCAATGACGAATCATTGGCGCCCAGCATTGCCACCTAGAGGAAATACGGGTTATTGCGCACCTCAACGGACGGAGGTATGAAGGACTCAACGGATAGAACGTACGGACAGAAATACGGACGTGCAGGCCAAACGTGAGGTATGAATGGGCCTTTACTGAGCCAATCTGAACACATTATCACGCAGCACGTCTGAAACTATGGCTCTGTTCGAAAACCTAGGACGGGTCCTCCAAGGACGCGGGCTGCGTCTCAATTCGCAGGCTGCGTACTTGGTAGGACGCATTTTGAGGCCGGTGACGTCACAACGCTGCGCGGAGGCCGTCCCATTTGGCAAAAATTCTGAGGACGCTTAAAATGCAGCCTTAAAATGCGTCCTCCTTTTCCCCGAATTCTGAGGACGCATCGCTACCGTCCTTAGTGGCCTCGCCTCCCACTAGATTTCCCGAGGTGCTTTGCGCGCTTCTTTTTTTTTTTAGTAGTTGAAGAAGAAGAAGAAGAAGAAGAAGAAAGTCGGATTTTCTTCAAGTTACGGACAACCGAAAGCAGCAGCAGCGCCGACAGTAGTGCGGAGAACACCTTTATATGTAAGTAGTGTGTTTTTTTTTAATGAACATCTATTAAAATACATGACGGTAACGGAGCCACCGGAATATGTAGGAGCAGCTAAAGCTAAGAGCTAACCTGTTGATACGTGATGTTCATCAACAATTAAAAGCCTTCATACAAATGTCACTATTTTTTATTTTAACCTACATCTTACTGTACTGATAGCCGTATCCCTCACTAATCAGATCTGTTTATTCTCAAACAGTTTATTACAAAGGATTAGAGCTGTTAAAGCTTAATGCAGCTGAAGAAATAACATTAGTCCAGCTGTACTGGGCTGTTAATACTGCAAACGTTTTGTTTTAATACTCAATAACGTATAGTTTATTTACAGTACAGTATAATAAGGTTTAAAGTATAATTCGCTTGAAGAACAATACAGGCATAATTATACAGAACAGTTATTTTGCCTGTTGACTTAACAGAAATATGCTTTACATGTCATTTTGTTCCAGGGAGCAGATAGAGGAGTGGATAAAATGACCACCTTATCATCGGGGCCAAAAATACTGCTGCAGGCGGATGGAGGGAAGAGTTGAGGCAGAATTCCATCTACATGTTGCATTTCTATGTAAAAGTCACACAAGTTAAAAGAAGTCCTGTTCAAACACCAACATACAAATATAATCTTTTGATCACATCAAATGATGCTCAGATGCCACTTTTTGTAAATCTCATATTTGTGATAGAAGTGATCCTTGTGTGGGACAACTTAAAAAAAAAAAAATACAAAGTATGTTCAGGTTTGGATAATGTAATGAAACACACACACACACCTATATATGTATGTGTTTGTAGGGAAATTACATCTTTCATTTATTATATTCATGTTAATTTACACTTTGAGTAAGCTTGAAAAAGTAATCTCCAGGTTACCATTCCAAAGTCTTTTTCTGTAGAATTTCATCAATCCGTCCAAATCATGAAACATTCCTTTTTTCTAGCTTTAAAGAAACACTATAGAAAATAGCATCTGTTGATAAAAATAGTTTTCCTCTACTTTAGGAATGCAAAGATCATTGGACAGGGCAGGGGGTCAGTGGGAATCCTACTGCTGCCACCTGGCCCTGGTTTGTCCTCATGGTTGAGGTATTAGGACAGAGGCCCTCTATTACCCCACCTGTCCTAATTGCCTCCATCCCTGAGGAAACACCAGGGCCAGGTGCTGCAGAGGCTGAGCAGCATCAGGGTGACGATGAGGAAGAGAATGACGATGAGGGAGGAGGGAAAGGAGGAAGAGAAGAAGTAATGGTGGATTTAATCAGGGAGGATATCAGATGGCAGAGGGAGGCGGGAAAGGATGGACAGATTATTTCATTTATTGGAGAGGATGGTGGACAGAGGTTATTATTTTTTTTTTGGTGTTTTTTTTAACAAGTTGAAGTTCTGTGTTGCTGTTATGGTTAAATTGAATTATTAAATTGTTTATAAAAGTTATTGCTGTCGGTGTGTTCTTAAAGTCTTTTAACCTTTTTACATTATCTGTTTCATCACTTTGTAATTTAAGTAAACTTAGAACAACTTCTCAGTGACATCAGTTTATTTTTAGAGAAGCAAGTATTTACAATAAACTATTAAACATTTTTAACTATTGACATTAGATTTTAAAATTAACTACTACAACTATTTACAGAAGATATACAGTAAATATTATTAGAGAACATATATATATATATAATTGTGACTGAGCAGGAGTCCCTGGTGGTGCTGCTGGACTGGATGGGATGCCACACAGATGTCCTTGGAGTCTTCTGACTGCGAGTGGGACATCATCTGGGGGGTGGGGGGGATGCCTCTCTCCACTGCTGACCCAATCGATGGCTGCCATGTTACTAAAAATGTTCAAGAAGACGCAGAAAATAATGACTTTACTAAAACTGTTTATAACCCTGAAATGAGAACAGCTAAAATGTGATTCTACTTGCCATCTAAATGTAACGGTGGTCAGGTAGACGCTCCTCCAAGGCAGACACCTCAGCAGACAGCTGGTCCCTCCAGTGAGCACCACTGACTGCCTCCTACACCTTCTCCCCTCCTCATCCTCTGGCATGTAGTCCTGCTCTTCATCCTCTGGGGCTGTTATGACCTGTAGAAAAAAAAAAGACAAAAATATTTATTTTTATTCAGTCATCTATCTTTTTTTCCTTGTCTTTATTACATGATTTATTAGAAATTCCATTTTACTTCATCTAGATCCACTAACTTATTTTTTTCGTTTTTATATTTAGATTTTTTTTTCCTGTATTATGTTTATATATATATATATAAAATTGCAAATAAAATCAGGCAGTAAGGGGATAATAATTTAGACAAAAATTATTTATTTCTCAACAGTTTGGCTTCTCAACACAACATTAGTGATGGTGAAAGTAGTGATTTAAGTCAGTTATTTACAGGGTTTGTACACATTTAACTATTCAATTCAAATTACTAAACAAATAAATCACAAACTTACAAATAAATATAAAACTTTGATATTTAAACATATTCATCAATCTGCTGACAAGCGTTTATTTAATAACTGGTATATTCTGATCATTAGCAGGCCCCTGTGGGGTTAGAATAATAGCAGGTAGATCTTACCTCTCCACTGCGCTCTGCCAGCCTGAGAAAAATCAGCCGCAGGTTTTGCTAACGCCGAAGCCGTCAAAGCGACTCTCCTCCTCCAATAACAAGTAAATAAAAAAAATAAAAATTTCCATATCTATTTTTTTGTTGTTTCTTTCCGTATTTCTCGAGCTGTCGGATTTTGTTTCGCGCTGTGTTTGGGGTAAACGTGATGACGTCGTGTCGCAACCAGGAAGTGCTCCAAAGGCTAGACCGTCCCATTTACCAACGGCTGAGCATCCTCCGGAGCAGCCTACCAAGTGGGTCCTCCGGAGGCTAGGTAGGCTGCGTCCTCGGAAGTACGCAGCCTGCGAATTGAGACGCAGCCGCGGTCTACCTAGGCTGGATCCTTCGAAGTCTTTGAAAATAAGGAGACCGGAAGAGTTTTGGCTGTAAATTCGACCAGGTCTACCCTTTGGCGGGTTTTACCGCCGTATGCTCTGTTGCTTAGCAACCGTGAACGTAGACACACAAAGCAGGAAAAGAATGAATACAGAAGTTTTCAAAACTGTTTATTTATTTCTTTTTTATTGTGAAGTGAACAAAGACTACACTCACAAGAATCCAGAGTGGAATAAATGTTCCAACAGCCGGGAGCAGGAACAAATAAAATTAAATGTAATGATAGAAACCTTAGCCAGTTAAATAACATGCTGCTGTCATTCTGCACATCTCTGATGTTGCTGCTATTTTCAAATATCCATTACTGTAAAAATGTCCATAGCTGCATATTGGTTATTTATTCCCCAGTTTTATATTGTTAAAACACTTTACAGTATTTTATTGTTTATATTTTAACTCTTCCCTATTATGTTATTCTTATACATTTTTCTAAGGTCCACATTTGTGTGACCATTTTCAATAATCTTTCTGCTGCTGTAAATTTTCCCATTGTGGGAAAATAAAGGGATTTTCTATTCTATAAAAGGGGTAGAAAGATATAAGTAAATCTAAACAATACATTTACAAAAAATATATCTGCAAAATCTCTAATATTCAACAACAAAAAATACAAAGTTAAGCATATTGTGCAAAATAGCAATAAAAAGATAAAAATCCTATCAGATTTATATATATATATATATATATATATATATATATATATATATATATATATATATATTAGTATCTGTCCTTAAATTACAGCCAAACCCATTTACACAGTAACAGATTAAAACCTTTAGATAGACCAAACATTACCGCCACATACAGTATATGACTCAGTAACCATTAAAACAACTATTTTCATTCATTTCAGACGGAACTATTCACAGAGTTGTATTATATTAAAATGAACTTCCAATTTTCACCACTGTTCAGCGCCAAGTAACCTTTCCTCTGATCACAGCTTGCTTGGTCTCGCAATGAATCCTGGGATATCCAAGAATACCGAGGATACATCGGACCCGTCCTTCAAATCGGGCAAAAAGAAGGACGCATTTTAAGGCCGCATAACGAGGACTCTTGGAATCCGACCAGACCTCGGCGCCGCGCTATGACGCAATCGGCCTTCGAATCCGGTCTTCTAAGGATGCGTCCTAGGTTTTCGAACAGAGCCTTTATTTACTTTTCAAGCTAACTAGCTTGTATGCTTCCGATTACAACACGGATTTCACAATTAATATTTTTAACTGACCGGACAAGCTACAAAGTCTGTGTGCGCTTACCAGTGATACTCTGAGTGGATGATTAAGACGGGCCCGACCGCGAGCAAAGTTAAGTAAGTACGTTTGCTTACAATTTCATTCCAAAACATTCGTGGACATGCTGCAGTGATTGACGTCACGACTTCCGGGTTGGAGGGCGCTTGGAAAGTGATCAGAATCTTTTCCGATTTTCTCTTAAATGTGAAAAAATAAATAAAAAAACGGTGGTATATTTATTTATTCATATTTTGCTATTTATATATACGTAAGGTTAAGTCAAACTGACGGACGCTTCATAACCGGTTTAATTCGCTTTTTTTTCTAATTCTATGATTAATGGGAAGTAAGCCTAAGGGCGACGCTAGAGGGCGCCCCCAACACATTTGTCGCCCTAGGCAATTGCCTAGCTCGCCTGTAGCAATCGCCGGCCCTGGTTTTACGTGTATGGAAGTTGAGCTTTACTGTTTTATTCTTTACTTCATATGTTATAGCAGAATATCGCCAGTGATATTGATCTAAAACTAATAATAAAACACAAACGTTTGCTTGAAAGCTGGTCGCTGACAGCAGTGTCTACTCCTTCCTCTGAAAGCAAACAGATCCTTGTTCTTTTCCACACGTTCCTTCAAAAAATCTCTCATTGTTACACAGTGTCCAAATGTTCTCATCCCATTGAAATATGTTGTAAACCGTATACTTGTAATAAAAATGAAATAGAAAATGGAGTGCACGTGTAATCATTAAAGACTATATGCAGAAGAAAAATAATTTTTTCCTGGTTGAAATTTAGTACTTAAATCTATATCTGGGATGAAATAAAACCTGCTGTAATCTGTTCCCCCTGTCTAAATCAGACAAAAAAGGCCCAGCTTTTTCATTTTTGGCTTATAATCCTCTTTTATGATGACAATTTAATTTGGCATCATAAAAGATGCTTATAAGCCAAAAATTAAAAAGCTGGGACCATTAATGATTACACGTGCACTCCATTTTCTTTTTTTGCCTGATTTAGACAGGGGGAACAGATTACAGCAGGTGGCCTGCTATAATCCCCCCCCTTGTAACTTTAATAAATAAAGGTCCATCACATCCAAAGTGACTCTCACTTTAGAGGTTGATGGTTCAAGACTTGTCTTTGGCTTTTGAAAGTTGTGATTAAAGTTAATTATTTTGGCTGATGAGACTAATTTGCATTGTATGCCCGAGTAAAAATATAGATTGGGTAAATTAGGTCGGTTTAGCCTAAAGTTTGGTTGAACACAACTTCCAACCTGATTAAAACCAAAAAACGTAGAAAAACTATCATGTTTGAATAAAAATGACTAACACCTTTCATTCTGCTCATCATTGCCCAATTTGCACAAACACTTTCACTGTCTGCTTGAGTTTATTTCACAAAAATGGCAGAAAAACTGTGCACCTTAAATGATTGTGCTAAGAAAGATTTTATAATACACACCAACCATTAAAAATTTCAAGGGAACTTAAAAGGGAAAAAAAAAGGAAAAACAGTTGCAAAAAAATCATAGATTTTATTACAAACTGTAGTTCTACTATCCACCAGTAAGTGGTGACATGTTCACATGAAGCCTCATGAACTGTGGTCAGAATTCTGAGATGAAAGTCAGAATTCTGGAAAAAAAAGTCAGAATTCTGAGATGAAATTCAGAATTCTGGAAAAAAAAAAGTCAGGATTCTGAGATTAAAGTCAGAATTCTGAGAATAAATTCAGAATTCTGAGAAAAAAGTCAAAATTCTTACTTTTTTCCCATATTAAACTGAAATAAAATGTTAAATTTTTTTTCAGTGGCCCTAATCGTCTCCCGTAAAGATAATATGAAGGACTGTAAGACAGATGTTTCATGCCTTGCTTGTTTTGGTCATACAATCTACAAAAAATACGGAACAAATAGACTTTTATTAAAAATAAAAGCTGGGAAATTATAAAAACTAGGGCTGGGTATTTTAGCCAGTCAAAGTCCTGAATCGATTCGATTTTGATTCATAGAGTTCTAAATCGATTAATTTCGATTCAATCTGTTTTTACTATAATGAAAGTGGTTCAACTATGTTTAAATAAAATACTCATATTTTTAATTTTTCCTGTCATATTAAACACAAAGAGCAAACTTGTAAATCAGACAGTCTAAACTTGAGATGTACACAAAACTGTCTCAAAAGTCCAAACTTGTAAATCAGACAGTTTAAACTTGAGACGTGAACAAAACTGTCTCAAAAGTGCAAACTTGTTTGTGAATGTTGGGAGCTGGAGAAGTTCCACCTTTCTCCAGCAGAATCCGCCGTGGATCCTTCTGAGGGAGCTTCCTGCACAGCTGCAGCCCATCAAGATCATCAGAGGATCCACTACTTAAGCTGTCTTCAGACCTTGCCTCAACGCCGCAGTGTTGATCCAGTTGGTCAGCGCCTAAGCCTAGATCCTCAGTGTAACTTTGTGACTTTGAATCCAGCCTGGATTCTAACCGTTGTCTCTGTCTTCCAGGAAACCAGTGTCTCCTCTGTGAAGCTCAGGAAGAGCTAACCTGCCGAGCCGACCCTCTGAGCCAAACCTGAAGAATCATAGAGAACTTCCATGCAGCTCTGGACTAGAGCTGGAAAACCCAAAGCCAAGGTCTGTTCATTCTTAGACGTGAGACGCTGAAGCAGCAAGCGGACTCTGCTGAACTACTCCTCTCCAGATCCAACAGTGACTCTCCCAAAGCTAACCTCAAGAACCCTCAAGGTACAATCAGTTATCATCTGGAAATCAAGCTCCTGCTAGCAACGCTAACTGAACTGTCTCTCACGCAGACTCCGGTGAACCAGTGTCCAGGCCCGAACCAGAACCAGTACTTTCAGTGTGCTTGTGTCTAAATAAACTAGTTGAACTTTTATTCCTGTGTCCGTCAGTGGTGTTCTGCATACTTGGGTCGCTTTTAGTGAACCCATCATGACAGTGAAAAGTGAAAAAGTGAAGCCTCACTCAAGTGAGCACACGTGACAGAACGGGGACCCAGCAGCAGAGATGGGAAGTAACGAAGTACAAATACTTCGTTACTGTACTCAAGTAGATTTTTCTGATATTTTTACTTTACTTTACTACTTATTTTTATGGCGACTTTTTACTTCTACTCCTTACATTTTTACACAAATATCTGTACTTTCTACTCCTTACATTTAAAAAAAATTGGCTTGTTACTTTAGTTTTGAATCATTTCAATGGAGTTACCGTTATTATTTTTCACGTCACTGTGCAAACGGAGCCGTTTTCCCCCTCTGTTCCCAAAGTGTAGCCGCTGTCTATCACGCACAGCGTCACATCCTTCACTACATTTCCCAGCATGCACCACAAACCGGCCATCATGGCGGCGGCAGTTCCAAACAATTCACCAGGTAATTTACACTAGTTCCGAAATCACAACGTCACCTTTCATTCAACACTTTACTTACTCACCAGCGTAGCAAACTCTGAAGGTACCCACTGCGACAGCTTTAATATACATTCCGTAGTCGGTAATAAAACTTCCCAAATTACACATTCTCTTCCCTTAGTCCGTCAGCATACTGGTCCGTGTGGAAACACGTACCGCATCGGAGCCAGTCTCTTATCCATTGTCCCAGGGCATTGAAAAAGACTATTAGGGGGCAGGGGTGTTAAGTGGGATTTCAATGAATGTAATAATTGTTTGCATGGTAATAAGTAGGTGAAATGGTAATGTTAGCATGGTTAAATTATTTCATTAATATGTATGTTTTTGTATGAATGATGCTATTGTCTGTATTTATTTTTCTACAATGTTTTTTTTTTTAAATGAACTTTATTTAAACAAGGTGGGTAGAAACAAGTTAGGCAATAATAACATTAGAATTCAAATTCTATAGAAGGCATAGTAGAGGCAGATTTCAGAATGAAAATACAAAGTAACTGATGAGGAAAATAAAAAAAGCGTGAGTAATGCTAATAATACAATAAAATAACATAAAGACAAGGGGATTCATATGTTAGGATTAATGTACATCAGTGGGCAGTTCCATTAGTATTTCAGTCAGGTATTTGTAAGATTCGATACATTCAAGAGATGTCAAATATAAATTAAATTCAGATAAAAAAAATACTAAAGATAGGGGAGGATCTCAAGACTCTCTGTTTATGAATAAAGAATTTTGCTAAACAAAAAATTAGGTTACAACAGAGTTCTATTGTTTTGTCTTTCAATAGTATTCCAAAAACTACCATATCTCTAGAAATAGAATTAGGGAGTGCAATTTTTGATTTGATCCATCTTTCTAAACAATTCCAAAATGTTTTAGTCTTACTGCATTCATAGAAGACATGGTCTATAGTTTCTACATCACTTTCACAGAATGAGCATTTATTGTCATCAATATTAAAACGGATTCTTAGTAGTTCTTTTGATGGGTAGATGGCAGTTTCTTTAGCTTTTGGTTGTATAGGAAGTTAAAAAAAAAAAAGTTCTTGGTATTTCAATTGATTTTTGTTCAAATTTGCAAAGAATGTTATTTTTATTTATTTTCCCAGTGAACAAAGTTTCATTTAGATAGTTTCTAATTGTGTGGTTATTGAATTTTTGATCAGTGATTGATATTCCATTAATAGATAAATCGGGTAGTTTGGGGGTAATTGGATGATATATTATTATATTTTGAATCTGATTAATAAATTGTTCTGGCAAGGCGTTAAGTAATCTTGTAAATTCATCTTTTGGAGGAAGGAACTGATATTTTGTACAGAATTGTTCGTAATTTAATATGTAACCATTAGTGTCCATTAAGTGTATAATAGACCAAATATTCTTCTCCATCCAATCTTTGTAGAATAATGACTTATTGCGATGTAGAATAAATCTATTATTCCATATGATAGAGGAGTGTGACGAGTAGTTATGAACATATATAATTTTCCATTTTTTCTACAATGTTAACTGTGCTTTATTGGGGATTTCCCTTCCTGTTTAGTTGGGCTGTCCCAATTGGCTGATTATTGGTGGGTCTATTTAAGGGGCACACTCCCAATGGCTTAGGGGGGCTGCTTGGAGAGACTGCTTTTGAAGGTCTGCTTAGAGAGACTATATTTAAAGTCAGCTTGCTGTGAGGCTGTCAGTGTTTTGTATTGCCTGCAATGGCCGGTTTTGTTTTCTTTATTTGAAAGTATTTTGTTTGTTTTGTTTTTTTTTTGTCTTCACCATTGCACCAGTAAACCGCTACACGCTTTTGAACTGGAATTTTGTTGTCCGCTGGTTCTTACCACCTTTTTGCAAGTCATCTGCTTACTCCTCCTCTGACGTGAGACGGGAGCTGGTGAGCCGTTTTCTCACAAATACCAAATTCAGTCTAATTGGATGGGAATCTACATTGCATTTGATGCACCACTACAAGATGAATCGACAGATTCGGCGGTATTAATTCGCGGCAAATCATTGCAGCTTGGTGGCGGTGGCGTTAGCATAGTAGTATGGACGACGAGATGATTGAAAATGAACACAACGGAGATCTAGTCCTATTGGCAGACATCCATTTAAAATGTAGGCAACGAAAAAAGTGGTTTCTACTTTTACTTTTATACTTTAAGTAAATTTACAAGCCTGTACTTTGTTACTTTTACTTGAGTAAAGAAGTTTAATCAGTACTTCCACTTTTACCAGAGTATTTTTTAACACAAGTATCTGTACTTTTACTCAAGTACGGAAAGTGAGTACTTTTGCCATCTCTGCCCAGCAGACATGCATGAGCTGCATTATCTTCACTGCACAAACCATTTTTGCAACATTTTCTGTAACAACTACAGGGTGTTTGCTGTTCAGCCCCCATTTTTTAATGTCTTCAGTCAACCTATTGGCTATATTTGCAGCTGTCTGGCTTGAAGTTATCTCGAGTGCATCTTTCCTGCTCATTTGAATGTGAACGTCACGCGCGTCACTATAAAACTAATCGATCTCATTCCCTAAACATCGATTTTGCACAAATGTAAAGGAATCGATTCAAAATCTGCTTTTTTTACCCAACCCTAATAAAAACTCCCATCTTTACTATCATGGGGTGACTCAACGCCAACATCATTTCTACAACACATCGACTCAAACACAGAGGCGTAGCCAGAAAAGAATTAAGGTTAACAAATTAAACTTTAGCATTTAACATTTAAATAATGACACGGGTCCTTGCTTATTTGAAGAAATGCCCAATTATTGTTAAACAAACAATTTTTTTAGTCTTTTTCATTAAACTTTATTTGTTGTAATATCTGAACCTTACAGTATATCAATCCCCTTTATTCCTAATTTAAACAGCTGTGGATTAACTTTTAACACATTTAACTCCTGCATTTGTTTTGAAAACTGGTTAGGGGAAAGAATAAGACACGGAAACTAGAAACTGTCCTTATTTTAAAGTTTACAAATGGACATAATACAATAGGAAGAGAAGATCCACAACTACAGACAACAGATAAGACAAACAAAACACATACAAATGGGCGGAGTTTATAGTTAAGGGAAGAGAGCTGATAGTTAAAGAAAGATAGATAGTTTATAGTTACAGAAAGATAGTTTATAGTTAAAGAAATATAGTTGTTAGTTAAAGGAAGATATTTAGTAAATGGGAGAGATTTTGATAGTAAATTTTAAAGCGAGTTTAACAGTACAGTCGGAGTGTTAGAATGTGTCAGAGAAGGGAGAAGAGAGAGAAATAGCATGTGTTAATTGTATTAATGTAGCATTTTTTGGTTGGGTTTAAATCCCCTATATAAGCAACATTTCAGTAACAGAAGCAACGACAAAGCTGCTTTCAATAGAATAATTGTAGTGATAACACGCTGTAAACGATGGGGAATTCTCCTAACGACATTCCAAAGTCTTTCAAAGACTGAAAGCAAAAATTCTCTGATTTTTGATTTAGCTGTGGTGAAGAAATCTATGATTCTGCTGCTAGTTTGCATAAAAACAGCCACAACTTTTCTTCTGACTTCGTCTAAAATTGATAATATGTTCCTCACAGGTGATTCTGGTTCAGCTCTACGTGGGTCTGAATATGTCCACCGGTTTCTCTGTACAATGCCTTCCATTGCAGCCGGTTTAGACGGAAAAAAATAATCTTCGTCTGAAGAACTATCTTCTTCAATATTTTCCTGTGTAGGTGAAGGAGAGCAGTCCATTCCTCTCATAATGCAGCAGCAATTGGGCTGATTTAGAGCTTCCTTGGAGGTTGTGGGTCTGGTCTCAATGTTTCTGGCTATACCTTTTATGTGAGCTTTAGGCAGGTCAGAATCTCTCCAGCATTTCCTGGCAGGTTCTGTTTGACTCCCAGTTGATGGATGGTGTTTCTCAAGGGATGGTTTTAGATAATCTGCCTCCTTATTCTCATTGGTGGTTCCCTTGTGAGCAGTGGAGGCGACTTCAGAGTTTTTGTAAGGATTGTTTTCTAACAATCTCTTGGCGTACTTCACGGATGCAGATGCGATCATGATTATTATCTTTTGCTTAAACACAGAGAATTATTGGTCAAATAAAACAGACAACCTTTCTTGGGCAGGTATGGCAGGCTGTATTGAAATTTAATTGGCTTGACTTAATATGTAATCCAGATGTCTCAAACGCATATCTTCCTAGTCAAACTGAATATTTCAGATATCTGAAATAAAATTATTTTATCTAAAATAAAAAATTCAGATATCTGAAATAAAATTATTTTATCCTAAACAAAAAATTCAGATATTTGAAATGTAATTCCTACTGCTAGTCATAATTACTATTTCAATTATCAAAAATTCATATAACATTACAGATATCCAGAAATCCAATTCTTGACATCTAAGATATATTTTTACTACTACAAATGTCTTTACAGATATCTACAACTACATTTGTAGTAGTAACATTTTAGTTGTTCCTATCTAAATTAGAAATGACTGCTTTTATGTAACTGATTATTGATGCAACGTATGAGTCAGACATTTTTGATCACTGCACCCAGGATTCATTATTCCCGCTTCATGACACCATCGGACACCATACTAAAGTAAAATGGAGGCAAACATGATAAGAATTTCTGCTTTTGAAACACTTTCTGTTGAAGTTTCTCCTGCAAGACGCTTTCTGTCACCACAAATCCCCTGGCTGAGGACAAACCCATTTCATTTTCTTTCCATTTTGTCAATTAAACTATCACTGGCGCCATTGCTGCTTTCAAATCTACAGAGAGGAAGCTAGACTCATAAAACTGAATGTCTTAAATTTAGGTCCGTAAACCTTAAACTGTCAGATGTGCTATTTTCAGTGTTATTTTGGATATCTGAAATGTTCATTTTAACTAGGAAGAAATGCATTTGAGACATCTGAAATATATATTCAGTCAATACCATCAAGTAAAATAATACGACTGGCATAAAATCAAATTCAAACAGCATAAAAATAAAACTCACAACAAGCCAGAGACAATAACACACGAAGTGTGCTCCTGATGTCCAGTCTGCTCCGTAGCTTTGCTTTGGTCGCTGTAACCGCAGAAAATCCCGCTTCACAAAGATAGGATGTTATAGATAGGATGAGTCTTGAACTGAATTACCCTGTGTCAAGAGGCACAGTTGCACCGACTGATGTAATTGGGAGAGAATACCGCAATTTTTTATATTTTTAAAAATAAAACATCACTCAGACTCTGATCGTCGTATCGGTCCCCGATCGGTGGTTGGGGATCGCTGGTTTAGACATTAGTAATGTTACTTGAGGTTTAGAAATATTGAAATATTGAGGTCCTGTTATATAATTTTTTCTAGATATTAGGTTTGTGTGAAAACAGAATTACTATCTAGCAGATAGTTGAGGAGAACAGAATATAGAGCAACATCTGCATGAGAAAAAAATAAATTTAGAGGACTTTAATATCATTGCTTTATATGTTAAAGGCACACTATGCAACATTTTTCAGTTAATTAATGTGTTCCATAACGTTATGGATGATTAAATGAGTCATTTCAGGTTGAACAAAGGTATTCTCGGCCGCCGTGGTGGTCTGTGGGGGAAATACCGCACTTGCAATTGCAGGAGCACCGACCCGCACCCACAGGCTCAGAAGTCTCGCGAGAGTCGGTCTTGCTTTACGGCGAGAACTGCTACACCCCCCAGTTAAAGCATGCTCGTGCTGCTTTCACACCGGACGCAGCAAAAGCAGCAAAATCGCATCTGCTGCTTAATTTTTACTGCTTGTACCAGTTAGTTCTGACGCGCGGCTGAAGCAGCTTTGCTGCTCTGGCTGCGCGGTGCAAAAGTGTGTCTGAGGCGCAATGGGCGGAGCTTCACTATCCTTTCTCTGCCTTGCAGCTATATTTGCTGTGATCAGTGGGAATAAAGTAGTTTTAATATGTTTTTAAGTGAGAAAATACACCTGAAAACGTAATCAGTGCAGTCAGTTCATTCAGATTATCATCCTGCCTTACAATATTTTTTCTGTCGGAGCAACTCAGACCCCCACATACCAGCGGTGCGCCGACAGTAGGAATCCCTTCATCAGCAGCCTCTGGCCGGGTCGCCTCCTCGCGGTTCACCGCGGCAGCTGGTAGGTGTTTTTCATCTAAATAATCCAAACTGCAGGCAGCAGGATAATAAAAGCGAACATATTCTGCCGGCAGATTTCTGCATTTTAAGTTAATTTAGGCGTCAATAAACTGTTTAAGAGGAGTGATCATAGCGCTCTGATTATCAGCGTTGTGCCTCTCTCTCCCTGCCAGCTCCCAGATCAGCTTCTCTGATTGGTTGACGCGGCACTTCGAGCAGCAAAAATTTAATTTTTCCATCTCGAGCAGTAGCGCGTTTGCGGCACGTCACGCACGTCAGATGCTTAGTCATTCGTTGCGTTCGCCTGTCTGCTAAGCTCAAAACAACCGCGCCTGGCTTGACGGAGAAACCAGGAGAACAGCTGTGCATATTTACGACAGTGCACTTTTACTTTCGCCCTCTGGGGGGAGCCTCACTGGAAAATCAACACCGGTTGCATAGTGTATCTTTAAGTTACTGTTTTATAAAGCGTATTTACCTGAGAATTCCCGTGAAACTTGTAGTTGCACAGATGTTTTTATTCATAAATCAAAATAGTCTACATTTAAATATGACTTTGCTGTCAAGCAAGAAGGAACTCTTGCTTGTTGAATTACAGCCAAGGCCTGAAATTATAATTAAATTGAATAAAGGAAATTTCCAAAAGTACTTTAAAATCCATATAATCTCTTTATTATCTTTAACAAATTGCGTCTGTGAAATAGCGTTCATGTTTGACTTACCTGGAACAAACTCCCACAAGGCTGCAAAAGGTCTGAAACCCTAAGTTGCTTTAAATCTGTTTTAAAATCCTTTTTTTTTAAACAGATGTCTTTAGCTCTCCACAACCACTAATGAGCATTTTTCCTTTGGATAAACTTTACATGCACAAGTGTGCTCTAACAACCAACTACAGGTGCTTGGTTCCAGGTATTTAGAGATTCACTTCCATACAAAAAGCCCATATTCTTATCTTCAGCTACCACAGCATACATGTCAGATTAAATACTACTTAGACTTCAGCGATAGTATCAAGGTGTTACTTTATTGTGTCTCTTATACTATATCCATTGGTTGTGCTGTTCTTTTTACATCTCTCTTTGCAGGTGACGAAGCACACTTAAGACGCTTTATCATTGTCTGCCTTTTATTTCCTTTCTTTCATCTTTTGTCCTTTTTCCTGTTTTTCCTTTCCTGTTCCACTTTCCAATTTCAGTGTCCATATAATCTGTAAATTCCCTGCATGAATTATAATAAAGCTATTTATATGCATTAATTAAGCGGAACACTACGGCAATAGCCATACTGCTCCACTTGTGAAAGCAATTAATCTGGGTTATAATAGTACAGTAATAAATTTCATAAAACTACTGGCCATTTGGTTTTTCCCCCATTATACCAGCCCAGAAAACCTCTCCCATGCAGAGAAGTAACCTAAATTCAAGCATCTGACAATAAATCACAGATATAAGCAGCTCTGCTTGGTTTATTAGCTTTAAAAGGTTTTAACTGGTACAATGACATTAGTTTAACAAACCACAGAAAGTTATCCAAAGATAGAAATTCAGGTGAGGTAAGAATTTTATCTGGAAAACCTACAATAAATAACTGTTCACTTAAATACTTTTTACATCTTTTTTCAAAACAAAACAAACAAGAAATTGCAGCATTTTCCAAGTAAATGAACACATGAATCTTATGACAATATCCTTGGTTAAGAGTTTCAGCAACATCTGTTACCACACCACTTATGAGGCCGTCACTATGCTGATAATTCAACCTCAAAAACCAAACATTCAGCAGTGCCATCTAAACGATTGAAGAAGAAGTGTTAGGAACATGAAAACTTAAAGTGACTATCTCAGCCTTTAGCTGAGTTCAATATTAAAATGGAATTAGGAACTTGACATCATTGTCGTCCCCTGCAGTCTCTTCATTCACCACCTGCACGGCACTCAGAAAACTCAGTAAAAAATAACATCTGTACAAACATACGAAGGAGCTACACATATTACAGCCAACCTGCTGCACCTGTAGCTCTATACAAGAACAAGTTTCCACAGAAACAGTTGAATTAATTACAGTGCTCACTGCATTTCAGCTTATTGCTTAATGTGTTCTTTGATTTTCAGCTCAGCTCTTGAATACTTTGAGTGGCTATCACAGCTGAATACTTTTACACCATTTCTTTGTTTTTCCTCCAGTCACTTATTCTTCTAACTTAAGGTTTAGTAGCAGGAGCAGTGCTTGGTTGCCTGTTTCTTTTTATCTTTTTCACGCTTGCTTTCTTGGCATGCTGGAGCAGAGAGAAGAGGCAGACTGAAGAGCAAGATGATGATCAAATTCAGCACCACACAGAGCAGCGCTGGACCCACTGAGTTAGCAAACGAGATGGGGATGGAGTTAACGGTGAGCCAGGAGCGTCTCATCACCAGGTCCTGCTCCACGGCCAGCATTTGGAAGTGGGTGCCTATGATGGCGCACACATGGAAGAGCTGGTGGCTGTGACCTGTAGAGGGAGCAGCCGAGTCACATTTGAGAAATTACTTGTGACCTTCACTGCACAATAAATGATTCACCGCTGTTATGATTGGAGGTAGCTGGAAAGAAATCCAGCAGTTGTGCATTAACATTTCCTCACAATGTTTAACCCAGAAGAGAGAAAACATGAGATTGTTTTACAGTGAGCATGTTCTTAATCTCCTTAATCTCATATAAAACAGGTGGTTGTAAAATCAAAGCAGCAATGACTCAATTCCCTACTGAGTGCTTCAGTATTATGAATGATTAATATTTGATTTATATATCTACTCTGAGAATTGCATCAACTCTTTTATATGCCGTTGTGAGAAATGTGTGCATACCAGGCACCTTTATCCTCCTTGCTGAGTATTGTCATCATTAAGTATTTAAAGCTATAGTGGAGGATGTTCTTTTTCCAGGTGGATCACCAAAATAAGTGGTCCTGCTAATTGTCAATCAGTCTGCTGATATCAGGCTCAGACTGGGAAAGATTTTTGCCCCCCCCCAGTCAATCGTGTGCGTCACATTGTGGATTAACCGATCTATCTTCAAGCATCACACAACAACCATCACCAAGACTTCTATAATGCGGTTTTACTAGTTATTAACATGGACGCCACAGTGACTGTTGCTGCGTAACGTCCACACTCACCACATCATCAGGGGTGCCAGATGTCACTGACTAACGTTTTCCAGGCCAAAAGATGTTCATAAACCACCTGGGTATACGAAATCTCGCCCCATTTGAACCAAAGTCTATTGATCTCTTAGGCCATAAATCTAAAGAGAAAAATATTTTCTATCCATAGACGGCCATCCTAAACTGCCAGATTGGGAAACATCCCGACGTGGCCACAATGCAAATAAGACGGGAAACGTTAGCCTTTAGATGCAAGCCCATCATGCACAGCAACGTATCTTTGCTAAATATTCTAACATAAATTCACCTAGTATAAGAATAACATGGTCATTTGGTTTAAAGAAAGCATTAGTTTCGTTTATTATAATTTAGTTTGTTGCAAGGATTTTACATTTTGAAGAAATAGAAAATTACACCATATGCCAACCATCACAAAGATGTGCATGACAAGGAAGGCCTATATATACTGCATGCATCATTTAGGTAGTTAACATTGTATTACTTCTTGAGATCCTTGAGTTATTTACTGTCACGGGAAGGTGCTTCGGCAGAGGAATAAGTTTTGGGGCCGGTATGAATTAATTTTGCACACTGAAATTAGGACCAGTATCACAGATAACCAGTCCAAGCCTGGCTGATATGTTTACATCAGGCCATCCTACATGCTTGTCCCCATTTTCACTTACCGGTGTTCTGTTAGATGAGCATACCTGGTCAGACCAGCATACCCATAGTCAATACCTGTTTATCCCTTTAGTTTTGTACGAAAAATATGAGAAATGGGCCCGTGCACGCTCTCGCACAGGTTTAATAGGCATCCCCGGGAATAGGTAAGGGGTTGTGCTTGTGAATTTTTTTCTTAAGTGTAGAGGGCGGGTCTTTTCAAAATTGGTGAAAATCCTCCATTATACCTTTAATTACTTATTTGTAAGCTCTATTTACGTCTAAAGGCTTAGATTGTATTTACCCAATTTCCATAATTTTGTTAAAAACTTATTTTCTTTGCCCAACCATTTTTTCATTCAAACTGTCGCTTTTTTTTTTTTTTGTATATTTTAATATTTTTTAATATACTCTGTGTTATAAACATGAATAATATGAAAAAACACAATTTAATTTAAACCCTGCCTTAAAAAAACATTTTACAATAAAAAAACGTATATCTTGTTGCACAGGTGTCTGTTCAAAACATAATATGTAGTTGTTCTCTAAACAATGGCGTTTTGCTTAGCTTGCACTTTTAAGTATTCTTCTCAAATGTCCTCAATCTAAGACTTTCTTTCTCTGCTTGTTTAGTGAACTATTCTGTATATTGAGTTTTAAAGTAGAGGTCAGGAGTGAATCCAAATGCACTATACAAAAAAAAAAATCATCTGTCTAATCTGTTAGAGATTTCTGCAGCAACTTGATATAAATGTGACACCAATGACTGCACTGCAGAGGAATCTTACCAATGTAGTCGAAGCTGCCAGGTGCCAAACGCTCAGGGAAGCGCATGGCAAACAAAAAGCCAGTGATGAAAGCCAAGGCAATGTGTTTATAGTGGAGCATGTTGGTGTCGTTGTCAGTGCAGCCCTCCCCAGTGCATAGAAACACCTGGGAACATGACACATATGATATCAGCAAACAAACTAAAGCAAGTTGAGCATGTTTATATGTCTTCATGAGGCTTAAGCTGACGTTTTTCTAAGATGCTAGTTTTTAAATACAAACATAAATAAACTAATGCTGAATCAGTATTGAAAGAGTAGTGAAGGTTTCGTACTATTGAGCAAGAGAACACATTTAAATGTTATACTTCTCTGAATTAAAGCTATCTACTTGCAATCAGAAATCTCTTGTTCTATCAATACAGAAAGTCTGAATTGAATAATTGGCAAAGGGGCTAAGCTAAATACAAATGTGGAGGATAGCTGCTGTACCCTGTAGAAGAGAGGAATGTTGTCAAACAGGTAGGGGTATGCAAAGGCAAGGATCCGAAAGAATTTGCTGAACTTTGGACTCTCAGGTAATCTGGAAAAAAAGAATTAAAAAAATATGTTTTAAAATAGTGCACTAAAATTACCCTGATTATGAGCTGCTCATTATCACCATGATAATGAGAATTTATTGAGAGACTGGTTAAGATCAAACATGATATTCAAAGGTCACTTTTTACACCCGATGTATTCATCACTATTAACAACTTTGATTTGTACATATTTGGAACGTTTAACAGTTATAAACCAGTAGAGGCTTTGATTTTCTCACAATAAACTGATTGAGTCAGGTTGTTACACAAGGTGTTTAACCGCTGCTTGTTTGTTTGACCTGCCCAGGTGAAACTGCACGGGCCAGTTTAGGGCGGGGACCTACGATCGCTGCCAACCAACACCTATTTCATTGAACAGAATCACGTGAACAGATCCAACAGATACCTGCTGGAATGCAGGCTGACAAACCAGCAGAAATTTCTAGAAGGCAGCCGCCTGTTTCTTTAGGAGGATTTAAAGGGTGTAAAAACATTTTCGAAACACAACAGGTGTAAAATATCTTTACCTTTTAACAACATCATGGTTATACTGCAGGAACGGAAGACCGAGCCTAAATGACAGGGAGAGATGAGGGTAATAATGTTGATATGAAGGTCATTAACATGTGCGTCTATTGATGATAGGATTTTCCATTGGCTCAAGAATAGAGCTGAAATTTTCTAGCTCCTGATAAAAAACAATATCAGTATCATGAGTAATAAATAATTTCTTTATTGCACCTGGAGTAACAGGCCAGGATGGTGCAGACGATGGTGTTGGCCATGGCGATGGGAATGTACCACTGGTGAAAGGTGCTGTTCAACCACTTGTCGGGGAAAATGTAAAAGGAATAAACAATTGCAGACCCTGCAACAGCACAGAATCAATGCTAAGAATCAGAAATAAAAGGTCTTAAAAATGAGAGACAATAGTGTAGCTATATAGCAACCTTTGAAAATCTGAAAATAGATTAAATGCAAACACTTCTGATATTCTGAAATGTTCCTGGTTAGTCCCTTACAATATAATGTTTAATCGAGAGGTTGTTTTAGTATTAATCACAATTAAATAAATAAATAAAAAGCAGTTTATTCATCGGGATCTCTAAGATAAACCGTTATCCTTTCATTTTTAGAAAAGAATAGAATAGAAAATCCCTTTATTGTCCCAAAAGGCACAATAGCTTATAGAAAAAATTAAACCATATAAAACCTTAGAAAAATTAAAAGAGTTTAAAGGAGTTAAAAGATAAAAAATAAAATACTATTTGTAGGCAATAGTAGGGAAGCACTTACCCAGGCTGTAAAGACTGAGCGCCCCATAATCAAAAAAGAAGCAGATGTGGCGTGCCCGCACTGACATGGTGCTAAAGGTGTGTGCACAGCTGGATGCCAAGGGATAGATGCAGCAGGAGAAGAGGAAGACCAGCAGAGGCCAGGTGAAGGTGTCCTGCCATCCCTGCTGCATCAGCACCACTGTCACCAGCTTCCACAGGAAGTACCTGCCACAAAAAAAACAAAAAAACAAAACATGACTTTTCTTCTTTTATGAGAGAAATCCCAACTGCAACGATAATCCACAAAAGACAAGTATTAAAAAAAATTGAGGTTTCTGCAACACTCTAAGAAAAATATTACATTAGATTCAAAGCTAGAAAAAATGCTTTTGCACAAGAGTGTATTCTGGAGATATGAATGAAAATACTGTGACATCAATACAGTGTTCTTTAAAATCCTCTTACCTCTGTTAAAATATTAAGAAATAGTTCATTTTCACTTTACACGCTGTTAGAAGACTAAAAGTAGTAACCTTTTTTAACATTACCGTTTACATGGGAAAATGTTGCGTGGAAACTGACATCTAAATTGAAAGAATAAAGCACAAGGAGAAACAATAGGATGCATAAGATTTACAGATTTTATTTATCAAAATAATAAAATGCTCAGCCATTTTAACAGAACTCAAAATCCTAAAATCCAAAATTTTATTCTTTCAGATCACATTATGCTACAATTAAAAGATAGACCAAACTAAACACCTGTAAAGCAGGGAGGTGGCAGTATTATAGTTTTCTTACTGAAGATATAGTGCAGTTACTTGCTTGTACTTTAAATTGTGGCTAATAGAAATCAATTGATTATTAACTAATCTTTCTGAGACACTGATCAACCTAAAAATAAAACAAAGACACTGAAATTCTGATTAAAATAAGAACAAACACCTAAAAGGAAATGGAATAATACCTCATAAAGAACATTATCAGGATATTGTGGGAGAAATATGCTTTCATAATAAGTTATCATGTTGAATAGTTCTGGATTAGTGACATGAATAACAGGAATTATATACAGAAGGAAAAATTAAAGGGGTGTATTAACATTTGGTGCTTGACATTTTGGTAGTTGTCTTCAAATGTGGGTGTGAGTATAGTATAAACAGACTTCTTCCTTCTAGTCCTCAGCATAGCAGCAGGTAATTACAAAGTAATGTGCTAAAATACATAATTTGTTTCATTCTGTTTGCTCAGGGATTGAAATACGACTTTTACACCAGATAAATTACAAACACTAAGGAGAGTTGGCTCCTTAGGAAGAAAACAGCCTTAAAAAATATTGCAATAAATTCACCTTTTAAACAGAAAACATTCAAATGATTAGTAGACGTTGTTCCCTCAGAGGAAAATATCTCTTTGTAAAGTAATGAATTATTATCCCTCAATTAAACTGTATTTTATCAGCCCCAGTCAGTTTTATAGCAGCAAAGAGCACCACACAAACAAGCAGGTCTGACCAGGAGGCAGGGGCGTGCTTTGTGTTCAGTGTTTCCCTGTCACCAAGTAGTTAACTAATTGTGGCAAAACGCATGGAAGCCTGAAGCGCAGACCTGCTCATTAGTGCCAAGCCTTTAGAACTACACCTCCCCCTTGACACAAACACCCATGTGTCTTCACAATATTCCAAACAGACCTACAACCTCGCACAAACATGTAGATAAACACACCCTCTCCGTTTCTTCTGGACGGTGCAGCCAAAACTACTTGCATCTCGGTTGGGAGGAAGTGAAGCGAGGCCACAGGGGGCACTAATCTCAGCAGTAGCTCTAAAATACTCACGTTAACGCAGAGGCAAGGTGAACGCAACTGCACATCTGGAAAATATCCAAGTATTATGTTGAACAAAGCAGGGGACAGAAACTAAAGAAAGGATTTTGGTGCCTTTTTAAGCATGTTTGAATAAATTACTGAAAAACTATGAAGCTCAGGAGATTATTTCTTCAGTGGATAAATTAACAGGATCATAAAGGGAAAAGTTGACATGCAATGACCGTCTTTAAAACAAGACAAAACATAAAGCATATAGCATTCATAGAAAGTTTCGATATATTGCTCTAACTAAAATATTTGAGAAGAGGGCCTTCTATAACTTAATACGACTGCTGTCCTTTTACTTGTGCGTCTTTTGGACAGTAGGTGTGTTTTATAAACATTTTATTGATATAAAACCTGAACTAGTCTTATATTGTCTTGTATTATTATTTAGATAGAGGACCTCTGTACTGCTTTCTTATATTCTGTAGCTTTTTTAAATCAAGTGAGTCTGGAAAAGGTTAGTTTAAGTTCACCTTAAAAATACTGATGATGTATTGTAATCATTATTTAAAACATCCATAAATGGAGGGTTATAATTTTTTTCTAGTAGATTTATAAAGTGTTTAGTATCAGCTTTTTATATGCAGTTGTGAAATTGAATGATGTACGATTTTTTATAGATAAGATTGTCAAGGCATCATCTTTTCAATGTTACTTGCCCACTTTCCTTTTATTTATTTTTTTCTTTATTTTTATATATTTCTTAAAATGAAGCCCACATCATAGCCAGTTATTATTTTCAATGCAGATTGAGGACTTTCATTTTATTATCATTTTACTCCTGATACATTAACCTGATTTGCTTTTCTTTGATTTCAAATTCAAATTAAAGCAAATTAAATCCCCATAATAAAGCTGCATAAGCTTAGAGGGATTCCCTTAATGTTAAACATTTGTGGCATGTCAGGGAAACACCGTAAAGCAAAGGGGAGACCCACATGGTTGCTGGGATAATGACCTCAAAACAAACCTGTCAGTATGTTCAGTCTGGCTCACGTTACACTGATGACAGACACATTGTTGTCCCAAGAAAACTATATGCATGGAGAAAACTAAAAGATACTTGTTGTGCAGCACGGAGATAAACAAGCACAAGAAAGTTTAAATAAAAATGAAATATAAACGAAGGTAGAAGGTGAGAACCTAAAGATTTTTCTTGTGAAAAAAGAAAAAGGTGATATTATGTAAGGCATGTCTTTGGCCTACAGGTTTTACAGGATGTGTGAGATTCCTCTCTCATGATGTAAACACATTTTGGGTGTTTCGCATTATATAATCTCTTCATCTTTTTGATACAGTTAAACAATATCTGGTCAAACTGTCATTTTTGGTACACAGTTTCACAGAATCACTGAAGCTTAATCCTGTAATTGAGTATGAATAACTGGTCCTGTGTGTGAATAAAGCTTTGTTAAAAATATTTTCCAGCTTACCAGGTGGGTAAAAAGTGGGTCCAGATGTTGAGCGTCTCATTGGTCATCTGGAAGAGGCTGAGGATGCAGTCAGTAGCTGAGCTCCGAGGGTGCCGATACCCAGAAATGATGCTGTCCTCATGGAAAACCTTCAAACAGAAAACAAACAACATTGTTTACAGCTTGGGTGGCTTAGAAAATTCGAGAAACCTATTTCATTCCTTCTGTTCAGCCCACAAATCCAACGAAAATATATTTTATCCTGCATATGAGACTGATAAACTCTAAACAGCATATAGTATATACTCTAATTAGTCCAAAAATCTGCCTGTCTCAACAAAATTACTCTGAAACTAGATATAAAGGTTTATCCTCTATAAATATGGCTTACACTCAACCCAAACATTTTCTTCTGGACACTTTGATTTTAATATGACCAGAAAATAAAGCACCATGCTAGAATAAATAGGAATAACAAGGAAAACAGATGTTATAGATAATTTAGATTCAACAACAATTCCCCGTTCTGATTCAGGTTACTGAAAAGAGATGAAATCAGTTAAACTTGAGAAGATGTGTAGTGAACTTACTTTGGGCACCTGATTGATGCTGAAGACTCGTGGAAATTTGATGAGGCTGAGCATGACTGCAGGGGAGCTGTAGCTGGTGTGTTAGAGGACAGGCGAACTGAGGCCGCAGGCCGGGTGTGCCGCAGACTTTATGAAGGTGTGTGTTGCCATGCCGTCTGCAAGGTTCCTCCCCTTTAGCTCCTTCCTCTCCAAACCCGGCAGGAATATCCAGTCCACCCGCCCCTCCTCCTTCTCTTCCTCTTGTGGTGGAGGTGGAGGGCGTACCTGCAACAGGTGAACACTCACAAACTATGGTTTACCAAAGAAGGAAAAATAATCATTTTATTTGTCTTAACTTTGAAGTAAAATGTTGTCAACCAACTATCTCTGGCTCATGTCTTATCACTACATTTTATAATCCTTATGATAAGACAAACAAACTGGTCTTCTAATTGCCAAACCCTGTTCCTTACATAACAGTGGAGCCAGAATTACAGGTTCACCAACTAATCTTCCTATTAATGACAAAAAGCTGTAAATCCAGAAAGTTCCTTCGCCTCTTTGCTTCTCAGAGAGCTGAATGTGAATACCAGCCAAGTTTAGGGTGTTTCAGATTAGACACGACTGGTGAATGAAGGGTGTGAATCAGTCTGTCAGTAAAGTAAACAGAGCTCCTGTGCTTTCCGGCCTAATGGTTCATTTGTCTGATCTCTGAGCAGCGGTGATGCCTACAGGGATGGGCCAGACCGATCAGAGCTCCCAGAGTCCGTTATCTTGTTTAAACTCTAAAACCATGAAGACAAACATGATTCCAATAGTAGGAAGTAAAACCTGTCGTGGTTTGCAGGAGAACTTGGACAACAATGTAAATTAAAGAAACAGTTCTTACATAATATGTTGCTGTTGACATCAGCTTACTTCAGCAATGATTGTTCTCCAGGCTTTAGTTTAAACCCAGGAGTTGGTTAATGCTTTATTTCAAACCATTAATAAAAAACTCAAAAGTATTCAAAAGCTGTTAAAACTTCCTCTAAAGTGTAAGAGTAAACTAATCTGTGAGCTTTATTTATTTTCTTAAAAGCATTGTTTACGATGCTTCCTGCTGAAAATGAAGAGATGCTGACTGTCTTGTGCAGCAACCCTGGGCTTCATGCAGCTCCCTCCCACAGGAGACGAGCAGCACCAGAAGTCTGGACAACAACATGGCATTAAAAGAAAGAGAAACAGCCTACAGTTGTGTGACTGAAAGTTGGTTTGGATCGACACAGACTCACTTTAAACTATTATGATTGGTGTTAATGAGTAACTCTTAAAAATGTACACCTCAAACAAACTCAAGCACTAAGAGTAAAAACCTGCAAGAAGGAGAGCAGGGGAAGGACAGAGCAATTAATCGTCAACTAGAGGAAAAGCTTCTGTCTGATCATTTATTTAACTAAACATTTTATATCAGAATCAGAGAACCGCCCTTCCATCCATCTTCTTTCGCTTGTCCTGTCGGGGTCTTGTTGGAGCTGGTGCCTATCTCCAGCAGTCTATGGTGAAAGGCACCTTGGAAAGGTAACGGGTATATTGCAGGGAAATACAGAGACTCAGAACCATGCACAAACCCCCAAGGACAACACATAGACCCCAATCAACCTAACAGCCACGTTTTTGGACTCTGCGAAGAAGCTGGAGTACCCAGAGAGAACCCAGGCATGCTTAAGGAGAACATGCAAACTCCATTCCTAGGCCAGGAATCAAACCTAGGATCATTAAACTGTGCAAAGAAGCACTCTTGTTATCTTTGGAAGACTTTCTAGAGATCTGAAGTCAATATTTGGACTCTGAATCCCTCTAAATCACTTTTTATATAGTTTCACTTCTGGTAATTAAAAATAATAGCAGACTGAAAACAAATAGCTGTACATTTTATGAACAACTATATTTTAAAAAGTCAAGTAATTGCTCATTTGCTGTCAGTCAGATGCTTAAGGGAAAATGTTTATGTTGTACAAACAATAAGAGAACCTTTGATGTACAAATTAAATATTCCATATAAAACTCCATGGTTCCAAATGTTTAATGGCAGTAAAGAGCTTTCCATATGATCCTTGCTATGTTTGTAGCCCCCGGTTATAAAGGGGCCTAAGTAGAATCTGATTGGGGGCCCTCCTTCTGTTAAAAACAGCATCAAAGGGTTTCAATATGGATTTGGTTGAATCTGAAAGAAGGAACCAAGTTTAACAAGCTGTACGTAATTAATATATATGTTTTTATTATTTGCTTTAATCAAACCAAGTTAAATAACAAAAAAAGAGAATAAATTCTTAGCATCATATTCTGACTCTTTTAACATAACAATCCAAAAGTGAAGATTATTGTTTCTCTCATAGAGAGATTTCATCTGAAGCTATTTAATAGCTTCAAATTCAATAATGCTAAGATAAAATTTATTAGTACTATTGTCATTGTCTGTGTTAACAATCAAGCATATCTTTTAATTTGGGCTTCTAAGCAGTGTATTAACCTGCATTATGCATTGGGATCTTATTCCAGCCTCTTTCCTATTTGTGTAATATAGACCACAGGTGAGACAGAGCAGGCATGCTCCTTGCAGCTTATCATTATCTCACAATACAAAATAATTTCTTAAACAATTCCTAAAGATCACCACCAAAATTTTATGTGTTTTAAGTTGGGCTAAAATATTTCAGAGTGATCTATTTAGCTTTCTTCCGTAATCTCATTTCAAATATAGATCAAACACAGAATACAGCAGCAGGAGCATAAGACTGCTGTCTAATTAGCTGACACTTGGAAATAGGAGTCACAACCAGATGAAATTAGATCTCTGATAAAATGTACCTTTCTCGTTACATTTTGTTATTCTGTAAAAGAGCACTGTGGTTTCTGCACAGCTGCTGGTGAAAGTAAACTTGCACTTAAGGTTATTGACCTGAACTTATCTACACAGATTGAACAATTATGTCCTGTTTGAATATTAACCCTCAAATATCAATTTTATTGTCTATTACTTTTATATAACTGGATTTTTGGAGATATAACTAGTCAAAGTACTAGGTGTGACATAATACCTACATCAAAGATAGATTAGTTTCACAAATATGAAAGAAAATTGACCTTTCAGGCTGAATTAATGTACCATGTCTCAGTAGAACTGTTTAACTTTTAGTTTAACCTTATCAAATTGTCGAACTGCATCCTTGAGCGGATGCAAACAGGCTGTATTCAGGATTCAGAGGGTGGTCATTGTTAGAGATGATGCTATTAAATGATCTCATCCAACTATTTATGATTTTTTTCCAATGATCGGTCTTCAGTATTTTCATGTAATGAAGCAATTCAGATTTTTCAGCAATAGGCCAGGCTTTTATACTGTTTGGTATTTAAGTAATGCAAAACACTCATCACTGAGGCATTAAGAATGTGAAGGAATTTCATTACAATGTTTCGTGAAAATATTTATCATCAGATAAGATAGAAAAAGTATGCTGCAAGATGATACAACTAATTTGTTATCAAGAGGCAATGTGGTGAAATGCTGTGAAGTTTGTGCATTTAAATAGATTTTTAATTTTTTTTTGTTAGCCTGATTCAGAGAGCTTAGAGGAGGAATAGACATCAGGAGTTTAACCCAGCACAGAAATAGTACAACTTCTACAGTTTCCCTTTTCTACTTTTGGGCCTGATGGATCTTTGCTGTGCATCGCACACCATTAGGTGCACAAATCCTTGACACAATGTAGGATAACCTGTTTATTTCTCGGTCATTCCTGGAGTTGCTAAAAGCACGTGTTTTTTTTGCTTTTATGGGTTTTTAAGGAGTAGACTTCATTTTCTTTTGCATTGCTTCCTGCAGCCAAACAACATCAGCAGAAACATGCCAGCTTTTTTTGTTTATCTTCTACCGTTTTCTTTATCTTCCAAACTTGCTTGGTCACAAACAACATTGCTTATGATGGCTTAATTATTAGTGCGTGATACTAATGAGTTTGTCACTGAAAAAAATTCCTTATTCCCCACACACACCGTCCTGTATATGGGGGAGATCAGTGTTGGATGATCGATTATTTGTCGTCAAACTCATCATATCGGAGTCACAGGGCAATGTGAAATCATTTTTTACCTAAAACCTTTTCTTCCTCAGTTTTAAGCAAAAATTTGGGTGCTTAAATTCAATAATTTTTAGAATCTACTTTTATTTAGGTTTAATAAAAGCCATTTTATTTCCACATTTTACCTTTGGAAATGGTCCCTGCTGAAATATAATTACAAATATTTAATGGATTTGCACCATAATGGCAGAGCCTAGAGCAAAGTATTCTCTAACAGGGTTTAAAAAAAAAACAACAGAAAACTATCATTGAAATGAAGCCAAGAGGAAAGCATTTTTGAAATTGTTAAAGTGTTAAAGTCAAAGTGATGAAGACTCATTCATAGCTAGCTGCATAGTTTCAGGAGTTGGTATGTACTTCCTAAGTTAGGAAATCACTTTACTAGTTTAGTTTCAGTTTCATTTCAGTTGGCATGACTGAAAGCACTCCTACTGTTTATGCCAAATCTATCCCTTTCATATAAAACATAAAGGGATAACAAAGAAGGTAAAAATCTGCCTTATGTTTTTAATTATGTAAGTAATTTTCTAAAAATTGTATATTTTATCCACAAAAGGGCTATCGCTCTAAATAATATAATAATCCTATATCTATAAATTGTTTTTGTTTTTTCTTTATTCAGAGTTTATCTGGATAAAAGCCTAAATAATTTGATATAATCTGCAACCTCCCCCCACTACTTTTTTAGTATCCTTTATGTATCTGATACCAGTGTTATTCTGATACCAGTGTTATATACCAGTGATTCCTCTCTAATAGAAATAAACAGAAAGTAGATTTTAAGCCTTTCATAGCTGATGTTGAACTTTAAATGTTAAAACTTAAAAATTTTAAATTAAAAGACCTATTGAGAACAGGAAAAAATAAACTTTCAGACCAAATTAATGTGTAAATCCGTTGTTTGATGTGTCAAAAAATGTTTTCAATATGCCAAAGCTGAGTTACAGTTTGACCAACAACCAGATTAATTGAAGAAGCTAGAAATATTAAACTAATGGAATCTCGGTGTAGTATCCCATTTCACCACCAGATGTCAGTGTTTTCTAATGGATGCTTCCCATTGAGCAGCTGCTTGTAGAATTATGCAAAACTAACTATCCAGTTTAACATCATTTCTGACTAAAATACTTTCATCTCTCCTAACTTGGTGGTTTATTTAAAATAATATTACGGTAAATGTAGCTTATATTTATCTCTTATCTTCAAACTGGTGTTAGATAAGTTTGTGAAATAAGTAAAAAGCCTCGAAAGACTAATGATAATACTTTTAAAAAATTACCCCCCAAAAGGCTCCTTTTATTAAACGTTAATAAGACAATGTTTGCTTCAGGGAAACACTCACTCCATCTTCCAGTGGAAAACAAAATGAGTCTCATGAAGGGGGCTTCTAAATGTTCGTGTAATATCAGCACATCGAGGAAGCTTCTTGCATTAAGTATTTATCTAGTTGTTGCAGATGTTGTTTTCTGGGAAGGGGTTTTGTATTGCAGTTTTTGTTCTTGCAGCACAGTTGTCAGCATCAACCTCTTAAGGAGTTAAAACGCTACACAGTAAATGCATGTAAGTGTGCACTGATTTGCACTTATGGATTCATGCAAAAATATTTATGTGCAGATTGAACTATGAAAATAAGAGATTTATTATTAACTGAACATAATACTTGAATTTTTTTAAACATTTAATTATTAACTTTGTTTTTCATGACCAAGAGCACACACATTAGGAATGAAGAAAAACTAACAGTTTATTTTCACTATTTATGAAATATTCTTAATGATATTGCATTGATGAATATTAACAAATATGTTGAAATAAATTGTTTTTAATACAAATAAATGGGAATAAATCACAATGAACAAGACGCTATGTATCAATAGTGAAGAAAAATCAAATATAAACACTGAAAGATGAGGTGCTAAATGATTAATAATTGTTCAGTTACTCGTTTTTTAATAGCAGTTCTGCTGATGTTCTGCTGACTGCATGTCGTGTCTTTATGGGACTGAACAGGCTGCTGTGCTGCAGCTGCTCAAAGTCTTTGTGACTCCCTGGTGTTTTAGCTGATGAGGTGTAGTTGGTGTCTCCAAATGAGGAGCACGCGTGCTAGTCGGCCCCCTGATACATTATTAATAGTCGCTAGACTCCAGGCACTGCTGTTTTTCCTCCACTGAATTTCAGCCTTTCACGTTTTTTTCTTTTCTTTTTTATCTCCTGTGCTCATCTGCAAACGCCTCCACCGCAGACTTGCTTTGTCTCCCATACAGCTCTGTTTTATGTTTACTCTAACTCCCGCTGCTGCTCTGTCTCCTTGTTGTTCTCCTGCAGTACCATCATCATACCTGGTTTAGTGATTAGGTGACTGGTGAAGACTTTTGCTCTCTCCTTCCTTTAAAGTGCCAGCTGCTGCTCATAAATGAACACAAACCTGGTTTGGAAACTGGAACAATAAATCACTGTCTTTCATTTTAGTGCAGATATTGTTTTGCTGTCTCTGGCGTTCATTCACATGACAGGGTTGTCTATTCAGCAGCATAAAGGAAGAAAGAATGAGCTAAAAAATATTTTTGGCTGAGCAGGATGAGAAGCAGATTCTGTGATGGCAGATAGCTGCTAATGAGGTTGGATTTTCAAAAGAGTTCCTGAATGCAAGAACAGGCTCTACATCACTTTCTTGGAGGGACGAAATTGATACTTTCCTCATATCTGTCAGTTAAATGCAAATCGGCAGTGTCATCTGCTCCTCAAAGATTCAAAATTACACATACGTCTCGACAAATATTTGGTTAAATATCCTTTGACAATCTGCAGCGAAACCTTTGAGTGTCCATCCGGAATAAATCGGTCAGGTTATCTGTTGGAAATCCTGATTTACACAGTCAGACACATAAACAGAAAATCTATACAGATTATACAGCAATGCCTACATTTAACCTATCCATATTATTGTTGTTTTTTTTGCACATACTTGGCTTTTCGGCATTATCCAAAGTCTAGGGTTAAGGTAATGGTAACTTTAAAAGGTAAATATTAACCTGCTATATTCTTTCCAGAGCCAGTGCGTTTATTCAGGATCATTGTCCTGTTGTTGTTCCCCCTATAGAACAAGGTTCATTCTTTCAGCGGATTTCATTTTATGTTGAAGAATTTGCAGGTAATAATTTATCTTTCCCCCTATAATTCTGTATAATTCTATAATAATTCTATAGTAATTCTATAATAGTCCAATAATTTATCTTTCTGCTATCCCCCAATCTTAATCTGGGGATTTAAAGTTGGATGTCAGTCTTTCAGGTGATTTTCTCCCCCTAGATGCTGGAATACCTCACCTCATTCAAGACTGAGTCCAGCCACCCTCTGGAGGAACCTCAATCCAGTTTCTCGTTCTTTCAGCCATGATCTATATCTTATGACTAAAGGTGAGGGTCAGAGCATAGATAGACGAGTAAAGTTAAAGCTTTGCTTTTTGGCTAAATGTATCATACCAACACTTTTGAGAAAGACACTGAGATAATTAAACTTCTCCATTTGAGGCTGATACCTACCCTTAAACAAGAGGGTGCAATCCACCTTTCTCAGGTTTAGGAGCATGCCCTCAGATGTAAATCTTAACATGTATGGACAAAAAGCAGAGGAAAGCCATTACGGTTGACATAGCAATACCAAGCGACTGCAACATCAGGAAAACGGAACATGTAAAACTAGAGAAATACCAGGGGCTCAGAAAAGAGCTGGAGAAAACCTGGAAGGTCAAGGCATCAGTGGTACCCGTGGTCATTGGGGCACTCGGGGCAGTGACCCCCAAACTGGAGGAGTGGTTACAGCAGATCCCTGGAAATACATCAAACATCTCAGTCCAGCTAGGAACAGCAAAGATACTGAGCAGAACCCTCAAGCTCCCAGGCCTCTGGTCCGAGGACCCGAGCTTGGAGGAAAAAGACGGAAAGACCACCCGCGATGGGTGAGGAAGAGTTTTTTATTTTTTTGTACTACTATAGCCTTTAGCTACTGGAGGACATAGGGTTCGCTTTTCATCAATCTGCTTCATTCTACTCCTGTTCTCCAATTCCTCAGAATTTGTCAGTCCAAGCCTTCATTTTATGCTTTCTCTGCATTTTATTATCCTTGTAGCTCCATCTGGCCAGGTTCAGTTTGACTGAGACTCCACATTCTCCACACCCTAGAATGAGGCATTAGTTGGGCTGCTGTCTTCAATTTCTCTAATAGATGATTATGTTGAACCTTGCCCAGTGCTTAGTCCTGGTCCCTCCTAGACATAGCAATGTGCTCAGCTTTTACAGAGACTTACTTTAGCCACATATGGAGCAAGTTAACCACTATCTACCATATTTCTACCATAGAGAGTATTAATGGATCAGTACTTCGATGTTCCTTTTTCACATCTCCTTGAACCCCAGTCAGGCTCAAAGCAAAGCAGAGTTTTTTCTCTCCATTGTCGCTGCATGCATGCTGGGTGAGGGACTCCTATAGAGTCAATGACACAATGCAAGCGAATACTGTCAGCAAATACTAATCCGGGAGGAGCGAATCCTGAAAAGTTAATAACACTCAGCTGGGTTACCTTTGATAAAAAAAAAAAACTTTTTTTTATCAGTCTGACTGCAAGACTCAAATTGTCTTTGTGAAAAGCAGACTCTTCTCGATGTCTGATTTGTTTTAAGTGCCTTAAGATGACAGGTGTTGTGAACTGGTGCTATATAAATAAACAGAATTAAAACTGAATAGAATTTTAGGGCAAGGTTCTGAAAATACAACTTAGTAAAGGACTGATTCATAAATAAAGTTTTGCCCCAGTTGACAAATACCCACCACTGACTTCTCTTAAGGAACACAAAATAATGTTGCTGCCAACATTAAGAGTTTAATTAATATTTAACTCTAGGTGGGAATTCTGAAGCTCCATTTCAAATTCTTTAATGTTCTCGATGAAGGGGGAAGTTTGAGTCTTGTCTTTAGTGAATATAACTTTTAATTATAAATAAACTCCCTAAACTTGCATGGACTTTTAAACCCACTCATTAAGCTTCAGTTCATTAATGAGGATCAGTTTGGACTCATTCCTTCTCCAATCCTCTGTGGCAAAAATGGGCTTTCCTTTTATCTCTTCTGCTCTCTAATGATGCAAAATAATGTGACCCTCAACATCCCCATGTCTGCTCTCATTACTCTCTTTTTATTTCAATCAATGCAGATTCCTGTCTGAAGTCTTGTTGAAAGTTTGGTCTCCATGGCTTCTCGGATAGTTTGCCAAGTTCCCACTTATATCTTCTTTCTCTGTGCAGCATAAAAAAAAAATATCTTAAGTTTTAGTGTAACTGAACCAAATGTAAAACCCATTTCCCAGAGAAATTCTCTGATGGTCAGGGCTAATGGTAGATTCAAACTGATATGTAATTTGAGCATCAAGTCAAATTGTGTTCAACCAATCAGCTCAGTTCAGCTTTGCAGTGTAGTGACTGAAGGTGACCTTTACCTGTACTGGACGACTACATCCTCTTGTTCTAGTCAGCTTTCTTGATTGCATCTGCATGGCACACATGGGGCCGGTTCAAGAAAAGAACCAAGAGTACCTTCTCCCAACATATATCTGTAGACAGTTTGCATCTAGACTGATTTTAAAGCTCAATATTAAGCTCATCCATCCAATACGCTTAATCGTGAGGGGTGCTTGTGCCCATCTCCAGCTGTCAATGGGCGAGAGGCGGGGTACACCCTGGACAGGTCACCAGTCCATCGCAGTAGGGCAACACAGAGACAAATAGGACAAACAACCACTCATGCACACCTAAGGAGAATTTAGAGAAGCCAATTAACCTAACAGTCATGTTTTTGGACTGTGGGAGGAAGCCAGAGTACCCAGAGAGAACCCACACATGCTCAGGGAGAACATGCAACCTCCATGCAGAAGGACCCTGGGTCAGGAAACGAACCCAGAACCTTCTTGCTGCAAGGCAGCAGTGCTACCCACTGAGCAGCCCTCAACATTAAGCTCTTAAAACATTAAAAGCAAGTTCTATTTTAAAATGGATGTGTTTTATTTCATTGAGTACTGTTTATGAAGCAACCCTCTGATATACAATACAGGTGTACTCTAAAGAGTTGTATACATTTTACAGTAATAATCTCAGGCTTAAAGGAGCAAAGAGCAACAATACATTATTTTAGATATAAAGAAGCATAAAATAGGAATTTGAGGAACTAAAAAGGTATTTTTAAAAAGGATATGGAGTGATGTCAAACACCATCTCTATGCTGTTCTCCAGTCTCACGTTTACAAGCCAGTCTGGCCACGCTACATCAATGTTATTAGCTGCCACTCAAGGCTTAACCCCTCCCTAACTAAAGAGGACTGTGTAGCATCGGAGTAAAATGGCAGAGAGCTTTTCCAGCTGATCAAAACGTTCACCTGAATATTATTTTCCAAAATTAAGTCCTCAATGCAAACAACATTAAAAAGTTATGAGTTTCTTCTTTACTACACATGCTCCTTCGCAAAGTCTGTGTCGGACGTGTATTAAGCGGTGTCACGAGGTCCTACGGCACTTTTGAGTCATTTTGTAATTCCAGCATGAGACATAGCACACTGTGAGCTTTCAAAATTTGATGTACCTCAAGAATTTTCAAAGCAGGAGATGCTCGAACTGGAAAATTTGGTGATTCCAAGCGACATTTCACCTGCCCTTATGTGGGAGTCTACTACTTAGAACAGCTACAGTTTTTAAAAGTAGGATCACAATCCTGATAAACTGATAGATAAATTACATTTTGATGGGTCCTTTTTCCTCTTAAAACTCAAGGACATCAAAAACACACCTGACATGTGTCTGACTAGCATGCACAAGCGACCAAGATGAGGGAACGGACAGCAAATACGTTATGACATTAAAAAAAAACACGCAGTTGGCAGTGTTAATAGCTAGACCAGCGGACAGGAGTCTAAGGGGAACCCCACTAGGTTTTTCCATTCAATCGATAAAATCAACTGACTTCACCAAGGCAAGGCAAGGCAAATTTATTCGTATAGCACAATTCACTACGAAGACAATGGAAAGTGCTTTACATGATTAAAATATAGGAAAATAAAACAGAATCAAAGCAAGTAGGAAAAAATAAAAAATGCAAAAACAAAAAAAGCATTAAAAAGAGCATTAAAAACAGTTGGACTAAAGAAAATAAAAAGGTTGAACTAATGATGTTTCAGTCAGATATGATTTCTAAGTCTGTTAGATGTTTGTCAGAGGGATAAAATCTGAGGACTTTTATGGGTAAACCCCACCGATCCTCAAAAGCCAACATGCAAGACAAATAAGTAGAACTCTCACAGGAGTATAACACTGAGAGTCTTAGAACAAGCTTGGAGGGAATTGGAAACAAATATGATTATCAAATTATACCTGCTTGTGTCATGAAACGGGGACAGATGGACCCAGTATTCAAGGTGAGACAATCAGTAGGAAAGTTCAAAACGTTTATTAAATAAACAAAACAAAAGTGGAGCTGTGGCTCGCGGACACTGCAGGATGGGGAGCGGGGCACCGCCCAATCACAGACACTCTGCAGTGGGAGAAACACAGGTAAGTGACCACGATCATTTAACAGAAGATTATCTGAGTTGGTCACTTACCTGGTTTAACAGTCCAGACCAAGAATGTCCCCAGTGCTGCAGTCCCAGAGGTCATGCTGGAAGCCGATCCTGGTGAAGGATCCAGAACAGACAGGAACAGACAGAAACAGGCAGGATCCAGATCAGGCAGGAACAGAAACAGGTGGCAGGATCCAGACTTCCAGGCATCCACAGGCTCCCAGGAGGGTTCAGAGTCTGACTGGGACCGGAACTTGAAGCTGGACTTTAAACAGGTCTCCTCCCTGGAGCCAGGCTTACTGGGTAAAAACTGAACCTCCCCACATAATGAGCCAAAAACCCAGAGGACTCCGCGGTGGAGGAACAGTGGACGATCAGGAGACGACACAAACACAAAAACCCTCTTTCCACTGGCTGCACTGAACTGAATATAAACTAGAGGAAACAGGTGAAAGGAATAAATTATAATTGAGGCAGGGAGGGAAAACAACAGGTGAAAGGGATTACTAATTAAGGAGCAAACAGGCCAGATCATGACAGCTTGATGCTTTTCACATCCAGCTTCTTGTCCCTAACATCTTCTTTTACCTCAAGGGTTTAAGGAACTTGCATTTCTGGAAAGTTTGTACATTTATGTCCAAGATGAACTTAAAAGTATTTGTACACCAGACCAACATTTTCCTGAAATCCCACAGCATCTAACTGATAATAATTTGAGTTGGTATAAACACAAAGCCAAGCTTTCAGGTTCATGCAGGGCTGATTAGAAGACGCAGAAAGATACTTGCAGGCCGGATGGACTGGGACATCATTAAGACAAGACAATGAATGTGATGTGTGTTTGTGGCAAAAGAAAAAGATACCTGGATGGTAATTATGCCAGAAGGTAATGAAAAATGCAAGCATGTTGCAGAGGACAAAGTCCTTCTCGGGTGTCCATGCCCTTCACTGGATCAGGACGGCCTAATTAGGATAAATTATTTATCAGGATTGCTTTTCTTCTCAGCAGTTTTGAAAAGAGAATGTTCATTGCAAATAAGTTGAATGCCTCGCTCCTAGAGGAAACAATTTAAAGATGGGCAGAAAGATCTATCACTAAAACTACCTCTAAAGTAAACCAGCCTAAATAGATTCATGAAGAAGCAGCTGTCCAAAGACAGATTAAAAATAAAGGCATTTCTAGCCTTGCAGACATTTATTGGTCTGTGAGTATGGCAGCTCTGAGATTGGTTGTTTGTATAAAGCAGCACAAACAGGTTTAGTTTGATAGCTCTCTTCAGATTGAGCCCCTCTGGAAAAATGGGAGAGAAAACCCTGTTTAGAAACCATGAGGCTCAACTGAAATACTCTTCTGTCCATATAAAAAAATGAATGATTCCTGGAGAAAGGGTTTATACTTGAAAGTTACACAGACTGAGCCCTTTGGACACAGTGATGGAAAGAAATGTATGTGTTGTTATAAGACTGTCAAAACAGAAAAAAGACTCTACAGAATGATATGCATGGTGATGGAAACAGCATGACGTGGGGCCATTATACAGCTGCATCTGCAAAAGTTAGATGGAACTATGAAGAAGCTGACATTCCTCAACTTGAAATCAAAACCTGTGTAACATTGAAACCACAACTGGGTAATCCCCAACAAACATTAAAACTGTTTTTGGAACTGAGGAAAAATCTGCAAAGAAGATTAACAAATATCCATATTATATTGGTGGCTACAAAGGGGGTATAAAGCTGCTTAGGGACAGTTCTAGGGACTGACAATTCTTAGAAATACCAACACGTAGAGACAATGGCTTCAGAAAATGGATGAAAACATAAGAGTGAGCATGCATCATTTGTTTACCCATTTTAATAAGAGAATATCAACTTACATTAAAATCGGTGCACACACATTTCTGATACCTAATGGCAACCTAAGCTGTTTGTTTCTAAGCAGGACAACACAAGTTTATTTACTTACATGCATCCTTCAGATGTTTCTGCTCCTTCATTGGAGTCCAGCTGTGTTTAATTAAACTGATTTGACTTGATTAGGGAAGACACACCCTCCTGTCTATATAAGACTTTACTAGGGATTTTGCTCTAGAGAACTTACTGTCATAACTGTAACATTGTATCTAACTTTGGATAAATGCATCTTCTAAATGCATAAACATGAACCTTATAGCTCACAGTGCATGTCTTAACAAACGAGAATCATGAGGTTGAAGGAACTGCCCAAGATTGATTGAGAGACAGAATTGTGGCAGAGCACAGATCTGGCCAAGGTTACAAAATAATTTTTGCAGCACTCAAGGTTCCTAAGAGCACGGTGGCCTTCATAATCTTTAAATGAAAGAAGTTTGGGATGACAAGACCTCTTCCTAGACCTGACCATCCAACTAAACTGAACAATCATGGGAGAAGAGCCTTGGTGAGAGAGGTAAAGAAAAACCCAAAGATCATTGTGACTGAGCTCCAGAGATGCAGTAGGGAGATGAGGGAAAGTTTCACAAAGTAAACCAGCACTGCGGCCCTCCATCAGTCAGGGCTTTGTGGCAGAGTGGCCTGACGGAAGCTTCTCCTCTGTGCAAGACATATGAAAGTAAAAACATGAAGGACTCCCATAATATGAGAAACAGATTCTCTGGTGTGATGAGACCAAGATTGAACTTTCTGGCGTTAATTTTAAGTAGTATGTTTGGAGAAAACCAGGCACTGCTCATCACCTGCCCAATACAATCCCAATAGTGAAACATGGTGGTGGCAGCAGCATGCTTTGGGGATGTTTTTCAGCTGCAGGGACAAGAAAACTGGTTGCAAATGAAGGAAAGATGAATTTGGGCAAATACAAAGATATCCTGGAAGAAAACCTCTTCCAAAGTTCTCAGGACCTCAGACTGGGCCAAAGGTTCAACTTACAACAAGACACACAGCTTAAATAACAAAGACGTGGCTTGGGAACAACTCTGTGACCATTCTTGACTGACCCAATCAGAGCCCTGACCTAACCCAATGGAGCATCTCTGGAGAGACCTGAAAATGGCGGTCCAGCAACGCTCACCATCCAACCTGGCAGAACTGGAGAGGATCTGCAAGTAAGAATGGCAGCTCAAAAGGGGCTTCTCTCAATAATGAGCAAAGGGTCTGAATACGATGTGATATATCAGTTTTTCTTTTTTAATAAATTTGCAAAAAAAATATTTTTGTTTTTTCCTTTCAAGATGGGGTGCTGAGTGTTCATTAATGAGAAATAAAATGAACTTTATTGATTTTAGCAAATGGCTGATATGAAACAAGGAGTGAAAAATTTAGAGGGGTCTGAATACTATCCGTACCCATGGTACTGCATATTGCAGATTTCAAAAGCAAGTACAATTTTTTTTAAATCTTTTTTTAATATAATCGACATATTTCAATTATTTGTAATTAATTAAGATCGGTTCTTCCTTGCCCCTTACTGACTCTGCTTTTGATCGGATCCAGTGGGCCAAAATCTTGACCAAACTTGAGCTGTGCAACACGTACCTTTTGATTCGCATCAGCGAGGGAGACAAATATGAATAGCTTGTCATTCCATTCGCACTAACCAACGCTTCGGCGGTTTACCAAAAAAAGACCAAAGATGTTCTAGGAGGCATGGTAGGACAATATGTATTTGTGTATCGTGATGACATAATTGTTTACTCCAAAGACTTAAAAACACACCAGCACCACGTTAGATCAGTCCTGCTTATGTTATATCAGAATCAGCTATATGTTAAGGCAGAAAAGTGTGACTTCAATGTTTCCACCACTTAATTTCTTAGCTTCATTATGTCCCCGAACCAGATTAAAACGGATCCTGCCATGGATAAAGCAGTTTCAGAATGGCCTGAACCCTCTGACCGCAAACAGCTACAAAGATTTCTTGGATTCGTCAATTTCAACAGATGCTTTATCAGGAACTACAGTCAGGTTGCTGCTCCCTTACATCCTCTCACGTCATCAAAAATCATGTTTCTCTGGAGCGACCAAGCAGAGAAGGCATTCCGTGAACTATAAACTTTTACCATTTTATATACTGAAAGTATGTAAAGGATTAATAAATCCAACACCCCTGATGGCTGTGCCCACCATGGAAGCAGCGGAGGACCTGCTCCTGTAAAAACTATGGCAACACCACCTGCTCAACCTCCCGTAGGTTTGATTTTGGCTTTGGTGGGGATACTATTGGTTTCATTGGTCCTTTGCAAAAATATACATTGTTTTATGCTTGACATGAGCATCAGGGTGCATTTCACTGAAAGAGAAAAGCAGCATTTCTTGTCACATTTATACAGATTTTATAAGCACTACACACACTAGCTGCTGTTTATCAATGCTTTGAGCATAAATGGCTCTAATTAATGTGGAAATAGGACTTTTATCCACTTTGAAAAGGGTTGCATTTGAACTCACCAGAGACTAAGACAGAAGGTAAATACCCGCCTATTTAACCAAATATAGTCTAAATATGTCTGTTAGATTTATCCTGTATTTTCTTTTCAATATATAGAATTGTGCATTGGTAAACAGAGGTAAAACTCACTCTTATCTTTTTTATTCTCTCTTAGTATCATGAAACATAGCAAAATAATACATTCAAGGGACGGCAATCTATTGTATCTACATGTGCACAGGAACTAGAAGAGGAACTTATCCTGAGCATTTGAAATATAAATTTCACTAGACAAGTTGTACATCTCGGCTGTAGTTACTCTGTGTAGCCCATTTCATGTATTTTATCTAGGGCTGAAACAATTAATGGGATTAATCGTGATCGTAATTGTAATCTATTGTTGAATTAATGTCAACAAAGTTAGTTATCGATTCTTTGTTAACTGGAGCATAGAAACTCTAAAATATGCCTTTAGCTGACAGAGCAACCAACATAGAGCAGGAATTAAACCAAGATTGTAAAAAAAAATATATTAACATTTTAGATAAAGAGTTTTTTTTGTCTATCAATAGTGGAAACATTTAGGCTTCATCTGGTTAAATTTGTAAAAAATCTTCTCAAAGGAAGCTTACAGATTACAAAAAGTTATCAACAGATTAATTGATCTGCTAAATAATTATTAGTTGCAGCCCTAATTTTATGTTAACATTGCGAACACAATTCTTACATAATACATTTGTAGTGGCGATAACAGCCAACCAACGAACAAGGTATCAGGCAAACTATGCTGTAATTCATGTGGCATCATTTGTGAGCGCTAACAGAGACCACAGAATCCAATTACTGAACAATATTAAACTCTCACCTGAAGCCCCGAAGGTTCAGACACTTCTCTCTCTAACTGTGCTGCAACATCACCACTCATTGTTTGAGTTCCCTAAATTCAGCCATATCAAATAGAAATTTATATTTATATTGTATATAAATCAAAAGGTTGCTCCTTAATTTGTAATTAAAATCATTTAGACATCACCTGAAGCACTGAAGGGCCAGCTGCATCATTATTACTGGATATCTGTGTTTCCTTTAATCATATAATGTTACTATTATACAAGTGTGTCTTAATATTAAAGGATAAAATGTAACACAACTTTTTATATTATCCTATGTTACTTACTGTCTGACTGTAGCTCCATTCTTTTAAAATAGCTCTTTTCTTTTTTGCTGGCATAATCTACAAAGCACAACACTTAGAATGAGCCTAAGTTTATCCAAATAAAAAAAGAACTTTTAACAATTATAAAAGAAAATTTAACACTATCTTATCTGTAATGTAATAATATCCAAAATAAACAGCATGATTCAAGCATTTTTACCAGACTAATATTTGTATTAATCTACTTATGGACAGTGTGGAAATCTATGTAAAATAAAATTAATGTAAATAGTGTTCCTCTATTTTTACTTGTGTTTATCCTATTTTTAGAATTAGAAATAGTCAATTAAATAGCACTATTATTATGTGTAACCCTACTTATGCTTTCTGAACAAAAGATGTTGATGTTTAGGTGCCAACTTATGTTGTTATATTCTATAAAAGAAATAAAACCGGCTTATCTGGCTATTTATACCTGAACTGCCTCAAAGGGTCAACAAAAAAAGAAAGCAGTAATAGCTAAAAAGTATTGGTAAAAAGAAAATCCTCGTTTTTTCAGTCAGCTGTGGCTAAGAATCAGAATTTCTGACAGCTTACAGTCTTTGCTTGCCTATTTTTCCACCAATCTTCAGAACTCCTGTCTGACTCACCAAATTTAGCTTTATAAAAGAAAAATAAAGCTTTTGTTGATAAAATTTATTATACTTCAGAATTCAATACTATTTTGAGACACTAACATTGGTTCCCCAAATCAAAACACTCTCTCCTGCTTCTTTATAGAACAGCAAACTGCAGCTTTACTTGTTTTAGGGTAGATATAGCTTTTTAATTAGGACTAGTTTTGTACCCTTATATTATTGTAGTAACCGCAGTATTCTTGCAGATATAAAATTTTAATTTTGCACTCCAAGCATGCACACACATACGGACTAGAAACAGCCAGGAAGAGAGAAGGCACAATTTAAAGCAGAAAAAACAATGAGAGAGGAGTTAAACAGCGCAGCACAGTACTGACTTTAAGGGAAAGGAAAGACCAGGTATAACACTGCTCCGTCTGAGTGCCTGCACGGTGCATAACAGCAGCAGCAGCTACCAGGAGAGGAAAAGAAGTGACTGGTGCAACAACGCTATATTGTGAATTATAAACATGTTATTCACATAGAGTTATTGGTAGGGACAAGTAGGTTGGTCCAAAAAGTTTGGTAGGGACATGTCCCTATGCTAATCTATGCTCATGCTGCTGCCATCCCGTTGGTGGACACAACAAAAAGTATTGAGTTTCTCTGCCTGAGTCGGCCCCTCTAAAGAATAAATTCTCTGGTGCTTTTAGTAACTGCCTTCCCTTAGCATTTGGCATAATTCTCTTCTTCCAATTCTTCAAAAAACTACCTATGGTGAAATCCTGAGACGCTACATAGAGAGGCATAGAGAGATCAACCATATCTAGACCAGGGAATGCACTCACTTCTGCCTGGACTTCTGCCCTTTCACTCTCCAAAGGTAGATTGAGGCGGGACAGAACATCTGCATTTGGATTTTGAGAGCCAGGGCTGTACTTAATTTCTGCATCAAATGAAGCTAGTTCTGAAGTCCATCTCTATTCAGCTGCACCTAGTTTTGCTGTTTTCCAATGGCCTAGAGGGTATTTGTCTGTACAGATCCCTGAACTTGTCAGTAACAGTCCATTTAAAGGCGACCAGCTCAAGCGTCATTGATGTTTAGTTATTCGAATCATGCTCTGCAGGTTTAAAGGAAAAGTCCAATCAGCAAGGAATAACCAATGGATTATTATTTATACCTAAAACTAATACATTTGCTGTGATATAATGAATTTAGCGTTAATCAGTAAAAAAAGAAAAATAATAATTTTCGTTTCGATCACAAAGTCTGGGACCGGCCATTTTTGTCCATATACAGTAACACCTCACTCCTGACATCTTCCAGCAGTGATGTCACGGTGCGGTAAGCCTAGCGCCATTCTCCCCGCTTTACAAGCAAAATCAATGGGATCTACTAGACACATCTGCAATCAGCAACAATTATTGAAGATTTCCAGAGGACTTCACCATTGAAATTCACCAGAGCTATAGTTAAACTGACAATGCCCACATGCATGGCAGTTGGATGTTGGAATACATCGGGTAAAAGTGAAAAAAAAAATTTGTTATTTAACCTTTCCGATACATGATCCTCCACGGACGGGTTCGTCGTCGGATTGCCAACTTAAAGAGGGAGGATTTGCCATCGAACTTCTGGCCAGAGAAAAAACACGGAATATGTAGTCATCATTTGGAAGAAGAATGTTTTCAAGATGACTTGGATAATAGCGCGTTGTGACAAACACCAGATACAGCATTGGGACTTGATCAACAGCCGATACCGCACCATGACGTCACAAACCGGTAGGAGGCAGTAGTGTTCTTTGACAAACATGGATGCCTCCAGTGAAGCACATTTTAATAAAAATTACTCTTAATCAAAAACACTTATCATTTATTGAACAGTATGTAATAATATCATATTTAAAGTAATTTCAGAATTTTGAATTCTGAATTGACAGGACTTTTCCTTTAAAACTGCTGCTTGCGAAAGCAATGGTCTCAACTTACCCACTTGCTCTTGGAATAGAACTAAACACAAACCGCGATGGCTTGCGTACAGCTCCAAAGCAAACGGTTTCTGAAAGTCTTCATAAGCAAGAACAGGAGAGGTTATAAGAGCTGTTTTCAGTTTGACAAATCTTTCTCCACACTCTACACCGCAAAACTTAAGTAAAGGTTTCTTTTTGGGTTTTACCCATCCTACCAGGCGGCAAAAGCTTGGTAAGTAAGAAGCAAACCCTAAATATGATCTCAACTCAGCCAGTTCTTCAGTTTCCTTCCACTCTTTCACTCCAGAAACTTTATCTGGATCAGTGGAAAAACCTTCAGCTGAGATTACATGACCCAGGTACCTGAAACTTTTATGGGAAAAATACATTTGGAGAGCTTAACTTTTAATTCTTGGGCTTCTAGTCAAAAAAAGATTTAATCTTGTCTTTGCAGATGTTGCTACACACTAGAGGAAAAAAACAATCACATCTTCTAGCTATAGCAGAAAAGAGTGGCGGCGGCAATCCCCCAAAATATGCTCCATAAGCCGCTGAAATGCTCGGCATGTTACACAAACCAAAAGACATATGGTTTAACTCAAATAAACCAAAAGGATGCAAAATCCTGTCCTTGCCTTGTATTTTTCTGACATTTCAACTTGGATATAGCCACTTGCTAAATCTAATGTAGAGAACCACTGAGCTTCAGCCAAATCATCCAAAACTCTTCTATTCTGGGAAGAGGTTATGCATCTTTTTTGGTTTTAAAAACAACAACAAAAATATTTAAGTTTAGTTTGATCTAACCAAGGTAAGGGATATCTAGACCATCAGCAATGTTAGGACCCAACCACCCACAATCTCTTGAAACAGCTGTCAGGTTTAGTTTTACTTTTTTAGTTGTACTTTTAGGACCTTTTAAGAGCATACATTCCATTTAGGTTCAGCTAGGATTGCATATTTTTTCTAAATGTCGAAATAATGAAGGAGGGAAAAATATTCAGGTATTTCTAATTTGGAATTTTTTACTCCAAAACTTTCTATAGGACTGCAATGTGTGACCACCTGAGGCACTGACATTTGGGCCTCTTTTTTATCCAATTACTTCTGCCAAGGACATTATGTTTTTAGGAGAGCTTGTGTGTCTGTCTGTGTGCAGAATAACTTGAAAAATTATGGATGGATTTGAATGAATTTTTTTTTTATCAGGTGTCCCTCCTGCCAAGTACATACAAGACAATGTAACATTTTTGGTTTGTTAGCACGATCAATTGAAAACTTATGAATGGATCTTGTGGATTTTATTTATTTTTTTATTACCAGAGATGTGCATCATGTCAAGGAATTATTCATCTAAATATGGTGACTTTCAGATAATGTGCCAGTTTTAACTATAGCTGTAAGTCACAATTTAGAGGCAAATTAGCTACTGGGTGGAGGTCTGTGCTTTCTGAGAGCTTATCTAGTTTGTCTACAATTTTAGGCTCATCAATTTAGAAAATCCATTTGTGCCCAAGCTTCAATTTTCTGTTTAGCTTCAGGTGTTGCCTAAATATCACTGGATAAGGCTCTTCCCCTTTGATGACATCTATTTTGTGACATGCACAAAAAACCAAAATCATGATACTGCCACATCATATTTCTAAATCTGCATACAATGTCTCCAATAACCATAGCTGTAGTGCATTAATCTGTTAAAAGATAAAAACCTGACGTACTTTTCCAAATTTTCCAATTTTTTTTTAAAGGCATAGTAATCGTACTGGATATACTTCCAAATTTGAACAAAGTAAAAAAAAAAAACTGCTGTTTACTTTGGCTTTTAGTTCAATTTTCATATATCTAACCAAATAAAAGAAACCGATTGATTTCAGAAGGATTGTATTATTGTTGAACTAAATAAGAAATCCTTCTTTTGTGATTGGGTAAAATAGTCTTTGGATGATTTTTTAAGACCAAAATCAAGGAATATAGTTTATTTTTTTCCCCTTACATTTATTTATAGTTTAAAACACAACACCTTAGCCAAAATAAGGCTGCACAAAAATCCTGATCAACTATGAACCAGAAACTTAGATGAAAGTCACAATTGAAGACTTGGAAAAAAGAAAAATCACCAAAACATCAATTTAAGAAAAAGTTATTTTATTAATATTTTTACACCTTTAGAAAGCAACATTTTAAAGCACAAAGATTTACTTTGTATATAAACACCTCTTACCTGGACTAAAAAAAGGGAGCATTTGCACATTGTGCTTTGATAGCAAAGTCTGTACAACCGCTCTGGGTCTGTGGTGGAGCCACTAGTCCCAGTAAACACCTTATTGCATAAATCACACTGACCTTAAAAGGCCATTTGTTGACAATTTCTGTTAAATCAGAGTTTCTACTGAAGTAAGAAGAAAAGAAGTTCTCATACCCATTTGTACACAGTGAACAACAATAGCAGCTTCGTGAAGCCGTTGCACAATGTCCTTAAAAAAGAAAAATCAAAAAGAAATACAACAAATCAGGTGAAAATAACCTGCATTTGTGCTTTTATTAACCAAAGAAAAACTTGACCCACCGTTTATGATCCAACAAAGGCAAACCTTCGCCTCTCAGCTCGTTTCCCTCTAAAACCGGAGCAGACTAGACTCTAAAAACCACTAGTTGCACAAACCCTTGTTACTATAAGCAACTTCAGTTTGAGTTGTTCTTTTATTCATTTGCTATAATCTACTTAATTTACACCTAAAATCCAAAGGCAGTATGTCCCTCAGAATATTTTTCAAGGAGACACCAAACTCTGAAAGAAAGTCTGTTTAAAAAAAAATAGAGAAAAATAAATAAGTGACTTTGGTACAAAAAAAAAAAGTTCTGTTCATGTTTTGAAGAAGTAAACTTTGCGTTTCCTACTGAGAAGTGTAAATATGTAGAAAAAGAAGAACAAACGAGAAGCTGAATGCGTATAAGCTGATCCATATGCTTCTAGTGACCTCTGGTTATTTTAAAGAATATCTCATAATATCAAACAACCAGATAATAAAGTAAAAATACACAGGAACAGCTCGTTTTTCTGGCTTTTCTTAGTGATATTGTTGAAGTAAAACATGACATTTTGTGCAGGACAGACTAAACAGATTGAGCTGTCTTTGCTTGAAAATATCAAACCAATCCAATGCTGCAACAACAGCAACAAAGAGGAATCGGTCTTCTTTGATTTTGTAAGTTTAGGTGGCATTTAAATTTGAAAGCCGACTGTGGGAAAATTATCTGATCTCCGATTACACAATTTTAAAAAAAGAAAATCCCCTTCAGCTCCTTCAGAGGGATGAATCACCCTGAATGTCCAGGAGTTAATCTATAAAGCAGATCGATCAGAGCTTCATTGATGCTGAGGAGCTCCGCTTTGCTTAGAGAGGGCGCTGACTCATCCGCGACTACGGACTGCAACTGCGTGCGGCTCTCCACCCAATTAGTCCGGTGACTTTTGAGAGGGGGGGGGGGTGAGAGGGAGCAAAAAGAGTAAACAGCCGTGTCCACATTCAAGAATTTACTTCCAGCTGCTGCTAGCATTGTCTGGATCTAGACGCTACGGACTGACATGACAGCTGTGGCTCTGCTGCCCACGTCCATCTACACCACCTACATGTGTTCATGGTAATAACCAGACTCCAGTGAGACAAAGGAAATGCCTTTAAGATGGAAAAGGCCACAGAACACTCCTCAAGGTAAACGCAATTGTTTCAATTGTTAAAAATGTAATGAGATAATCTACCGGATTAAAAAAAAATTCCTGGATAAACATCAATATGTGATGGGAGCACTGTTTCCATCTGCAGTCAAATCCAATCTAGGTTCTACCTGCACCCTTAAAAAAACAAAAAGGTATCACACATTTTAGATTTAGATTAGATCTGTGCTTTTCCTGAGTTAAATCCCTCACACATTTAGAGACACCCCTAGTAAACACACACATAAAACATCCAAAATGAATCCCTCCTTATCTGCATGTTGCATAAATTCACACTGAAATTTTTAGGAGTAATCCAACCGTTATTTTGAGCCCATAGAATCAAGAAGATTTGCAATTTCTGGAATCCCTAGCAATAGAAAAACCATCTTTACTTTTTTTTTTAAGTTTAAACATATTTTAACATATTTAAACTTTAAATTAGAACATTATTACAATATTCTATTTGCTTCTCTACCAAACTGGAATCATTTAGTCCAGACCTACTGTATCTGTAAAATGTTCAACTTTACTGCAGCTGTGATGAAATGAAGGCAGAGATCATCTTGCAACCAAGCAAAGGGAGGAGGATGGAAAGAATGTATCACATATTTCTTCATTTCATTTGGTACAATCATTTTTGATACCATTAACAGAAAAATAACAGCTTAGAAAGACTGCCAAGAATAAACACTGCAGTCATTTTGTCTTAAAATGAGTTCAATTTTTTCCATGAATTGAGGAGGTAAGTGAGACACTTTGCCATGAAAACAAGACATTTTACATTTCAAATAAGAAAAAGCAACTGAATTATCTAATTATCTTATTTTAAGAGTTAAAAAATATAATTTCATTGGTTAATAATCTCATCTACTTGCTCAAATTAAGAGTAAATGCACTTTATTTAAGACATTTTTACTCATTTGTAGATTGTTTTTGCAGTGAACTTATTACAATTATTTTACCAAGTTAATAAAACTCCTTTAATGTAACTGTTTAGAAATTTTAGCTTTTAAAACAAAAAGGATAAAACCCAGACATCAATCAGTGACACAGGCTGTAATCATAGACTGTTATGTAAATTAAAATATTGTAAATGTCATGTCATCAGTAATAAATAAAGTTATATTGCAAGATCATAATGTTGAATAATTGTCCAACCCTACTAAAGGCCGATTTTAGGAAGATTTTTTAACACAAATTTAGTCGGTAAAAAAAAAAAAGCAGAAAAAGAATGGGATTATAAATGTAGAGCGGACAAATTTAAATGACTGCTTTTTTAGCCGGGGTGTATATAAAAGCGGAGGGTGCTGCGGTGCTCATTGATTGAAAAATGTTTCTTTCATATTTTTCCTCCTGATTTGTGATTAGTTGCAATCACATCGGTGCTCAAACTGATTCAGCACAGAGTCATTTAACTTTCCAAGGTAAACTCAAATTGATGCAGAGGGTGTTTTTTTTTTTTTTGTCTGCAATCTGGTTTGCCGTTTTTGTGGCATATTAAAACCAGGAAAAGCAGCTAAGAATGGTTTCCTGGTAACAACAGTGTCTACAAGCATGATTGAAGCTTGATGCATTTATCTCCAAGAAACCAGGCACACTTCTGCTGCCTCCATTGTCTTTAAGTGAGCTTCAACTCGATTATTAGAAGTCTATTCCATATCTTTATAAAAAAATAAAAAAATAATAATAAAAAAGAAAAATTGGGGAAAGAATATTGGAGATAATCCTTCCGTGGGATTGTTTATCATAATTGTGAAAAGCAGGTGAAATAATTCATGAGCAAACACAGATGCAGTGATTTTTAAGCGCCATCTTTTTTATGATGAACCTCTTTCAGCAAAACCTTTTTTTAGTTTATAACACTCTCAGATTTTCACAGTTTACTTCCGTAAACTTATCATAATGAAAGAAAAGTAGATGAATCAAAGCAAGTCAAAAACGTTCCTTTTCTGCGTATATCTTATATGAAAACACCCTTCACACTCTCGCACTGAAACTAGGTCTGTAATAATAATTACAGAGACGCAGAAACAGTTGAGCAGCAGTCAACATAGCAGAAAATGTCAAACCTGCAACAGTGCGCATAAAGTACAGGTGCTGGTCATAAAATTAGAATATCATGAAAAAGTAGATTGATTTCAGTAATTCCATTTAAAAAGTGAAACTTGTATATTATATTCATACATTACATACAAACTCATATATTTCAGATGTTTATTTTGTTTAATTTTGATGATTACAAATGACAACAAATGAAAATCTCAAATTCATCATATCAGAAAATTAGAATATTGTGAAAAGGTTCAAAATTGATGGCCCCTGGTGCCACACTCTAATCAGCTAATTAACTCAAACCACCTGCAAAAGCCTTTAAATGGTCTTTCAGTCTAGTTCTATAGGCTACACAATCATGGGGAAGACTGCTGACTTGACAGTTGTCCAAAAGACGACCATCGACACCTTGCACAAGGAGGGCAAGACACAAAAGGTCATCGCTAAAGAGGCTGGCTGTTCACAGAGCTCAGTGTCCAAGCACATTAATAGAGAGGCGAACGGAAGGAAAAGATGTGGTCGAAAAAAGTGTACAAGCAAGAGAGATAACCGCACCCTGGAGAGGATTGTGAAACAAAACCCATTCAAAAATGTGGGGGAGATTCACAAAGAGTGGACTGCAGCTGGAGTGAGTGCTTCAAGAACCACCACACACAGACGTATGAAAGACATGGGTTTCTGCTGTCGCATTCCTTGTGTCAAGCCACTCTTGAACCACAGACAGCGTCAGAAGCGTCTTGCCTGGGCTAAAGAGAAACAGGACTGGACTGCTGGTGAGTGGTCCAAAGTCATGTTCTCTGATGAAAGTAAATATTGCATTTCCTTTGGAAATCAAGGTCCCAGAGTCTGGAGGAAAAGAAGAGAGGCACTTCATCCACGTTGCTTGAAGTCCAGGGTAAAGTTTCCACAGTCAGTGATGGTTTGGGGTGCCATGTCATCTGCTGGTGTTGGTCCATTGTGTTTTCTGAGGTCCAGGGTCAACGCAGCCACATACCAGGAAGTTTTAGAGCACTTCATGCTTCCTGCAGCTGACCAACTTTTTGGAGATGCAGATTTCATTTTCCAACAGGACTTGGCACCTGCACACAGTGCCAAAGCTACCAGTACCTGGTTGAAGGACCATGGTATCCCTGTTCTTAATTGGCCAGCAAACTCTCCTGACCTTAACCCCATAGAAAATCTATGGGGTATTGTGAAGAAGAAGATGCAATACACCAGACCCAACAATTCAGAAGAGCTAAAAGCCACTATTAGAGCAACCTGGGCTATCATAACACCTGAGCAGTGCCACAGACTGATCGACTCCATGCCACGCCGCATTGCTGCAGTAATACAGGCCAAAGGAGGCCCAACTAAATACTGTGCTGTACATGCTCATACTTTTCATGTTCATACTTTTCAGTTGGCCAACATTTCTATAAATCCTTTGTTTTTATTGGTCTTCAGTAATATTCTAATTTTCTGATATGATGAATTTGAGATTTTCATTTGTTGTCATTTGTAATCATCAAAATTAAACAAAATAAACATCTGAAATATATGAGTTTGTATGTAATGTATGAATATAATATACAAGTTTCACTTTTTAAATGGAATTACTGAAATCAATCTACTTTTTCATGATATTCTAATTTTATGACCAGCACCTGTATAGCAACTCATCTTTCAGGCCGTCAAACAGTAGTGATTCACTCATACACACACTCACACTCACACACACACACACACACACACGTGTGCACGCGCCTCTTTATGAAATCTTCTGATTTGTTCTTACTTTCTAAACACTGATTCTCTTCTAAACACGGAGGTAAAATCTGCTGACTTCCACTAGTTGTGCTTGGCACGAATCCCTTTTAAGTAGTTTTTCCAGCGCTTCACCACATCCCTGAAGATGGGAGCGTTGTCTATGGATGCCAGCAGCTGCAGCTGGTTAATGTGCGTGGTGTGATAGTCCCAGCGGGCCAGGTTGGGCGCCGTGCCCAACATGAAGTGACGCAGATCGTAGATGCTCCCGGACCCCGTGTCAAAGAGGGGCAGCATGGCCTTTAGAGACTCCATGCCGCGGCTGAACAGCTGACCTGCCTCTCTGCCCAGAATCTCCCCTGCTGTCTCAGCGACGTCGTAAAGCCCCAACAGGGAGTAGATGAAGCCGTTGAGGACGAACGAGCTGGGGGTGGTGGGGTACTCTTCATACCAGTCGTACTTGTTCATGAACACCGCTTTGACTCCGTGCTGCGCTGAAGGCACCTTATATGGTCCTACTGCCTTGAGGGCAGCGTTGAGGTAAGCATGGTTCTTGGTGAGGAGGTAGGCTCTCACCAGGGTGGACATGGCCTGGCCCTGAGCCATGGCCGAGTACCAGCCAGGTTCCAGGGGCCGGAAGCCCTCGCCCAGTTTTCGGGTGACCATGATGGGCCAGCCGCCTCGCTCGTCCTGGTTGCGCACCAGCCAGTCGCTGGCAGCGAAGAAGGCAGCCATGTGGGCAGTGGTGGAGATGGTAACGTTGTCGACAAAGCCCCGTCCATGCAGGACTAACCGCAACACCCGTCTGGGCATGATCTGAGAGGAAAAGCAGACAAAAAGTCATGAAAGAGTCAAGTGCTAATTTAATCATCCTATCCTGCATCTCTTATATATATAAAATAGGTGTAAACAACTTCATTATTTATAACTGTACTATTATCAAAGTCAAATTAGAAATTAATGCTTAGTAAAAACTAATTTTATTAACAACACATGTTCACTGAGTTTTTTCTTTTATAGTATCCTTCAAAGAAAGAAGGGATTTCTTTACATTTTTAGAAAAGAAAAGGAGAAAATCGCAGTTGACTTTATTATCATTATTAATAATATTTACTCTCTGACAAATTAGGTAATCCATACTTATAAAAAAACATTCAACTTTATTTTCCCATTATTACATTTAAACTAAAAGCTGTTTTAGAAAAAAATTATAATTTCTCTGACTTAACTGAGACCTGCTTTTGTTTACTGTCCCATTGTTTTCTTATTTAATGTACTCAATACTCAGACTTTGTTGCTACAAATTCACAAATAAGGGCTTCCTACAATGTAAAATATTATGCATATATTCCACACTTTAAAGTTTTGAAAACTTACATTCATTCATACTTTTGTATTCTGTAAGTTATTAAAAAATACTTATACAACAAAGTTTCTCTTTTTGTAAAACAAAAGATTGTGGATTATAATAATAACTTAAGTTTTCATCATTTAAGTGATGAAGTTTGGGTAAAAAAAACAACCTTTGTAGCTCTGACAGCCTTAGTGTTTGACAATCCGACTCCCTTCCTGAGATCGGTCATCAGGTCTCTGGTCAACGTGCTCCAGGAGGAGCGAGGCCCGATGCCGTAGGTAATGTCATGGTCTTTAAAGGCGATGAGCTGCGTACTGGTCTGGTAGTGGATGGTGTAGGGCGGCCCCTTCTCTGTGGTTTCTAGGACGACGGACACGCTGCCATTGGAGGTGAACTTTAAGTCCAGGCTGAGGATGAAGTCTTTCAAGTTGCCCAGCTGCAGAGAAATGCCCTCTGAGGACTCTGTGAGAAGTGTTGGGGAGTGATACAGAAAGGGTGTCAAAGACAGACAGAATTAGCTGAGATTTTACTAAACACACACACACTAACCTCACTTGACTTATGTAAAAAGGCTTCTAACAAATTCTAAAAGGCTATTTTCAGCAGACTGACTCCAAGCTCTTTTATCTGCATCTTTTAATGCACTCTCCTTTCTTGGTTTATTTATATGATCTTTCTTCTAGTGGAGCAAATACTCCTCCCACTAGCAGAAGATAAAAAAAGAAATTCAGCAGGTTTAGAAATAATTTATGGTCAAAACCTTTCCGTCTTTACCAGCAGGTGTCTTGTACTATTATCCCCCATATCAAGTGCTTTGCTGTGTGTGTGGGACATAAAAGGAGGTAAAGCCCAGCGTGCACACGCACGCAGACAAGCTTCTTAAGGGATATGAACTACAGATGTGTCCCTGCACACTGAGATCAATTAAGAGTATGTGAGAAAAAGGGCTGAAGAGCAAAAAAGAAACACATAAAATCTGCTGGAGTGAATGCGAGGCAGTGTTGTAACTTTTCCAGCTGCATTTTTACATTTCTTCCCTGCAGAGCCCACAGTTCAGTTTTCATGCTCATGCTCCGGCTCTGCGCCGAGCGAATTGCTTTAAAGTCGGTTTAGTTCAGGCGGATAAGTTGGCGCCAACTTCCCTTCAAGCCCCTAAAGCTCAAACTTTTTCTAGAGGCAGCCCTCTGTTGGCCGAGCTCCTTGGTCTTCAAGGAGAAAATGAAAAAGATTCTTCTGCCTAATCAGGGCTCCCCAGACGATAAAAGATGAGAGGATTCAAAAGTGAAGGAGAAGGAGGCTAATGGAATGATGGGTCACACAAACACTGCTGAAGCCAGCCAAAGTCTGGAGAAGGTGAAAATGAGGCAACAGAGAGCAGACAATTGGGAATCAGAAGACAGAGGGATCTCGCATGACAGAAGCTGGGAGGGCAGAAGCTTATGAGTCCGACCGAGACACAAAGACAGTCGATCAGCAAGAGAATGAGCACAGAGACAGTCTGGCAGGGGCCTCTGGATGACTACGGCTCTTTAATGCACTCATAAATCCATTACTTAAGGCAAAGCAGAGGGTAAGTGGATTTGTACTCTGGCCCTGTGATTACTCTGCCATCAATAAAGGATGGGCAGGGAATACAGACGAGATTCCACCTCCACCGCTCAGCTCTGTGGCTGTTTAGCAATCAGTTGGGAAACAGAAATGACACGCTGCTGGGAATACGTCAGCGCAAACTGGGCAGGGGTACGTTGGTGATAAAGAGATCTTAAAACATACGCAGAGTTAGGACCGGCTGTGCACATCACGTGGCCAAAAAGCGTGATAAATAAACTGGTGATGAAAACGTTCATGTGATCATTTATTCACGACCTCTGCTTTTTTCACATCTTCACAGTTCTTAGAAATTCTTCATCAAAGAAATGATCTTTTATCCTTTTATTTTTAAGGTTTCAATCTGTCTTTTGGTTTAAGTATTTTCTAGGACGTTACATGAGACTGCTTGTTTTCTACAGATAATCCAAGTGTTATTTCATTTGTTGCATTATTTCAATCAGTTCAAAGCAACAATGAGTACTTGAAATAGTTTCTTTTATTTTATTTAGAGTAAATACAAATATCTGTTCAACTAGTGACATGTCAAGGATATACTCTTTTTCTGCCTCTTACCCTTAAACCAATGGAGATGGTTGGTACAGAAAATAATCTACCAATGGAATGAAAACTTTTTTCCTCTTAAAAGAAGATAATTAGATATTGCACATTTAACATAAGATGATGGGACACCCTACTCATAACAGACGAAGAATAGAAGCAGATCTGTAAATTAGAGTGGAGAAGCACCAAATCCAACACTTGGAGAAAATATTGTTGGAAAAATGTCAAAAATGCCCAAAAAGTTCAAAAATATTGGAAAGAGATTATTTAAGTAATGCTATTAGGTTTTAAAACCCCAATTTTGCTTGATTTAAAAATTTAAATTATGCATTTAGGATACAAAACTTTCATAACTTTAACAAATAAATGGGATACTTGTGGAATATTACGACAGAGTACTAGGACCGGGCTTTTTCTTTTTAATTTGCAAATTGAAATCGCTACGAGAATAAAGACTTAAAATTACGAGAATAAAGTCGTAAAATTATGAGAATAGAGTCGTAATATTATGAGAATACAGTTGTAAAATCATGAGAGTAATATTAAAATTATATTACGTTTATTACATCATCGTAAAATGCTTTTCATGTTAAGTTATACATTGGCATTGTTTTGACAAATAGGGAAATCTTTCAGCACCAGCATCAAATTGGGCAGTATGTCAAAGTGAACTCAGGTTGCTGTTTGGTGGTGATGGTCAGCCATGATATGCTGGTTGATTCTCACCGCTTTCCTTCTGAATTGGGTTGCGGTATGATGACTTTATTCTCTTAGTTTTTCAACTTTATTCTCATAATTTTATGACTTTATTCTCGTAATTTTAGGACTTTATTCTCGTAATGTTACGATTTTATTCTTGTAATATTACAACCATATTCTCATAATGTTAAGACTTTATTCTCGCTTTAAAAAAAAAATTCTCTAGCCTGCCCATAATACTCGGTTTTAGAATATACTACTGTCAGTAGTGAGGAAAACTATCCTAAACAAGGAAGATGAAGCATGAACTGACCGTTAAGGAGTTGAATAAGATGAGCACAGATGGAAGATGAAAAAACTGATTATGATTGTAGATGGGTGTATTATTTAAACACTGGTAGAATGGGAAAAATATGCTAGAGCTAAGAGAGTCTAAAGTATTTTTTACTATTTCTAAAATCCATTAATCTGTCTCAACTTTAGCTATTAAGTAATTCTACATGTGTTGCCTATCTGTTTTCTACGGTGGCCCAGAGGTGTAAGGTCAAAAACACAAGCCCCAACACAAAAACTTAAGCAACAAAGGACGTCCCACAACCTGCAACAGAAGTAACAGTGCCTGCTGTTCATCTTGTAATTAAGGATCTAAAGATCATACTTGTTAGCAGCGTTATGAATGGTTAGCCCCACTCCGGTGTCTGAATCAGTGGTCCGGACCATAATCATGTATATAAATAAATCCCACACTGACAGGATACAGTGACACAATCTTGGGGCGGTTGACCGCTCCCCTCAGTGTAATTATATACGGTAGGATCAATGAAGTATCAAAGTATTTAATCCAGTGGTTCTCAAAGTGTGGGGCGCGCCCCCAATGCCATTGCAGGGGTGGCGCGGGAAGCGGTATGGATGAGTGAAGAAAAAAAAAAAACAGTGCTTGCTTGACTGAGCATAATGGACAGTTGTGACACTGAAACCCAGATTTGAGAAGATCTGCAGCAACAAGCAGGCTCACTACAGCCACTGAAAAGATGGGAGGATTAAAGTACAAAGAAAAAACTCTCAGGGAGCTGTTCAATGTTTTCACTCCATTTTGGACAGAGGCTTTTTTAATGTATTGATGATAGCAAAGTTAAATATTGTTACAAATAAAAAACAAACAAATATGTTTAAAATAACACAGACAACAAAGAATCCTCTTCTAATCTACAGTATAGAACTATGAAAAAAATACAGTTACACAAAAGTGTTCCACTGTAAAGATGGTGTGTAGTTTGTTTTGTTGCAACCTGAAGTGTGAAATGAACTTCAGTGGAGTTTGAAAACAAAATATGTATATAGGTTTATTATATCTGGTTGAACGATGTGTGTGCCCAGTTGATTTTTTTTTTTTTTTTTGGGGGGCGTGGACATTGTATTGTAATCCAAAGGGGGGCCCAGAAGAAAATCTTTGGGAACCACTGATTTAATCAATCGTAACTCGCTGAATACCATCCATCACGCATTTGTGTTACAAATCTTATAAATACGGCTCTTAAAGCATGGTCCAGTGTATTTTTATATTTTACTGGAGTTAATAATAAAATATTATATGATGTATATATTTTGCAGAACACTCACCATATTTGTAATATTTGTAACATGAAATATCTGGTCTACCTGGAAAGGGGAGTTTTTGACTTGCTCCCATTGCTTTGTCTCCGGCAACAAACGTCCAATTGTGCATGCAACAACAACAGGGTTCAGTTTGTCCTGTATCTGTGAACCATTCACAAACTCAAAGCCCAAGTAGTACAAGAAGCCATAGGGAAGATTGTCTCCCATTGACAAGTTACAGCAGGTTGCCATGGAAACTCTGGATCCAGGCTGTTGGGAGAAACCCTGCTGACCATTTCTTAGGCAATTCCCCCGTTCTACTTTGGAGTCAAGCAATGAATCCAGTTTTATTTGATCTCATTACATTGCAACAAAGATAAAACTTCACTGATGTCACACAGGAGAAAATCACATTTTTATAGTATTTTATAGCATATCAAATTATAGGACAAAAATAAAAATACTTGATTTTGCAGTTAAAAACTTAAAGCCCATTAATCAAATGGTGTATAAGTTATCTCAAAGGGGAAAGAAAAGAGTATTGTGATCTGAATCAAATCAAGAGCATTTGTTAGTAGAGTGTTGGTTCAGCAGCTTTGATTAAATTCCCCTTATGTTTCCTATTCGGGGCCAAACAACAACACTTTTTTTGCTGCTTTGGCAAATAGATAAAAAATTTTAACTCCATCTCTTTCCTATAAAGCTCGTATTTTCCCACAGTGATTTAATGTTTATTGATAGCGGCAGCCTGCATCATTCCTGTGCTGGATTCAGATTGCTTAATGACGCACAAGGGATCTGATACACGCATGTAACCCAGTATTACAGTTTTTGATGTCATCTTCACTGTAAACTGTTCATCCAGCTACAGAGCTGTCAGGGTTGTATAAACAAACTGTTTTTACACCCGCTGCCTCACATTTAGCGGTCCACCAAGTGGGACAAAGCAGGGTTTAGTACTGAGAAGCACACAAACCTACCATTGTACTTAGAATATCCGTAAAAGTTTGTCAACATAAGCCATAAGACCCCTTTGAAAAATTGTATCTGTTTTAGATTAGTCAATTTTCTATGCACAGCCATAAACCAGAAAATTAGTAAGGCAGATTTTCCTTTGTTAATGCATAAACCTTAGAATAAGATCATCCATGAACCAAAGAGTTCAGACCGTAGGGCTAAAGTGGTGTTAAGAGTGAGTAGCTATTCAAAACTGGGCCACACCAGCCAAAGCCGTTGGTAGATTAGCAGCATATTCCTGTATTTAACTGATCGCTGCTCTGAAGACCTGGATGCTGCACCTGCTTTCTGGGACTTTATTTGGCCCAGAGCAGATTTTTTCTATATTCCGGACAGAAATGAACAATAATGCAGAGTTTGCAAGCAGCATGGACATACTGGTAGAGTACCTTCATACACAAGCAGGGGTAAAAGCTGTTTTTCTGCAACTGTATGAATACACTTGATCAAGATTGGCACAAAATGTTACTCTGAAGCATCAACCAAGCACACTGGGTGAGAAAATAAGAGGGGCTCAATGGTAGAGAGCATTTGTGAAGGAATGTGTGGATGGTAGATGGCAGGTTATTATCAGGGGACAGACAATTGATCCACTTGTCAGAGGCTTTGAGAGATTGTTCAACAGCCGTGTCCTAGATACAGCGAAGAGGAAAGAAAAAAAAAGGACTCAAATTGGAAAGGGAGGGAGGTGAAGGGACTGAAAGAAAAACTGACGGCACAGGAAGAAAACCAGAAAGTTTTGACGAAGGAGGAGAAAAGGGCATCAGTATGATTCGATGAAGTAAAAGGGTACAGAGGGACGGTAAGTGGGTGGAAATGCGTAAACAGCAGAGGAAGACTGACAGAAATCTGGGGTAGATGGGGAAGATTAATGACGAACGGGGGGAGGATGTGGGGGGCGAGCTGAGAAGTGATGAAAACAAGATGATCTTGAGGAAAGAATGCCACGAGGACGACTTGACCTGAGAGGGGAACTGGGGCGGGGGGGGGAGGTGAGGTGAGGAGATACTGAGTGGTGAAATGAAAAGAAAGTGGTGATGATGAGCAGCCGAAATCTCGAGAATAAGGACAAGGGAGGGAATATAATAGAGATGGCAGCTCAACAGAAAGAGAGAGCGAGAGAGAGAGCGTGTCCTGGAAATATCAGCAGGAGATAAGAGGAGAATAAAGCCTGCTCACAGTCAGCTCTGGGTAAAAAGATTTTGACTTTCTCCCACTTCCAGAAATAACTCTGTCTCATGGCTTTGGTCACGTTACAGCTGTAAAACTGAGCTACACTCCAAATCTCTACAGTAAATAGCCAGTCAAGTCCTATTTATTGATAGCAAGCCCAACCAGGGATAAACCAGACATTGTAGACTTTATTTGTGACAACATAATAACTGAATAGTGTATGACTGGAGGCAAGAGGAAAAACGATTAATTGAATTGTTGGGGTGGAAGAATCTATTATCATAGATGCATACTTAACTTAATTTTAGTCCAAGAATTAAAAAGGAATACAAAATATAAATATTTCATAATGTAGTATATCAAATTAAAATCCAGGCTAACATATTGAACAATGTCATGAGTTAGGCAATAGCCATAGCGCCATAAATGATTACTAGTGACCAAAGATAAGTCCTAATCTGTATCGTTTTCCTTTTTATTGAGGATGGAACATGCAGTTTTTTTTGTTCTGTCAAAAGTCAAACCGATGTAAAAATGTACTTAAAATGTGAAGGAGAAAAGAATAGTTTTTTGGCAAAACAATTTTCTTTTTTTTTTAAAGATTTTAAATTTCAACTAAATATTTTAATATTCTTTTGTAGGTAATTTTTTTCTTTTGAATAAATAGTTTCAATTCCCAAATACATTGCTTAAGCCGGTCATACACTGTATGATTCTTTGCCCTTTTTGGGGCGATTTTCCGATCGTACGGAAATTTTTTGATCTTTAACTTTCAGCCTGATTGTGCGTTGTGTAGTATACAAAGGGTAAGAGGGGTGATCCGCCTCTCACAACTTCCTCCCGATCAGGAATCGTGAGGTCGGCAAAAAAATCAAACATGTCTTAAATTCAGTCGGCATTTGTGGGCAAACAGCTGTGGGCATGCACAAACAAGCATTCTTCTTCCTCTCAGACATGGCGGGGGTTTGAATGAAATGGAGTTCTTTCTGTATAATTGACAGACCGTAGTAGTCACATTTACTCAGCCATGTTTTCGTCCAAATACGTCGTCGCCTTTTCTTTTTAGGGCTTTCAGCACAAAATTGCACAAATTGCCGAGGCAGCACGTTTCACTCTAGTGAGCTTGATATTCCTACTACTCATTTGGCTCCCGGATAGAGGAATCTAAGTAGCTCCATCTCACTGCGGAGCTGAGTCCGACGTGGTTTTTAGACGTACAGTGTGAGCAGGTAGATCGCATCAGAGTGTCGGGTCGCACAGTGTGAGAACATACATAGTGAACTGTGAACTTTTAAACCCTGCGGTTTCGTCGTACAGTGTGAGCTGTAACTGCGTGCAGCTATTGAAAATATTGCAGTGTATGCCCGGCTTAAAGGAGGCTGTAATGACCCAAGTCTCAATGTAATACACATGAACAACATATTGATAATCCCTTTATCAGTTTATAATCTCAGCTAAAACCACAAATGCAGCATAAACAAAGGTGTTCCAATTAGTCCCTAAGAAGGATTTTTTGGTAAATGTACAGTGTTGGATGTTGTAACAGTAAAGTACAGTCTAAGCCCTTTTATCGGCATGGTATTCAGATATTTATACTAGTCTGAATCTCTATTAGGCAGGTTTAAACTCCTAAAAGTCTAGCTTTGCAACATTCAAATTTCAACATCGATTCAGAAAGCTGTGTAGTGAAAGTTAGAAGACACCCTACAACAAAGAAAATAGTCTGCCAGAGGCTTAGCGCCCAGGTTAGTCAGTTCCATATGAGCCATGATGTGAAGAAAAGCTGCTGAATTATATTAGATTCCTCAGGGTTGAAACATTCTGAAATGGCTTCAAGGATGATGCAATGCTCCGGTCAGTTTTATTATAAGAGATGAAACTTTCCTTCTTCTAAAAGTGCATTACTGCTGTACTTAGGGAGAGACACTATTATATACTTTTTAATATTCATTGCCCAGGAAGATGTTTTAAAGCTCAAGCAGGAATAGTCAAGCATTTTATTTATAACTGCTGTGCTGGCCTTAAAGTGGCTATGAAGCGGAAACTTAGATCCCATTAGATGAGATGTTATTTAATTTTCAGAAAACAAATTCCTCTGAAGCTTAAGATACCAACTGAGCCACAGACTAAAGTAATTGAAAAACTTCAATTTAGTTATTTTTGTCATTTATTTTAATTTTTCTATTTAGTTATATATCCATTCTATGATTAAAAAAATAACACCATTTCCATTAAGTACATGTATAGGCTGGTAACCAGCATCAAGATATAGGTTGATTTAAAAAAACTAAAATTGTTCAAATTTCAGACTAACACACTTTTCTCATGATCTATATATATATATTTTTTTCCATGCCATTAACGGCCTTTTCAAAAGCTAATTAAGAACACATTTGTCAAGTAAGGCTATGAATGTTTCATATCACATTCTTTTTTAACTAATTTATCGTTTGATGTTTGAATGTTTTTATAATTCTATTACATGCTTTGGTTTCCTTATTCTTCTATTTATTGGCTTCCTGTAGGACCATTGATAGATTTTAAAATCCTCCTTCTCACATTTAATGCCTAAAATTACAAAGCTTTATCTTATATTAGAGATCCGGTTATTTCTTATATTCCTAACAGACGACCTCACTTTCAATCTGCAGGTTTACTAGTGGTTCCTAAAATTTCTAAAAGTAGAATGGGAGGCAGATCTTTTAGTTATCAGGCTCCTTTTCTGTGGAACCAACTACCAGTTTTAGTTCGTGAGGCAGACACCCTGTCTACTTTTAAGGGTAGGCTTAAAACTCTTTTTGATAATGCTTATAGTTAGAGAGGCTCAGGTTATCTCTCTAGTTATGCTTCTATAGGCTTAGGCTGCTGGAGGACAGGAAACCCTTTTGCCTCCTTCTGCTTAATTCTAGCTCTATTCTGCCATTCTGTAGTATTTGAAAATCAACCATTAACAATGTTCTTTCAGCTCTTCCCATCATAGTTGCTTCATAAGGTACACCATCCTGGAGAGAAATAACAGCTGGGGTCCTTCATCTACACCTTAGATTATAGATGATAGAGTTGGGTCTGTTTTCAGTGCTTGGTCATATTTCTCCCCTGTGCAAAGCTCAGCTTCTACTGTGACTAACTGTATGGGCTCCCTTTCGTCCCGTTGACATGAAAACTGGTTCAGAGCTCATCAGCTCAACCGTTTCTCTCCCAGACAGAGCCCACTATTTTACCATTAACTTTTCCAACATAAAAAGGATTCATAGTTCAGTGGTTTTATATTAGATTTGCATGTCTTCATCTGTCTACTTTTGTCTCCTCTGTAAAGTGCCTTGAGATGACATGTTTTGAAGGGGCTCTATATAAGTGAACTATCCCTAAATATAAATAAACTGAATTGAAATTGAACTGAAGATGGTCGCTCACATTGATCCTGGTTCTGCTGGAGGTTTCTTCCTGTTAAAAGGGAGTTTTTCCTCTCCACTGTCTCTTCAAGCATGCTTAGTGTGAGGGATTGCTTTTGAGTCGATGAAATCAACTGGTTTTCCTCGATAGAAAACTTTGTATCAATCTGACTGTATGATCTGGTGAACTGTAAAGTGCCTTGAGATGATATGTGTTGTGAATTGGCGCTATATAAATAAACTGAATTGAACTGAATTGGATATGAAAGAAGCTGTAATTAACATAAGTTTGCTTGAAATATTAAAATTCGCAACAACTATTATACTTTAAAAAAAAACTAAAATAACATTTTTAAAAATCGTTAAAAATCATGTTGCAGCATTGCCCTCATATATTGGCAGTTTTATTCATCTAGCTTCTGGAGCCCTAATTTCAGCCACTTATATTCATGTATTCATGCTCTGATTGAACAATGTTAACTAGAGGTATTACAGCCTGTCCCATCAGGTGGATATTTCCCTCTGATTAAGTGAACAAAGCATGATTAATATGTGAAATAGAGCCTGCTGATGATTAAATCATTAAAGATTCTAGGAATGTCATTATGCAGCAGCTCTTCTGTCAACCATAACAGGCAGAGTTCTCCCACTATGGCCATTGTTCACTGCAGAGCATCAGTCTATCCTAAGGGTACAGTTGCAAATCGAGCGGACTGCAGCCACAGTTAACCAGAGATAAGCTGCTTGCCCTGAGGCCATCTTGTCAAATAGATGGATGACATACCTGGAGCGCTGAACTGACGCACAGAGGTAGATCTTGTCTTGTCATGAACACGACTCAGGCTGCAACCTTTGGGCACACCCCAGGACGCTGTGCTGACCCTGCTGTCCTTCTCCTCGGCTGTGTCATAGACCTCCACGTGGGGAGCACGCTCGGTCAGGTTTTTGCTGTAATGGCTCAAACCGTACTGGGCAATCTGGATGGCATAGAAGTAACCCTGAGGGCCCCACTGAGTGGAGAGAGGCACACCTGTGTGGAAAATTAGGAAGCATGAAAGGATTGTTTTAAAACTGAGCCTGAGAATGTAGCTTAAAAAAAGAAATCCCTTTTAAAAATCCTACGTTTTATTTCAGTTCATTTGAAAACATTCAAATTGTTCTTAGATAAATTTATAAACACAATTAAAAAAACTACCCCATCAATAATGCATTCTAAAAGAGAAAAAGAAAGCACTAAATAGGAAAGCATAAAAAAAGCAATAAAATGACACACCAGTGATGGCAAACTATTGGATAATGCTGTGAAATTTCAGCTAATCTGCACTATTTCTCTGCAGGCTGTCCCCCAGCAAAGTGAAATAGCTCAAGCAGGAGAATTACTGATGAACAGATAGCTCTCTAAAACCTTATGACAAGCGGGATGCATGTTCCCCATAAAATCCATCCATTTAAGAAGAAGATAATAAACTTCGCCTGAAAATGTGCCACCTCTTTTAGAGCAAATGAAAACTACACTGATCATTGATTGTATCATATCGCTATATTTATAAAAACAAAACAGAAAAAAACAGATGTCGCAACTCATGCACTATATTACATATTTTCCTTAAAAACGCGATGCTAATGCTGATTAAAAAAACAACCCAAAACATTCACCTGTTAAGATAATTATCATTGATGATGTGTGAGTTTATTACACCCTAATATTAGCTGCATGCTGCATGTCAGAAGTAATGTTTTCCCCAGTAGTTTATCTAATTAGGACAGGTCCTCTGTCTGGATATACAGTTATCATCTTCATTTTCTACGTGGCAAAAATTGGGAATGGAATGAGAGCAGTGTCCTTCAGCCAAGAACAAAGTGTAATATTGTGATAAGGCTGGAGCCTTGGAGGTCTCCTCATCTGCAAACTTGTATGATGTAATGATGTGATGATGTGGCAGACTGGAGTTGTATAAAATGCTTCTTTAACTGTTTATCTGAGCTGCTTCCCGAGAAGTGAGCCCGGTTGGTAAGCAGCTGCCTTCTGTAACTCTAAGCAACTTCTCTGATCTGTGATGGATTACAATTTCTATCAAAATCAGTTGTCATGTCTCATAAATAACTCTTCATATACATTATTAAGTGTTATTTAAAGAGTCTGTCCTGAGTGATCTCTTTTCAGGAAAAAGAACCAGAGAGAGAAAGCTTCAAGGTGTAAACACAGAGCTTACCTTTAACATACTTTTTAAGCTTTCTGGTGACTAACGCAGAAAAAACAAACAAATTTAAATTAAACTTTAGAATATTCAGTTTGGGCTATGCTTGTTTAGATTAATTATAAAACAAAAAGGAGGAAAAAAAAACAAAAAAACCCCCCTAAAGTTAAAATAACCTGCAAAATGTACTGCCTGCAATAAAACAGATAATTATTATGAACTCTGGGGTGAAACGTAAGTGAGATGTTCTGAATCAGTTCCTTAAATGCAAACAGTCAGCAGCATTTTAAAGCAGCATTGAATGAGTCCACACAGTTTTCTGCTGCTTTCAGCTGCCTTTCTGTTTCTGACCTCTATTCACATTTCCTTCAATCCAAATAACTAGTTATGTGCAGGAAAATGTTTTCTTTGGTCCTTTTAATAGTCATAATGATATTTCTGTCAAACTGTTACATCAGCTGTATATCATCAGATCAGATGGAGCGACATCGTTCCACTGCACCACTCAGTTATACTGCTTCCTGAATAATCCATCTGTGTTTTCACATTTATGAAGAAAGAAAATTAAAATTAAATTGATATAATATGATACATTTATGCCTTTCTGCAGTATGAGCTTTGTTACTTAGCATACATTGATTGTAACCTTACTTTTAAACACAAACACACATCAGACACCAATGCAGCACATCAGAAGTGAACATTCTGGTGTAAATTTTCTGTAGTGAAGTTATCTGAAACCTGACTGAGTATTTCTTCATTTGAGCGATGCTGACAAGAAAGAGGATAAACTCATATGCATGCAGATCCACAAACATTTATTTCAATGCTCCTGGAAGACTTTTCTCTCCGCCTGTCTTGTTACTTGCATCTCCCTCAACAATTTAAGTTGTGGCTGTCATATTCCAACACGGCGGCAAAGCAGAGCTGCACTGAAGTAAAGTAATACATGTTAAACTGACTACAAAGTCTGCAGATATTCTCCTGTCTTTTTGGAAAATAAGCTGACATTAGGATTAAGGTGGGATTAATGTAGCAGCAAAGTCTCAATGTAGTGTCTTAACCAAATGTGAGTAGCAGAAACTTATGTACTCAAGAGTATCATTACTTCATCGTATTTTTACTCAAGTAAGAGTAAAAAGTAGCCACTGAAGACATTACTCAAGTATTTGGTGAAAAGGCTACTCAAGTAGTAAGTAACTCATCAAAAGGCTGATATTAGAGATCGTGTAATAAAGACAGAACAAAATGTAAAGCTATGTGCAAATTCTGGTATTTAAAAAAATATTAAAATTATTTTAATAACTAAAAAATAAGTCAATGCAGGGAGAAAAAAAATCTAAACCAGTCCTTTTTTTTTTTTAACATAAAACATATAAAACCTATTACCTCCAAAAGCAATATTTACTTCTTGCTGTATATGTCCTTGACCTTTAAATGTCAAGGTAGGTTCAAGTAAGCTTGTGTATTGAAAAAAAAAAAAAAAAAAAACTTTGTGTTTGGAGCCCCTTTTTTTTTTAACATGCTTCAGTCAAGTTATTCACAATAGACAGTGTAGCCCAATATTTTAATCAAGAGTAGAGATATTCTATAAAGGTATCGCTAAACCAAAAATAAAAAGTCTGGTTCAGTAGAATTAGTCCTAAAAGTGTATTTTTTTTTTCAAAAAGTCACTCAAGTAAATCTGACTAAGTAAATGTAACTAGATACTGCCCACTTCTGTTCTTAACTAGTCAACATTTTTTTTGTCATTTTGTCAACCTTAAGTAAGGTAGGAAACTCAGTTCTGCAGAAAATTAAAATATGAAAAAACCTATGTAAAAACCCTTCAATAAAGAAATCATCTGTTAGGGTCTGCAAAAATATGTTAAAGACAGCTGACTCAAGAGTTGTCCAGCAAACAGACACCAGCAGCCTGCAAAAGAAAGATAAGCCGCAAAAGGTCATTACTAAGGAATGTGGTTGTTCACAGAGTGCTGTATCCAAGCATGTTAATGAAAAGTGGAGAAGAAAAAGGTAGACGAGCTTAAGGGATCATACACGAACAAAGAATAAAAGGACTAAATTGCTGCTTAGTGGTATATAGTTAACTTCATGGATTTAAAAAAAAATAATAGCATTTTATTTTATAATGTTTCTACAGCAAGCCTGAAGTTGGTGCAGCCATCTACCAGGAACAGAGGACTCCAAGCTCTTGCATTAGTTGTTAAGCCTCATTGAGATGCTAATTGTATTTTTCTATAAGACCTTCACACCTGCCATTCTGGCCAAAAGTGCCAAAACCTGGTTTCCACACCACAATATCACTATGCTTAATTATCCTACTAAGTCATATCCCCTGACCTCCACAGAGAATTTATGCAAATGACCTACATACTGCTATTCAATCAACCATGGCTTCATCAACACCTCGATGGAATCGTCTGTGGGCCACATCGTATTGATGCAACAATTGATGCAAAATAAGCCCAGATCAAGAATTAAATGCATATCTTGTACAGTGGCCATACTTTTCAGCAATCTGAATTATTTTTTCTCATAAAAAATACATTGTTCTTACAGGATGTTTTGACAGATGTTATCAAACTGACAACAAATGTTGTTTTAAGAGAATTTTAACAGCTTTGATAATAAAGCTTTAAATCACCTAAAAATACTCTATTTCTACATTTATTATGATTATCAGTATATAATTCATAGAAAAATAAAAAAGAACTGCTGAGAACATTCTAAAACATTAAATGAAATATAATTTAATTTTAATTACTTAAGCTTGAAATATTTATACCATCTGGGAGAATATCCAGTGCCAGATGCTGACTGGTCATTACAATAATTAATGTGTCTGGCTGAAGGTTTTGTTAAATAACTTTTCAGGAAGTTGTGAAGCACATTGGGGGAAAAAAAACTCCCTTGACCTTCATTAAGCCCTGTGGTACCTCTGTGACAAGTTAATTAATAGACTGCTCTTTCCACCTCTAAAATTAAACTAAGTTAGGAAGAAGTGTGTACACCTGAACATTTGAACGTTAAACAGAAAATCAGCCTTAGGCACTGTTTATAGATATTGAAACAGATATATTATAGAAATACAAATGTGTCTCCTCTATTTCAAACGGGTGAAATAATAGGGAAAAGGGATTCAACGTTGAACCCAGAGATTTGCTTTAATTCCTCTTTGACCCATTTTCCATCATACACACACATGTTCTCATCTTCCTGCAGGAAAGGAAAGGGTTTACTAATTTTTTCCAGAAAAAAGCTATGTAGTGCAACTCTGGTAAAAATGCAGGAAGTTTTATAACAGACCAATAGCAAATCTGTTAAAAGTATGCAACGTTATCTGCTAAGCTAACAAACACCTCTTGCTTATCTGAACTACACATTCACAATTAACACTTTTTCTCTAAATTCTCTACATCAATTAGGAAATTTGCTAAAAAGTCAGTGACTCAATATTTTTATGTATAGAAACACTTTTACCAATTTGGATTTAAATAAAAAATAAATAAAAATTCATTGTTTTCTAACTAGCAATATATTGGAAAGTGTGTGAGTTAATTATTCTGTCTATACAATTAGACTGAACTTAAATTATATTTCTCAGATTTTTGTGGATCACTTAATTTTGTAAAATTTCTTAAGAGATTGTTATGAATCATAGCTCTCATTGCATCCACTGAATGCAGAGGCTAGCATTAGCTCAAAAACTGCAAAGAGACGCCAGTTAAAAGTTGTTAGTACCATTTCTTATGCTACGTTCACACCTAAAGCAGCAGGCGCAGCAGAAGTAGCTAGTTTACATGCAAAGTCAATGGTTGACGCGCATCAAGGCGGAGCAAAAGGTCCTGCAGCCTATTTTGAGCATCTGAAGCAGTGAAGCATCAGCTGCTGTAGTTAGAAAAATTTAACTTTAGGTGCACGATATGCTACCTCAATCAGAGAAGCTGATCTGGGAGCTGGCAGGGAGACTGACACAGCACTGCTGATGCAGATTGATATAAGCACTCCTCTGAAACAGTTTATGAATGCCTAAATTAACTTAAAATTTCAAAACCTGCCGACAAAATATGTTCAATCTTAATATTCTGGTGCCTGCAGTTTGGATTACGAAAATGAAAAACGCCTTCCAGCCGCAGCAAACAGTAGTGGAAAACTGCAAAGAGGCGACCAGGCCAGAGGCTGCAGTTGAAGGGGATTTCAAGTGACAGAGCACTGCTGGTGTATGGGGGGTCTGAGAGGCTCTGACAGTGAAATAACATTCAAAGGCAGGATCATAATCTTGATAAACTGATTGCAGAGATAAGGTTTTCAGGTGGACTTTCTCACTTAAAAACATATTAAAACTACCTTTTACCCACTTATGACAGCAAATATAGCTGCCATTGTTACAGGCAAAGAAAGGATAGGGTAGCTCCGCCCAACGCGCATCAGAGCCACTTTTCGACCACGCAGCTAGAGCAGCAAAGATGCTTCAGCCGCGCATCAGAACTAAACTTGACAAGCATCAAAAATGAAGCAACACAAGCATTTTTGCTGCTCCTGCTGCGTGCGGTCTGAACGTAGCATTATGCTGACTACAACTGGGATTCATAACTGCTAACTTTAGCTAAACCGTTGATTTTATATAAGAGATGAATGGAAAACAACTTTATTGCTAGTATTGGTTAGTATACTTTAACTGCCTAACAAGCTACTATTGGCAAACCAAACAAATTTGCTGTCAATATCTTATCTTGCTATAATATATATATATATATATATATATATATATATATATATATATATATATATATATATATATATATATATATATATATATATATATATATAAAATATATTTAGATTATACAATATAATAAATGTCTTTAAGACCAACTGTTTCCACATGTTCTGGCTCTTTCATCACAAAAAACATTGATGATCAGAGGTCAAAAAAACCGTCCCAGAATTTCAGCCTCAGTGGTTTGTCAGATATTTGTGAAAAGGTGACCCTAAAATGACTCATTTAGAAACTGCATGTTGATTCTTTAAGTAGCTCATAAAAACGGGAGGGACATACTGTTGGATGCAAGTTTAGCAGCATTTAATTTCATCCCTGTGTGCAGACCTCTATGAAAATAGTTCTTTTTGATGGCTTCAGTGTCATCCACTGTCTAATTCCACTGTGCCAGCAGTTAAAAGAATAAAGCCAAGGAAAAAGAATAATGCATCTCAGGAGAATTAAAAACCCATTCAGGAAAGTTAAATAGCTTAAAAAGAAACCAAATACAGTTTGTAGTGAAAGAAACCTTTAGCATTTTTTTAATTAAACAAAAGCGTATATTTTCTCCAACTACAAACTTCAAAAATGTAGCATGTATGAGGCTGTAGTTCAACATTGTGTCTATCTTCAGTTGCTTCACTGATCTTAAGATAAAAGAATAATAATGAATAACTGTTTTGCACCTAAGTTATTGGGCCACTTATTTATACAAGCAAGAAGCAGAGCTATATTGATGACCGTATAGCTTCAACTAGCCTTTGAAAATGAGTTATTGATCCTTCCTGGCAATTATTTCAGATGGAAACTTAGAAAAAAACAACACTTCTCTGATAAGAAACTGAGGGCATTCTCACAGGCTTACACACAGGTGTTTGTCAGAAGATAAAAACAGATAGAGTACAGATAATGAAAATTTTGAATGGATTTGAACTCATTTCTATTTGGCAATTTTGAGGTTTTTCAATTTAAAAAAAAAGAGCTACAAAGGTAAAACAAAGGTAATCACCAAGGTAAAACTTGATTAGAGAATGTAAAGTTTGTAAATCTTGTAATAGATTAGACAACATAAAGTTTGTAAATCTTGTAATAGTTTAGACAACATAAAGTTTGTAAATCTTGTAATAGATTAGACAACATAAAGTTTGTAAATCTTGTAATAGATTAGACAACATAAAGTTTGTAAATCTTGTAATAGATTAGACAACATAAAGTTTGTAAATCTTGTAATAGATTAGACAACATAAAGTTTGTAAATCTTGTAATAGATTAGACAACATAAAGTTTGTAAATCTTGTAATAGATTAGACAACATAAAGTTTGTAAATCTTGTATATCAAAGAGAGAAACAGATCAGGACCAGGTAATTAAAATCTCCGTACCCTCTACTCCACTGATGCACTTTACACGGTCGCGGACCTCGACATTGTATCCTTCGAAAGACATGAAGACTCCTTCTGGGTGGTAGGGCTCCCGCTGGGCATAGACCTTGGAGTAGCTGTGCTGGAACTCAAAGCGATCGTAGCCATCATACTGCACAATCTTTCCGTATACTTCAAAGTATTTCTCCACCCAGCTGAAGGGAAGGTAGACCTCCGCTCCTTCTCGTCTGCCTTTGATGGTGGATTCATCGTTGATCAGGCAGTCGATTTCTTCATATTTGATTCCACCAACCACGCCAACAACAGGTGGGGGCTCTGGAGGCTGTGGCGGTTGTTGCTGGCTGCTACTGATCTTTGCACTCGGAGCCACAAATGCCGCCCGAGGGAGGAACCGAAGGGAGATGTCACTGGAGCAGCGGTTCCATAACAGCACCGTTATGAGTGTGAAGAGGGCACATATAACTATGAGGGTCTTGTAGTTCACCCGAGCAGCCAGGCAGCGCATTGTCACAACCAGCCTACAAAACATAAGCAAAACATCAGAAGCATGCAAAATGTACATTCACTCAAGTCTGCATTAGGAGAGGTAAACTTTCTTGTGACCTGTAGAGAAAAGCAGAACTTTTTGGGTGAAATTAGTAAGAGTTTTAAAATGCAGGTCATTAAAACTTAACAGTAAACACAAGAAAGTGGATGCATAAGTTTGAATTTACTGTGGGTAAAAAAAAAATTACCAAAAGAAAATAAAACATACAAGGAGACTGAAGAAAAATGCCTTCTATGCAAACATTTTAAGGTCAGATCAAAGAAAAGAATCAAACCGTTTGGCCACAATACAATTTAGGTATGCTTCCAGGGTCATGTTGTTGCTTTCCAACAAAAGACAGCCTTGGGATGTTTGACTTGTTCTGTTTGATAGCTTATCCTTTCCTAGATTTTTAATGTGGATTGATTCCAGGAAGAAGAGCTGGGAGGGTCATAGATGCAAAGTCTGTTCTATAAATAATATTTTAATCTAGCAAAATGTATTTATTTTCTTTTTTACCTGGCAGTGTGCTTAATGTCACATGACAGCATCTGAATGATAAGCATCTCTTGGTTTTACAAAACCTTCAGAATTCCCTGCTTGGTCTCTTTAATTTTGCAAGCCATGGATTTTAAGCATCACACCACAGCCACCCTGTTTGACTGTTGATTCGATCCTGCTTTATATATATATATATATATATATATATATATATATATATATATATATATATATATATATATATATATAAAAAACGACATTTGTTTATTTTAGTGCTGTCAATCGATTTAATTTTTTTAATCGCGATTAATCGCATCAATGCCTGAGTTAACTCGCGATTAATCGCATTTTAATCGCAAATTTTTTTTCAGATTGAAAATCATTTAAATACTCTCGATGACATACAAAAAATACATACAGGCTAGGTTTGTGCCAATGTTCTTTTTTTAAAATGAGAACAGGTCACAGACACTGATTTATGCCATAGAAACATATGGCAAGAAGATGGGGAGGCATATAGCAAAAAATAACAAATATGTAGGCAAAAAAAAAGGCCCTGAAAACAGGCTGATGTAAAAGACAGTCTTTACAGTTAATACAGTCTTTTGAACAAAGACAAGCATTTTACCCTACTGCTATAAAATGTAGTACAGTTAACATTAGATGTTAATTAACCAAGATAATAATGAACAATTTTCAATCAATACATCAAAATCAATAGACCGACATCACTAGATGGAGGTAGTCTATGCTCTAGAAAGTTACTTTTCAGCCTCTTAACAAAAATGAGAACACACACACACCCACTCACCCACACACAGACACACCCACCCACACGCACACACACACACACACCCACCCACACGCACACACACACACACACACACACACACACACACACACACGATACCGACCTGTGGCGAGCACAGACAGCAAGAGTGCCGTAGCAGATTCCATTTCACCTCAGTAATCAGTTTTCTCAGCGTATTTCAGGTTGCTACTAGTTACCAGACACTCAACTTGTTTGTTGGTGGTGGGGCTTAAAGAAAAGGCACTAGCATCACCCAGTGTATGAGCGTCTTTTTTCCTTGAGGAGCTCCGCTCTAGAAGCCTATGAAAAATGCATACACTGGGGGGAAATAGCCCCGCCTTCCCGCAGGCTGCAGCGGGATGTACTTGGAAAATTGTACCATAAAACCACATAGCGTTAATCTCACGTTAAAAAAATTATCGCCGTTAAAATGGCCTCGTGTTAACGCGATAATAACGCGATAATTTTGACAGCACTAGTTTATTTAATGCAATCATCTCAGATAGCAATTAAATGTTTATATTTACAAATAGAGATCTTTCCAGTTTTTATTTTATGAAATATGCGGCACATTTAGCTTTCCATATGCCCCAGTCACATTTGATCCCATTTATAGATTTTTACTTGTGTGATTTCTACTTGTCACACGTTTAAATTAGACTACAAAATGCTCTGTTCAAAATCTTTCCTAAGCAGTTAAGGCTGTACAGTAGGATGGTCAATTTATTCACTTCCACTGCAGCCTTTTTTCAGCAGTGGACGCGCCCTCATTGGTCTGTTCTTAATTATAACTTAATCTAGCAAAGATTGGGAACAAAACCTCGACAGAAAAGGCTGAGTTGTTCCATCAGAGCGCTTTAAGCAATGACCGCCTTCTCGGGCTTCTGCAGGTGAGGTCTTTCTAAAGTTCTGTTTGATCTAAAGCTGATCCTGCGGCTTGAGGCGGCTTCTTCAGGTGAGAACCGCTGTACCTTTCCATTTAAAGTGATGGAGCAACTGACTGGCCATGTACAGAGGGGGAGATTAAGGTTTGTATTTTCTTGTCTCCTCCTGCAGCGCAGCCAGCCTTATGTATGTATAGCAGCTTCACAAACTTCAGAGAAACTGCGTCGACAGCATAACCAGTTAGAAGGAATGGATGGTGGGGGTCTTCCCCAATACCGCAGTAGGTAATCAATAGAAAGTATTTATAGAAAAGGCTAAATTAAAGCTTCAATTTCCTTGCAAACATCTTTAAAAAATAATATTTGTGGCAAAAGATGTAGGAGGCTGATTCAGCCCCCCCCCCGCCGCCCCCCCCCCCCTACCCTGGGCAACTAATCTGGTTGCCCCCCCTGTCGGCAGTTGTGGATGGAATATCATTAATGTTCCCCACAATAGGGAAATTCATGCGTATCAACAACAAAGTAAAAACCAAAAACAGCAACTAGTTTCACACATTTCACTAAGAAACTATAAAATGTTTCACACCTAAAAAAAAGAAACAAAAATCTGAATTAAAAACAGGAATTAAAAATTAGAACAGACTGGAAATGTGCATTACAACAAAAACCTGGTTCAGTATCCAAAGGGATACTGGGTTACTTGGATTATATTAAGTGGACAACATAGCCTGGTGACTGAAACCCATAAATGGTGCATCTTTAGTCAGCATGAGAAAAAGAACCATTCATCCCCCCAAAATAGAAAACTTTTCAAATATTAACACAGCTACAGATATATATATATATATATATTTTTTTTTTTATCTTATTGGCGTTCACTTTTCTATAGTTATCCGTCTCCTACTCCGCTTACCGAGTCAGGCCTTAATCCAAGGACAATGTAGCCTTCCTAATGAGTTTGTCTAAAGTCACTCCCTCTCTGCTATGGATAACCTGCTGCTATAACAAGCTAGTTTATAAATGGCTGATGCCACAAGCGCAGTTTTAACAACTTGAAAATATATATATTAGTCTCTGTCTCCAGGATCAAATTATTTACAGTCAGTTTAAAAATGAGAAACAACTTTTAAGCTTGTATTTCACAGCAATTAGTGTGCTAATAGGGACACCTTTTAAACTGTAAAACTATTTCCACAGAGAGTTAATCATTATGGTTTAGATTGCTATATAAATTTCCCAAATGGACTCTGATGTGAACTGGTGATATATTTTTATTCTAAGGTTGTCGTTTAACTTTAGAGCACTACGCCTCCGACCTGGTCACTTGATACTGCACCTGCAGATCAAACTGAGTCTAAACTCAATTACCCTTTCTAAAAGGTTTACCCCATCACTCATGTCTTGCAATGACAGTTTTGAGTCCACCCATAAGACTTTATTTCAAATGAGCTGCATTAATGTCGCCACTGGGCTATCATTAGTATTGTCTATCCTATATCCACTGCTTAATAAAAAGACCATGCAAAGGTTTTCTTTTCGCAATTATTCAGCGGGTTACCATTTTCTATTGAAAAAGCTTTAATTGCACCACATAAAGCAGACATTTTTCTTCCCCTATTGTGAGTCAGGATTCATGTTTTTCTTTGACATTTCCACCAAGCAAACAAGAAATCAATGCACAACCTTTAGCTTCCTCCTCCACACTAATTACAGCTTACTGCCCACAGAATTTACTGCTAAAGTGAAGACCGAGCAGGGAGAGGGGAAAATCATTACTATCCAAGTTTATTTCACTACCTCATCCTAAATGGGCCCAAGCTAAAAGTAGGAGTGATTAATGTACAATAATTTCAGTGATAGTAATCTACTTCTACAATGCAAAGTCAAATCATTGAGCAAGAGGCATCCAGAACATTGCTGATCTATCAAATAGTTCCAATCAACAAGGATGGTGTACTAAGTGCTTTGAACGGCAAACTTGGAAAGAATGCAAATCATACAATAAGTCATATCGGATTATACTTGCACAATTTGCTGCCCTGTACCGCAGTGTAACATCACAGTCTGATCAATCACTGGGACACTCTTTACCGATATCAGGAGATACGACAGACCAGTAAGGGGATGCAACACCAAACTGACTGAAGCTCCAACTATTGTAGAAAGAAATGCAAGTAATAAAATAAAAATCCCACAGACTGCCCCCTGAAAGATAAGTAGGACTGGTCCTGACAAGGAACTCGGTATAAATGATTGTCTCTTTTTATAGCTCAGTCCTGCTGCTGTTGAGCTTATAGCCTCAGTTGATATACATGGAGGCTTAGGTACAAAAGCATAAACCAATGCCCTCTTTCACAAATGCAACATAGATGTTTTCTTTAGAAAATTAAAAATCTATATATTTTATCACTGCAATTGTGTGAAGTATTTTTTAAAACTTAAAAATTCATATATTGTCTCAAAAAAAAAAAAAAAAGAAATTAAGCATTGGAATAAAAACTTGCAGACTAAGGGCTAGAAGAACACCTTGCACCCAGGTGTTCATGATATCAGCCGCTTAATAATTTTAGGTAGTATGTGGAAAAATGTTAACCTACCAGCAAAAAAAGGGGAAAAAAATAAAAAATAAAACTTCTGATAACACACCGGGGTCAAAGAAAAAACAAAACATAAACAGACGTCCCTTAATCTTCTTTTAAACTGCCAACGACCCTGAATAAGTTGACCTAAAACTCTAAATTCAGCAATTCACTGCCCTCATGGTCAGTCAGGCTGAAGAGCTGCTAAACATTTATCAGAAGACGACTGGGTCAAGAGCAGAGACACGGATTCAAGGTGAAGATGGAAGCAGTAAGACCATGAGGATACACCTAAAGTCAGAGATTACAGAGTTTTTGAGATAGATTAAATAAGAGAGACACCTTGACTGAGTAAACGACCGTACCTGAGTGTGCAGGGTCACCAACACAGGAAAAGACTAAAAAGAGCTTGAGATGTGTGGGTGATGTACTGGTGTGAGCTTGTTTTGATGAGTTAGACCATTTTTAAACGTGGATGAGCTGAAAACATTGCTTAAGCCGTTTCTAAAAGACGTCTGTTAAAACTGCATTTTTCACTTGGAACGTACTAACATATCTGACAGATCCTTGAATCCATCGGACATACAACGATTTCCACAACATATCAGAAGTCAGATTTATTTTTGGAGAATTATTTGTCTTGTTGTGCTTTACAATGTGCAGGATCTTCATTTTAATTCTGACATAGTGTTGTCAATATGGCCAAGGACTGTTATGATCACTATATTTTATGACCAATTTATTCCCAATTTTATGATATTTAGGATTTGTGTAGCAAAATAATGCATTTTTTTATGGAGCCTTCCAAGCATTGATGCTAGAGGATGTTTGGTTCAAAAATATTAAAGATCAATGAAAGTATAACATGCAAAGTAAACATGCTGATTTATTGCATCAAATATCCAATATTCAACTGTAAGGTCTCCATTGCATGATTTCCTAATGCCATGCAACCTTTGGGGAAAGCCTGGAACAAATAATGTAGTTTCTGTAGTTGAATTCTCTCCATGTACCATTTAACAAAATTTTTTGTAAAACAATACAAGAGAGGATGATGGATTTACAGAGTGTTTGCAGTGCTGCAATACATTGGATAGAGATGAGATGGTACTGGTTTTAGTTTCTTACAGTTTGGGTTAGAACTGCTAAACCAGAGGAGCTGATGCTAAGTATAAAACAGAGCGGGTTTGGCACCAGAATCCTTTATTGTAACTTCTGGCACCCCCAGCCAGCCCTCCGTCCTGCTATGTGAATCCTTCCTGAAGCTGATCTAGGTCATCTCTGCCTTTAAATAAGTGCTGACCTCATATTGGCAAGTTAAATCCAGCTTAAACTGGGATTCTCACAGCTACTTTGATGCCATTTACAGCAAAGTAAAAGGCTTATTAGGCTTTGGGAAGGTATGTTTCCGTTGTATTAAGGGTGTTTAATGTGTGATAATAACATTTTAAAAGATGATAAACACAATTAACAAATTGCTTCATGCCTGGGAAAATTACAGACCCTGATATTTTGGCACAAATCCCATACATTTGTTTGTGATTCAAAAGGATTAATTCTAAGTAATTTGTCAAAACCAAAGCTGTCTACTGCATTGCAACACAAGATTGTGTTTAAATACTTATCGCTAAGAGGAAAATTTAATTTTCCCAAAAGACTAAAAACTGAAAAATGTGTGTTGCTTTACAGCATACATATAACAAACTGTTCTATTATTAATGTCCTCTAGATTCAATTTTCACAAATTAAGTCATTTGTAAATCACATTTGCTGCTGAGTAGTAGTTAATTACAAAGCAAACAGCATTTGTGCAGCTTGTTACACACAGTGCTGCATTGTCCCTGATGTATTTTGACCCAGATTTATGTGCATCTATTGGGAGGATGTTCTCTTCAGAAAAACAAGAGCCTTGGCGGTTTCCTAAAAGTCTCAGAATGATTTGTGTTTGTCTTGAAAACTTGAAAACAAATGACCGCCCTTGCTGAGCAGCAAGGACACTAGTTCTGCATTTTAGTCATGTTAAGTAAGAAGACCAAGGTCCTAATGAATACAGATTACAAAAATATTTCTATTTAAAAAAATGTCCTGTGCCAAGGGCAAAAATAAATAAATTTGTTTATAAACAAGTCCCCACAGTCTGTCAATCTATTTGTGTTTGAAATAAACATCACCACTAATGAGCAAGAGCAAAAGGTTAATAAAGTCTTTTCACCAGCTTATTTTGATGTTTATATTTAAAGTATTCAAAGCAAGCTTTTTAGAGATTGTGCTGTACCATGAGGAAAAACTGATGTCTGCCATCACATGAAAATCAAGGAGCTTTACCAGAACATAATCTTTATTTTTGCAACACCTTTGAATTGTGCTGCTTTGGGGAACTCACTTTTTAGCATAGTCCACGTATAGTGGGATCAGAGGTGTGGAATTTGGTACTCTTCATTAATTGATGGCATAAGTTATAACAGGGCTGGTCAAAAGAACTGATTTTTACTGTTACAGTCATTCACTACGATAACAGGCGAAGAATTTCCCATGTAGATAAAGGAAATAAACTTAACTCTACCGTTTTTTGCTGGTGGCTGGCATTTCCTTCCCCTTTTAGACACTGAAGTATGTGTGTAATCACATGACTCCACCGATCCAGTCCGATCAGAAGTGTCAAAAATGGCGGATAAGCCCAGTAAAGAAGTGTCTAAAATTGCTGTAAATTAAATTACATCAGTTAATCCTGGAGAGCCGAGCGAGGCAGAGATGCAGCTGAGCATGCAGAGAAGAAGTCGAGAGCACATTGTCGGAGGTGAGCGGGAGGCAGACTGGTTTTTAGCAAGGGTGTATGAGTTTAAACAATGTGCATTGTTCTGCACACTCGAAATTTAATTTAAAGAAAACTCCAACCTCTTCCAGCATCTACAGCACAACCACGCTGTTGAGTTCAAAGATGTGCAAAAGGCTCCATTGAGCAAAAATGTTTGCTAGAGGTAACATTTTTCTCTTGTTCAGTGAGACATTGTTAAATGTTTAACCCTGAATGGGTACAAGACTGTAAAATGTATTTGAAAGTAATGTGTTAGCCGATTTATTAAATAAATAAATGATGAATAGATCAGTTGCATTTCCTGCACATGCTTTTATTCTTGATAGAGGAGCCGGAGCATTTATTGTGCATTTATCATTATCGAGTTAAACCTGCCAAATTTATTGTGATATTAATTTGAGATCATATCACCAAGTCCTAAGTTATACTTCAGGTTGCATGCGTCCACATAGCAGCGTCATATTAAACAATGTGATCATCTGGTGATGTGCTTGACTTAAGGGTATAGTGGGGGATTTTTTTTTTTAATTCGCAAAAATCTTAGGGAAAAAAATGCACATGCACAGCCCTGTACCCATCCCAGAGGGAACATCTATTAAACGCGTGCGAGAGCATGCACAAACCCATCTCTCCTTGTGCATGCTCTATTCGTAGAACCTTTTTCTCTTATGACCCTTGGCCATTTTCAAAGAACTGCGGTGAAAAAGGTGAGCTTCAATGACTGTCTGAAAACCGTAGTTCACCACAGATATACGCCTGAAAGTGCGCATGCACAGAAAAACTGGACAAGCATGTAGGACAACCTTACGTAAACATATCACCAGAATGATTGACAATTAGGAGGACCACTGATTTAGATGATCCACTAGAAATAAAAGATTATCCACTATACCTTTTACTTACCTAAAAGTTATTCTGATAGCAGAGTTAGAATATCATTATATATTATGGTATTTCTTAACTTAACAATAGCATAATATGAAATGCACCAACTGTTTCTGCACCATCAAATGCCAAACTGTATCCCTGCAAACATGCACATAGGTTTAAGGTTCTTTTCTTAGAGGTGAAATTTTAATAATGTTTTCTGCAGTAACCCATTTCCCCAAATTAGAGCAATGACTATTATACTAACGAAATTTTAAATTTCAGGTATATAAATAAAAACTAAAATTGTCTAGCTGCAGGTTCTTGAAAATTGTAACATCACTCATTGGGGGAAAAAATGAAGTTTATATTAGATGACATTACGATAACCCGTCATCACATTTCTCTCCTGTTGAAATGAGGTTTGAGTTCCGCTTGCAATGTGTCAGGCACGCTTTGAACAAAATACAATAGGATTACAGTTAAATGATTCTGCTGACCACTCTGTTAACCCAGTCAGCCTGATCTGTGGCCCTCCATTCACTGTTCCTGTTCAATCCCCAAGGCACGCTTTAGGGAACAAATGTGCTTTCCGAGCTCTTTATCAACATTAACAAGATTATTTGATCTAAAAACAAATGATGGGCAGTAAAATCCTACCATAGAATTTAATAAATGCTTGCTTTCATAGCTGAATATAAGAAAAAGCACAGGGATATTTTTAGCGGAGTTCATAATATTTTCCCGAAGAATCATTGCTCTCATGATATTAAAGTCCAATATCAAGAGTTCTGCACCATTTGGTAATCTCTATGCCTTTGAACAGAGTGGTTTACCCCTATACCAAATTGATGCCTTTTATTTATTTTCACAATACACCAGCTGTTCTCCACATAGCAGGTTAAGCTGGTTTATAAATACTATAAGTCGGATTGTGAGAGGTGGCAAATCAAAGCTGTGCTAAAATATAATTTAGCCACAGAAGAAAAGGATCAGTTAGCCCCTTGTTTCCCTCAACTTCTTTTAATAAAAAAGGTATATTACATGTAGAATCCATGGAACACGAAAAAGAAACAAGGGGGTTTATTTTTTTGGAATGGTGGTATATCTGGCAATATTTTTTCTGTTTGACTTTCAGTTCTTTTAAATAAATTACCATTAGTTTGCTATAAAACATTTAGCTTACTTGATAAAAATGTATTATGATAGAAGCTTATGATAGAAGGTATGTGTGATAATAAAAAAAAGATCCATTAAAAAGGTGAGCTTCTTTTTTAATTGTAGGTCGAGCCCCAAACTATGCAAGCATCAGCCTCGCAAAACTTTTAACACTGGGAAACATTGTCCTTTTTGATGTGCCATGGTTTGCAATCAATCATTTGGACTGTTTTTCCCTAAGGAGTTATGTTCACAAAATAAAACAAACCAAAAAAAATCTACTTAAGCAAGAACACTTAAGAGTTGTATCACACCTAACTTTGCTAAAGCTAATGATCTGCAGCTCACGCACAGAAATGCTGACAAGTTCACACTGAAGCAGAAAGTGGAAAAAGCTTCACCAAGGTTCAGCAACTTCACCTCCCCGATGAATCCCTGAGGTCCTATCACAGCCGCGCCTAGTAATACAAAGCATCTTTGCTGTTACCAAAGAAGCTTTAAACTTTTTATGGAAATTCTTTGTAACTGTTCATAAAATAGATCCCTAAATAGTCAAAAGCAGCATGCTTTTAGGCTAATCACATGCGCCTATGTGGAGATCATCAGACCATCTTCTAATAAGCCCAAAGAGAATAAGCAACAGATTGTATAATAATGAGCCTATAAACCCTAACAAATGTACTGAAAAGAAAATGCATGTTAAACTAACTGGTGATTTATGTCAATACCAAAAACATCATTTTTTTAAATAGTTTATGGAGTGTTGTTCATGGGGTTGGGTGAGAGTGGAGACCTGACAAAAGGAAATGTAAAACTCAGCTCTCACTCTGCATAATGAGCTATCTGCGACAGAAAATTCATTCTTTAAAAATAGCAAAGGAAGCAATAGCTTCACCAAACATAGTTACAGCAGAATCTTGAAACATATTCACAAGCAAACAGTCGTAACGGTGTATTAAAAATCCATTAAAGCCATGCATAGTGAATAATGAACAGTGCACACGTCTTCCAAAGTTCATCTTGAGTCCAAATCTTCATAGCCTCTTCAGACTGTGCTGAATGGAGGGATACTTGAATATCAGTGCAAGAAGCTATACTATGTATAAACTTCATATTGGCTTAACTTGAAACTCCAGCTAAATCCTGTAAGCCACAGAACCCTAGCAGGAAACTCCTGAGATTAGACATTTAGGGTGAAGGCAGCTGAAAGAGATGGATGAGGATAGGATGGAGAAACTCCAAGGTGAAATGAGCTGTGAAACCACAGACTTGTAACCATGATCTCAATGATTGGCACGTTATGGGTTAATGAGAATGTACTGAGGCACTTTCTGCTGCGTGCTGGTTTAGATGGTGGTGTCATTTATCTTAGATGAGCAGCTTTTCCTTTGTAAAGGAGTGTGCGTTGGAGACATAAGGGAGGTGTGTTGGTGGAGGCATAGGTTGTCACAAAGTGAAGTGTGAAAAGGCACTGGTGTTGAAGTTGTGAGACAGGACACTTTTTTCCTTTATACTAGTCAGCGTTAAATTGTGGAATGCATGCAAAGTTCTCTTTGACTGAATTGGAACAGATGAGACGTGCATTTCTACTTAAGAGTTTTGTCTTTTTTGCAGACTTTCCAGACATTTAAGCGTGTTCCTCCCATTAAAGGAGTTAGGTACCAGTCTGAGACAGCTAGTAAGTAATCAGCTTATTCCGCAGCTAAGAGGCATTTTAGCTCATTTGAAGGCTGTGTGTGTGAACAGGTTGGTATTATGGATTTATGGACAACAGAAATGCTTAATAAACTTAATTCTGGAGGACACCAAGGCTGCTTGAATCTTTATTACAAACATAAACTTGTTCTTTTTTATGTGTTTCACAAATGCAAGTCTAATGCAGATAGATTTAGCTTAAAAGATAATGTGCTTTGTTTTATGGTCCTTAACTATAAGAGGTATTTCCTAATTTATTTCTTACACTGTAGTTTTTAAAATTAGTTTATTTTTTACTATAGAGATTTCTAATAAAAAACTAAAATGATGTTTCAATTTATCCATTTCTTTTGGAGTTTTGCAATAACAAAATTAACAGTCACTCAGTTGGGTGTTGTTGTTTTTTGCATGCAAGCTACAGCAAATGTAGAGAAATCATGTAGGTCAGCATAGTGCTTTAGGTTATAATGGTTTGATCAGGGGTTCATATTTGTTATATAAATAAGTGCAATTAAAGACATTTCTATCTTTGAAACTTTCCACATAAAATGCAAAACCTTTGTCTTTCAGTCTAAGGAAGATTTTCTCTTTGCATGTGATTTACGATAAACTAAAGAACACAAATAAAAATGGGTTTGGTTTGATTAACCAGAGTTATCTGAAGATAAATAAAAAGTGTCAAATTGTTGATAATTTTTTTTACAAAAGTTCAGAGTCTGAAAAAAATCCTAACTTATAAACAGTTTTCTGCATAAATACAAACTCAATTTTGATTTGGCCAGAGTGACAAACAAGCACATTCAATGATTATTAACAGCAGCATTTCCTCTATTGTTTGTTAAGACTGATGTAGTATAAACTGGAAGTAAGATTTAACAATAATTAGAGACTTCACACTCAGATTTTTCTAACCATTATACATTTTTAGCATGTCTATTTCTTCTTTTTTTATTTAAAACGGAGCAAAGTCACCATGGTTGACCAAACCGATTATTTCCATGGACATATATTTAGGTTTCGAATTTAAATAATAAGCAAAATCATTGGTCAACTTTCAAAGACCGCTGTCTTGTCTTGATTGCTGAGAAGAGATGATTTATAATTACTTTAGTGTTTCAATGGCTGATTAAAAAAATAATAATAATAAAATAACAGAAAACAAAACAAACAAAAACAGTGTTTGGTGGTTTAGAAGGTGTTGCATTGAGTCATAACAAAACTTAACCTCCCACTCAAAAAAAACACATCTTGCTTAAAGCTGTAAATAATGTGTGATTATCTTTCCTCCTACGTTACTTAAAAGACAGGAAAATGCACAATTAGGGAGACCTTCACCAAGCAGTCCCACCGACACAAATCTGTAACACAAACAACAATCCTGCTTTGTTCGAAAGCAGTCAGTAAGTGAGTAAACTGCTTTGAGGTTAATACGTGAGTGTGTTTTACTGAAGAGGATTAGGCAAGGCATTACCACAAAGCTTATAGCCAGAGTCTGTAGGGGGATTAAAACATCCAAGACTCAAATGAAGGGGTTAGAAAAGAAAAATCACAGGATTGTTTGAGAAGGAGGTCAAGCAAAGTGCTTGTCCTACAAAGACAAAGTAAACCTGGAAAAAGCAGGGAAGAAAATGATGTCAAACGCTGCAGTAGGATTTGAGAGCAACTGCATTTATTAGGCCAAATCTGAAGTAATAGAAATAGAAAGACTGAAATAGCTTTTAGCACTGTTTTCTGAACTCACTAAACTCCATACTCACATTAGACCAGGGGTAACCAATTAAAAATTAGCGGGGTCCGAATAAAGAAAATCAACAACCAGTAAAGTTCCGGAGACATTTTTAACTATAATCCCTTACTTTAAAAAGAATTTAACACTTAAATAAAATGAGCGTTTATGCATCCATGTTATACATTGAATTTTGAATAAAAAAATATAAAAAATAGAACCTTTTTTTTCCATTTTAAAATCTAAATTGTTTTTGTAGTAGAGAACAACAACCAATCTTTTAGTTTGGTATAAAGACAATTTCCTGAGTCACTTTTTTTTTTTTTTCATAAAACACCTGAACTGACCGTTTATTATTATTTTTCCTTTCTTTTTTTCTGGCTTAATGAGAGCAGTGGGCTTTAGGTTGACATGAAAGGCTTTAAACCTGGGTTTGAATGCCATTCTCAATTAAATATCAAGGTGCTCGTTTTGAGCCTGGATCTATATTTATTTTTGATTATGTTCATGGTGGAGAATCCTGCTTCACAGCAGCACGTTGAGCCAAACATACTAAAAATGTGCAGGGTCATTTTTTCCTCATAGTCTTCTCCTTCTTTCCCATCGCCCGGCTGGCCACAGGTTTTCCTGCTGTGTCTAAAAGTAGCAGCAGCAGCAGCAACTCAGACTGACAGCAGCTCATTGGCTAATTTGCATCATGTGTAGCCTGGTCCCGGACACTCTGGGGGGCTTTACGGTACAAAACGGGAGAAGCGGCACAAGTGACGTTTAGACACCGTCGTCGGACAACATGCAGTAATTTATAAATGTTTTAAATCAGGTTGGGTCCGGATTAGCCAGCAGGTGTTTACAGATCCGGACCGCTAATCTGTGATCTCTGCATTAGACCATTCTACATTTCTAGAGGGCCTTAATCATAACTTTGTGAAAACTATTCCAAACTGGTGGGAAGCCAGAGGTCAGCCATATTAGTTTTTTAATAAGGTAATATAATCTAAAATTAGATTAGATTAATGCTGTCTCTTTGCATATATGCCCCCTGTGAACATTCATCCATACTAGACATAAATGAGGTAAAACTACATACTCAATGAGCAGAATCGTCCTACTTTGAAATCGTCTGCATATAGCAAATTTATATTGTGACTAGGGCTGCAACAACGAATCGATAAAATCGATAAAAATCAAATTTTAAAAGCGTTGGCAACGAATTTCATCATCGATTAGTTGTGTCGCACGATTAATGCGTCATCCGCCGCTGTCGTCATCACATCCACTTGACTGAAACGGGGGAAGAAAAAAAAAATACGGCAGCGCCGCAGGTGCAGTGTTGCCAACTCAGCGATATTTAGCGACTTTTCAGAGCCCTCCAGTGACTATTTTTCAAAAAAGCGACTAGCGACAAATCTGGCGACTTTATCGTGTCACTGGCGACTTTTGGAGACTCTTAGTTAAAGCATGTATCGTTCCTCCAGCGGCAGCTGCTGCCATGGGGCGCCTCCCCCATTCCAACCCCGGTCTACCGCTCCTGCAGGAGTCCCTCTCAGCGCTGCAGTCAGAGCGGCAGGATGTTTACCCTCAGCGTCCAGACTGCAAATGAAGCGCGCATGCGCCGGGATTGACGGCGCAGATTGATCACAATAATTAAAATAGCCTGCGCTTTGTAAAGTGAAAAAAGTCGTAACATGCAACTTTTGTCAAAACAAATTAACATGGCACGGAAGCACCACTGTTATGATGCAGCACCCGAAATAGAAACACGTTGGAGCCTTCTATGGCAGTGAAGAGAGCTGATCAGCAGGATGAGTAACCATGTTTGTTTTGTTTTAAAGTGGGGAAACGTAACGTTAGTTTCTCAGGTAGCTCATCTGATGCTTTCCTTACCTTGTTAGTAGGTTACAGACAGTGATAAGGTTGGCTACTTATTTTACTTTAAATTTCATTTGAATTAGCTTAAGCAGCGTTTATATTTTCTTTATAAATAAATTAACTTGCAAATTATGAGGGCAAGGCTTTTAAAGTTTAAATCTTCTGGCAAAGATAAAGAAGATCCTGCAATTTATGGAAGTAAAGCAGAATAAAATCCAGCAAGATCAGTAATATGTCAATTAATTATATGCCACATTCCCATTTAAATATCTGTCTTTGGAGGATGTGTTTTTTAGCACCCCTAGTTCTCTCATTTTTATTCCAAATACAATTTATAATTTGAATCACAGGGCTATTTTTATCTCTATGGTAAAGTATTTTCTCAAGTAGCAACTTTAACTGCTATACTTTCCTGTCTTAAAAGGCAGAACTCTTCTAGTCTAAAAGAAACTCATTTGTTGAAATGGGGGGACCTATTGTTTGAGCCCCTTAGGAGCTTTTAAAAACAAAAATGTCTTTTTTTGCGCTTTATGAAACAAAGTAGCCTATATTTTGTGGATGTACAGCTACATTTCTCATGTAAGTTTGCATAGTTTTAACACAAACATTTATTTTTCATATTGCACCAGTACAGTTAATGAGCAACCTGTACTTGTGTGCTTGTTTGTTCTGTCTAAAATGTTTATTTTGGAATAAAGAGGTTAATATGAAAAATATTTTTTGTCCGATTCATCGATTAATCGAAAAAATAATAGGCCGATTCATCGATTTTTAAAATAATCGTTAGTTGCAGCCCTAATTGTGACATAACAAAAACAGACTGGTCTGCAGAATGAGAAAAAATTTTCATTCTAGTCTGCAAAGAATTAAAACAAAGCTGGGCAAAACATTATTATTAAACAGTGAGTGTAAAACGAGGTTTGGCTCTAAAAAGAGTTTAATATGTTTGCATGGTGACATTTTTAAGCCTTCCACAGCAGACACAATTATCTTTGTTATACAAGCTAATGAACCTTGTCCAAGTTGAAAGATCCAGAGTTTCTTATACTATCATAACTGATTCAAAGGAGGAACATAAAGGGCTTAGGGGTCCTAGTAACAGACATGCTTATGTATTTCATCATACAGACAAGACTGCAGTTTCCATGCAGTTTGAAGATACAAGAATTAATTTGTATAATGAAGTCAAGATGATATCTGCATGTAAAGGAGGCTGTAGTAGATAAAGTGTTACTTCATTAAAACGACAAAAACAATGAATGTTAGAACAAGGTCACAGTCAAAAGGCATACTTCTATTCTCTGAACTAGTCGGTCCTGGAGAACCTTGAAGATATTCCTGATTTGTGACAAAGACAGCTATATGGTGACTGACCTCTCCAGTTGCTTCAAAAATAAACAAACAGCTGGATCAACATGCCGTCCAACTTCATCATAGTCTGCCAACAGTTCGATCCTCTGCTTCTTCCAACCTGCAGCTTCTTCAGCACCTAAACATAAAAGAAGAAATGTGAACCCCACTTTCAAGATTTTTGAAAATGCATGACGTACAAATATGGAATTTTAGATGCATGACATGCAAGGACATGGCTACAAAGACTAACTGTTTGCCTCCTCTCTCATGCTCTTGTTTGGAATATTAAACAAAATTAAATAGGAAGAGTGAGATTTTTTGCGCTGATTAACTGCTCTGGATGTTTTCAAACGAATGATAATTTGGAACAAACTAATTGGGGAAAAATCCTCTGCAGTTTCACAGTCTCTGGGACTCCAGTCTAAGTGACAACTAAGTGACAACAATGCTGTCATCACTACTCAAAAGAAGAAGGTCCTAAGCATAGTCAAAGCAGTACTGAGCTAAAATGAGATTATTCCTAACAAAAATTGCACCTTACATTTTCTTTGATATGCTTTACATTTTCCTCAGATTAAAAATGTCTTAAGCTTGCATTTGACATTTAAGTAAATATTAAAATGAAAAAATCCGAAGAAGCAAGACGTATAAGAAAAATATGACCAATTAAAGTAAAACATTGCATTTTATGTATTAATTACGTAATTGGCAGTTTAGCACAGATTCCGGGAAAAAAAATAATAACTTTGTACCGCAGTTGCTTTTATGAATAGCAAAAGGGTAGATATTGTTTGGTAAAGCATGAGTCATGTATTTGGTTACACAAATTGCTGGAAAATATACCTCTAAAGCACAAAGACGGATCTGAACCATGCAAAATTTGTGCTCAGTTTGGAAAAAAAAAAAAAAAGTTAAATGTTCCAAGAAACTACAGCACTAGAGGGAACATAGGGTTACCATTCCATATGCTTATACTCATATCTTGGGGGAATGGCGGCTTAGTGGTTAGGGCATAGAGTTCTGAGTTGGAGCCCCATTCCCACAGACCGCCACTCTGGGTCTTAACCCCACACTGGTCCCTGGGCGCCGCACAATGGCAGCCCACTGCTTCCCAAGGGGATGGGTTAAAGGCAGAGAATTTATTTCTCATTGGGAGATCAATAAAGTTCAATTTTTTTTCTCTTTACATGTGCTCTGATAGTAAAGGACCACATACTAGCATAATTTCCCCTCTAATAGCCTGTATAATTATGCACATGAATATTCCAGCTCAGTAAGCAGCAGTGATGCCCCATAAAATAAGACATGAAGCAGAAGAAGGAGCAGTGGTAGCAGCAGCATGCTAACTGGTCAAATGCTCAATAACTTTAAGCAGCCAGACTATTAAGGAGCCATGTCAGTGGTGTGGAGGTACTCCCAAGTGAAAAAGCCCCTGCACATTTATAGGGATATCCCTTAGCTTAGCTCAGCATCCAGACTCTGGTCTGTAAGCAGTTTTTGATGCTCTGAAAACTTTGAAAGCAAAACTCAAGGTAGACTTAATCTCGTGGAAGACTGACTGCAAGTTATGTAAAGAAATGTTATAGGTAGTAAGAAGAAAACAAGCTCAACGTCTCAACTTTATTCAATTCAAGGTAAATTTCCACCTTTGCCTGCTTAGCACATCAGAGAATATGATCAGATAGATGCAACAGCGAAGCCATGTACAAAAGGGAAAGAGCAAACTGTTCTTCTTAAGGCAGTTAAGGTCCTTCAGTGTTTGCAGCAAAATGCTGCATATCTTCTATAAGTCTGTTGAGCAGAGTGTGATCTCTTCTGCCACCATCTGCGGCTAATACAGAAGGCTGGCTCTGTTCGGAGAGAATATCAGAGAATATTTCTTCATAAAGTGAAGAACATCATGGGAACCAGTGAGTATCCTCTTCAGAAAATTGTTAAACAACAACAAAGTGTCTTCAGTGAGAGGCTTCTCTAGATGATCCTTCCTGCCTACAGCTAACAACAACCATAATAACTTATTGAAAACCTGCCCTTGGGTTATTGCTGCATTTAATTATAATTCAATAACATATTGTTGATTTGAATTAAATGTAATTATGATTAACCTTCCATCAGTAATCTATGTAGGCAAGTACTACAATGTCATTGCTTGTAGAAAGCAATGACATTGATAGAAGTCTTTGAACCAATTTTACTGTATGATCTGGTTGAATCGTTTCTGTGAAGTGCCGGCAGAGGACATACACTATATTGCCAAAAGTATTTGCTCACCTGCCTTGACTCACATATGAGCTTAAGTGACATCCCGTTCCTAATCCATAGGGTTCAATATGACGTCGGTCCACCCTTTGCAGCTAGAACAGCTTCAACTCTTCTGGGAAGGCTGTCCACAAGGTTTAGGAGTGTGTTTATGGGAATTTTTGACCATTCTTCCAGAAGCGCATTTGTGAGGTCGCACACTGATGTTGGACGAGAAGGCCTGGCTCTCAGTCTCCGCTCTAATTCATCCCAAAGGTGTTCTATCGGGTTGAGGTCAGGACTCTGTGCAGGCCAGTCAAGTTCATCCACACCAGACTCTGTCATCCATGTCTTTATGGACCTTGCTTTGTGCACTGGTGCACAGTCATGTTGGAAGAGGAAGGGGCCAGCTCCAAACTGTTCCCACAAAGTTGGGAGCATGGAATTGTCCAAAATGTCTTGGTATGCTGAAGCATTCAGAGTTCCTTTCACTGGAACTAAGGGGCCAAGCCCAGCTCCTGAAAAACAACCCCACACCATAATCCCCCCTCCACCAAACTTTACACTTGGCACAATGCAGTCAGACAAGTACCGTTCTCCTGGCAACCGCCAAACCCAGACCCGTCCATCAGATTGCCAGATGGAGAAGCGCGATTCGTCACTCCAGAGAACGCGTCTCCACTGCTCTAGAGTCCAGTGGCGGCGTGCTTTACACCACCGCATCCGACGCTTTGCATTGCACTTGGTGATGTATGGCTTGGATGCAGCTGCTCGACCATGGAAACCCATTCCATGAAGCTCTCTGCGCACTGTTCTTGAGCTAATCTGAAGGCCACATGAAGTTTGGAGGTCTGTAGTGATTGACTCTGCAGAAAGTTGGCGACCTCTTCGCACTATGCGCTTCAGCATCCGCTGACCCCGCTCCGTCAGTTTACGTGGCCTACCACTTCGTGGCTGAGTTGCTGTCGTTCCCAAACACTTCCATTTCTTTTAATACAGCTGACAGTTGACTGTGGAATATTTAGGAAAGAGGAAATTTCACGACTGGATTTGTTGCACAGGTGGCATCCTATCACAGTTCCACGCTGGAATTCACTGAGCTCCTGAGAGCGACCCATTCTTTCACAAATGTTTGTAAAAACAGTCTGCATGCCTAGGTGCTTGAATTTATACACCTGTGGCCATGGAAGTGATTGGAACACCTGATTCCAATAATTTGGATGGGTGAGCAAATACTTTTGGCAATATAGTGTATGTTGTGAATTGACGCTATACAACTAAATAGAAATTGAATTGCACTGGAGTTGGATAAATATTGCACTGGTTTATCCATAAGTGCAATAAATTATCTTTATTTTTGACAAATGTTTTTTGCAAGAATTAATACTTTGTAAGTTTTTAAAGACGTTAACCAATAATGACCATTTTATTTTTCCATTGCTGGGTATTTCTAATTTAATGCTTTTCCTCTATAGTTGTTTTTATTCACAAGTTTTTGATTCAACAAGTATTTTGAAACAATGATGTTCAAGAAATGGGTCAGCCCTGGAATTGAGTCATTTATTTGAACTGATTGTCTAGCCAGCATGAGAGTGTCATAATTGAGGCTGGCTACATGCACTAAAAGAAATCAAGATAAATTACTTTTGAATTATTGAAGCTAAGCAGCCTTTTAGTTCAATTCATAAACAAACACAATTAACAAGTGTATTATTGAACTCTTAGATTTTGACACTGATGCACTATAAATTAATACCAGAAGGCAAATGCATATTTTTAATTGCACCTATGATTAATTTATAGGCTTTTCAATAGCAGGGTCATTAATGTACAGCCAATCCATCAGTGTTTATGTGCAAGGTTTGACGTGGATGGTTTCCTCTGCAATTTATGTAACTGAGTCATTTCCATCCCCACGGGAAAGACATTATTAAATTAAAGACGCTGATAAATCACCAGATCAAAGACGGCATATTGATCACTTCATAAAATGTGGTCATTAACTACGCACTTTAAATAGATGCTGTAGAAAAGAAACCAGCAGGACTTCCTTCTGTTACTGCATGGTTCAACTTGACACAATTTAAAGGGGGAAAAAATTCCTGAAGCTAACAAAATCTAACACTGACATGTTCTTGATTTCTCAAAAGCCAGCAAATGCATTATGACTAATATTAAACCTTGAATGTTTCACATTTTTGAAAAGGAAATAGCAACTCATTTTCTATAACAGGAATTCAGCCTAAAGAAACTTAAAAGCAAAGCCAATCTGGAGGCGAAACCTGTTTTTTTTTTTCTGAAAAGACTACATCACCACCCAATTAGAGAATCCAGGAACTGGTAATGTCAGCAGCAATGCTAATAAATAATCTCTGGCTGTTCTGTAACAGCACTAAGGATCTTTGAGGCAGGTATACGACTTGAAGAAGGTAGATTTGTAAAAAAAAAAAAAATAAATAATAATAATAATTAAATAAAATACAAAATCAAAGCCAATGTCTCTCATGTGTAGTTCCATCTTCCTGAATCTCATCCTGCATCCCTTCTGGTATCCTTTCAAAGCATGAGCATGTGTCGCCTGAACGCTGGGGGAGAGCATTAAGCAGGGCCTCCTACTGAGATCTATAAGCATAATACTTTCTTCTAAGTTCTTGGGATTTTTGTGCACCAAGTTGTTTCTTACCCAAATGAATCTGTGGAGAAAACATGTTTGTTCACATTACATAAAAACACAATATAAGCCAGATGGCAATAATACAGGCTTCTTGTTAAAAATATTCAGAATTATTTTTAATATAATTCACTATAATTATCTTCAGATACTGGTCCAACACATATATGTATTTCAAAGCATTTCATGAATGTCACAGAGTTTCTTCAGTACTTTCTGAAACCAAATCGAAAATACAAAGCATTATGGTCTTGACAAATTAATACTAGTGATTAAAAAAAAAATAAAAAAATCAGTAACCAATGGAAATGACTGTTTATTTGCTAAAACTAATGTCAAGCAATTCAAAATGAAATATTTAATGAATGTATCATAAAGAAAAGGTTTGAAAAGGTTGCTTAAAAAGAGACATGAGCAATAGTTGGCGGAAATACTTTGTTAAACTTTTGATTTTATATCGTACTTTTAACAACAAGATCAATAAAGAAATCTGCATCAGATTAGATTGTGGTTCTTATCATAAATATAGACGTTTACATGGACATAAGTAATCATAGTAAAGGGCCCAGTGGAACAAAACATCCCTGTATTTCATTTGGATTCACCTTGATAGGAATGAAAAGGGTTTCTGCAGAATGCACCCTAAAAAACTAGAAACCATGGATTCTTTTAGTAATCAGTTGATTGATTAATCAATTAATCTAAAAATAAATACTTTCAGTACATTAACATTTCTAATTTAATAAAAATTTGGAATTTAAAAATAAAGAACCTTTAATTGTGCAATGGGTTATATATATATATATATATATATATATATATATATATATATATATATATATATATATATATATATATATATATATATATATATATATATTTTTTTTTTTTTTTTTTTATATATATTATATATATATTTTTTTTCTTCATCTTAAATGAAAAAATGCTTATATTTTTAGAGTTATGTTTTATCTGCTGTGCTAGGTAGGTTATTCTTTAAGCAAATTTCCTGTTTAAGAGTCTGTGTACTATTACTCTAGATAATGATTTGATTGCCCAATTAGTTTATGATTATTTTAATAATCAAACACAATTAATACAAATTATTGTTTCAGATTCATTTCAAACTAGGACTAACTCGGCCGTCTACCAAAATTGAGGTTCAGAGCTGTGAAATTTAGCAGCAGGAGGGAAAGTGTGTTATGACTTTTATCATTTTACTTCATCAGTCTCTTTGGATCTCTAGACAAATCACTACAGCACAGAGGAAAGAAAAACTCCATCTAAAAATAGTATTAGATCTTAAAATTTGATGTGAAGTAGATAAAGAAAAGATTTAAAAAAATGAATCACTCTCTAAAATGTAATCGAAGGCAGTGAAGGTGAAGCAGCTTAGCTTCTCCTCAAGGTTGCCTTAGCATATCAATTAGCATGGCACTGACGCACATTATTGCCTTCACATATTGTCCAATCCTACCAGCATGTCTGAAGTAAAAGGTTGACATCACTGATATGAATCAAGGCCAACTTTATGGCTCCCTCTTGTGAAAACATCTTACACATTAGCCGCAGGGTATTTCTTATAGCTGCTTGACTGGGTGGAAATTCTCTCATTAATTATTATAGATGCTCCACATTTGCTGCCCTCTGACACATGCAGTCATCTATCATGACTTCTTGTGAGGGTAGAAAGAGGGATGATGACCCATCCTGTTGAGCATCCATAATGCATTCATTTTCTCTGAAGAGTCAGTGGCTGGCCAAACATTTAATGATGACACCACTGATATCATGATGGAGCTAACCACCAGCCACTATATGATGCCCAGAGAATCATCAAAGAACTCTGACTCTGCAGACTACAGAACAAAATTAGCTGAGATCTGAGATGTGAAGCCAAAGCAACCTGATTAAATGTAAATCCCTTCTCATCTGGTGCAAAGACAACCAGAACAAAAATGACCTCTAAGCAGATGATATTAAAACCATCCAAATGTCTATTCCACATCTCGAACAGGGTAAATCCCCTTCTTATGTTGCTTAATGTCCAGTGGGACGTTTCATCCATCTGAGATGATTTGGGGAGTCATGTCATCTGCTAGTATTGTTCTGCTGTTTTTTGTTAAGTTCAACGTAAGTAAAGAGTGCAAATTACTTGGGCATACACTGCAAAGTCATTTTTTCTTAAAATAAGTGCGTTTGTTCTTGAATTGAGGTGGTAAGTGAAACACTTTGCCATTGGAACAACACAATTTACATTTAACATAACAAAAAAATTATTGTATTGTCTTGTTTCAAGTGCATATTATCTTATTTTAAGAGTACAAATACTAATTTCATAGGCAAATCATCTTATTTCCCCACTCAAATTAAGGGTTAATACACTTAATTTAAGAATGATTTACTTATTTCAAGATAGTTTTTTCAGTGAGAAGTCAGGAATTTTTCCTTGGGGGTATGCCCACAGTGTCAAAGGTAACAGCTACAAAGGACTTGAAAGACCAAATTTTGATCATGTAAATAACTTTCATTTTTTTATGGAATACTGGTGAGAGGAATACGAGAAAAAAAAAAGATTCAGCAATGAGGACGAGCTAATGTTGCTATCAAAGCAACCTGGGCTTCCTTAGCACGGCTGCAGCCACAGGTGGATCACCTCCAAACGTTGTCATACTGAGGTGGTAATACATGCAAATAGAGCCTTGACCAAGTATGAAGTGCATGTACTGTACATCAAATAGGCATGCATCTCAGAAGACCCAAAATGTTTTAAGTATATTTCGTTAGTTTCCATTTTTCTCAGTGACTGAACATCACAATATAAATACTTTTCCTTAGCTAAAGGCAAAAGAAAATTTTCAACAATTTTTTTTCATTTCAGCTCCCAAAAAAAATTCAAATTCTAACATGAAACGCACCTGTTTTCTTGTGGAGAAACTTAACCTTAATTAATGAGAGGTTAAAACTTTAAATTACTATTCCAACTGACAGAAAAACAAACAAACAAAATGTTCTTTAAATGATTGCAGACGACTTAAGATATATTCAAAGCAGAATTCCTTGATATTTAGGACAACCTCTAAAACTTCATGTCTTTTCAAATTTACCAGCTCCATTTTGCTGTCCCAAAGCAACCTCCTGTCCTTGCAGTATTGTCCTGAAGCACCATTCCCATGCAACCTCCTCCAGCTCTCGAAACATTAGGGTCATTTTCACAGTGGATTAAGCAAAACAAAGAGGGTTTTAGAGGGTCTGGGTCCCAAGCTGTGAGAAACATTATGGCTGTCACAAGCATTTAGGTATATAGTTAGTAAATCTGATGGTTTTTAGGGGTGCTTTATTTATAATAAGGGCTCCTGTTGCATATTTTTAGGGGCAGGTCTAACACTACAATTGATACCTGAAAGCAGACGCCTAATGCACAATGCTTTTATGCCTTTTACCTCTAATGTAGAAACTATTTCATTCAAAATACAGTAATTCATTAAATCTATTCTCTTAAAAAAGGTCACCGGGGGCCTTATTAGACAGAGCCCTGTTGAGTAAGAGTTAAACTCAGGCTTTAACATGCATTCATTACAACCTCAGATACTGGCAACATTAGAGACATGCGCAACAAGAATAAACATGCTCTGGGGAGGCAGGTGAAGTGAAGGCAAAACAAGATCAAAACAGAACCTTGGAAACTAAAGTTCTTTAGAGAGGATTAAGTTGAAAAACCATACCATACAAACTGTGATAGGAAACTAAGTTCAAAGTAAATAAGAAGAACATTTTGGAGCTGAGCAAATACCCAGGGTGCCTGTCAGTATTCTGTGGTACTTCATGTGCTAAAAACCTTATTTGCAGACAAAAGCTGGCTCTCAGAGTCATGCAGTAAGTCAACAAAAGAGAAAACAGCTTAAAACCAACATTTAGCAACAGAAATAAATGAGTTAAAGCTTAGAGATCTTTAAATGTCTAACTGAACTTTTAAGAAGTTTAAAACTGCAGATGTATACTGTAACTACTAATGGTTATTTGTATGTCTGTAAAATACAATGAAAAATGTTGTTAAGATGGACATAGCAAATCCAATTCACCCATTAGTCACCTCTGGTAAGTAACAACAGATTTCTGAACCATCAGTTTAGGTTATTTTAAAAAAGCTTAATTTCTGTAAAATAGTAGTACCCCAAGCTGCAATAGCTGGGTAGGAAAAAAAATAAATAAATAAAAAAGGCGAAACAAATTCTTAACTTTGAAAATACATGTGACGTTATTTATGGCTTTTTATCTCAACATTTTATTTTAGAAAAAAAAGGTTGAGAAAAATCCCAAAATTATTTGGGGCATCACTTTTACTTATTTCCTAAAACAACATTTTTTCCCATTATCTCTGTGAAGCTAAGACTTTGGTTAAGCCGTTTCAAATACAAAAACAGTTTGGTGGGTTTAAATTAGTAATGGGCCATTATCGGCGTTAAAACGCTGCATTAACAGCAGACTCTTATCGGGTGATAAAAAAATAGCGCTGTTAATCTATTCTCACAGTTGGGTTGGGAGCTGGGTCTATACTAATGATGAGAAGCACATATATAAACACAACTCCATCAGCCAAGCCAACCAATCTCCTCACTCAGTGGATAGTCCCAAGCTGCCAACCCATCAGCATGGATAAGGCGCTCCAGCTCATTCTATCATGAGGAGAATACATGACCAGCACGCCGTGGATAAAGCTGCGAAAGATAAGAAGTTGGTCAAGGCGACGCGCGTGTCACATTTTTGGAGACACTATATTGTTAAAGTGGGACATCTATAACTGGAAGTGGGACACTATTTTTGCAGCTAAAACACAGTAACAAATTAGCAAGAAAAAATGTATAACTGCGTCTTCTTTTTTCAACACTCTTCTTGCGCCCTTGTTGGCTATTTTCCATGAACTGTTTGATTTTGCGATGATTCCGCTTCAAAAGCTTGGCAATTCCCAAACTGCTGCACCCCTCTGGAAGACATCTGACAATTCTTGACTTTTCAGAGTCTGTCAGATCTCTTTTCTGACCCATTTTATCAAAGCAAAGGAAGTTGGCTAATAAATAAGCACACCTTATATAGGGTGTTGATGTCATTAGGCCACACCGCTTCTCATTACAGAGATGCACACCACCTGATTTACTTAATTGGTAGTTGGCTTATACAGCCTAGAGTAGAACAACATATATGAAAAGGATGATGTGGTCGAAATACTAATTTGTCTAATAATTCTGCACACAGTGTATTTTGCAAAACCATAACAGTAGTTTTGATTATGCAATCTAAGCTAGGTCTTTCATTTTCTGCTAAACTTGATTTTTTTTTTTTTTTGCAGATAACTTTTAAAATTATTTAGTAATATTTTAAATTATTTCATAATGAAGCAATAACCAGCTCAATGATAATATATCCAGCACAAAGGTTGTTTTTCTATCCAATATCCAATGTATGAAATAATACTAAAGCTGAGCAAGTTAAGCCAGAGCTAAACAACTATAAGTGGTATTTTCACCTGAAAATATTCCATCACAAATAAGAAATAAATAATGAAAAATCCAAATACCAGTAGGATTACATCCTACCTGCTGTTGTGTCTGAGAGCTGCTCTGAACTTGTTAGCAGCACAGACACTGCGGCAGGAGCTCTGAAAAAAGAAGAGGGCTGTGCCCCAGCTGTCTTTCATATGAAGACAAGACTTGTATCTTCAGAACCTTGTTAGTTCTGAAAAAAGGCCAAAGACTGCAAAGGAATATTAAACAGCTAAAACTGCTAAAAAAATAAAAAAATAAATAAAAAAGGATTTGGGGAAAGAGTGGGAAACCTCTAAAAGTCTTTGATGGTATGTTTTGCTCCATCTTCAGCAGATATGATGGAATGGAAAAAATGAAGACAGTTGAATAAAGAAAATCTGATGGCAGAAGAGAGGCGAGGGGTTATTCTTCTCCCTTCACAGTTCTGCATATCCATATATTGTTATTCGTCAATCAGAGAGGCTTGTTCTTGAAATGTCATGAATTCTATCTGAAAGGAGAACAGTCAGCCAGAAATAGAAATTAAAAAGGGAGAAGTATACAATAGAGAGACTTGGGTCATTGTTTGGACGCACTCTGCTTCTCCCTTCAAGCAACTAAAGATGTAAAAAGACACATTTGAGTTGTTGATATAAAAGCCTAAACTCTGCTATGCATCATATTAAAAAAAAACAACAACTCATATTTAAAGGAATCAGTTAAAGATAAACTGAACCAGAATCTAACTTGGTGATGCAAAGATGAGCCTTAGAAAATGTCTCGACTTAGTATTAACTAGTATTATTAGTATCATTATAGTATTCCATAGAATTCCTTGGCTCCTTCCATATTATAAAAATAAAAAGCTAGACCATTGTTTTATTAGGTGTTAAGTATTATTTTTTCGATTAATCGATGAATCGGACAAAAAATATTTTTTATATTAACCTCTTTATTCCAAAATAAACATTTTAGACAGAAATAACAAGCACACAAGTACAGGTTGCTCATTAACTGTACTGGTGCAATATGAAAAATTAATGTTTGTGTTAAAACTACGCAAACTTACATGAGAAATGTAGCTGTACATCCACAAAATATAGGCTACTTTGTTTCATAAAGTGCAAAAAATACATTTTTGTTTTTAAAAGCCCCTAAGGGGTTCAAACAATAGGCCCCCCCATTTCAACAAATGAGGTTTTTTTTATACTAGAAGAGTTCTGCCTTTTAAGACAGAAAAGTATAGCAGTTAAAGTTGCTACTTGAGAAAATACTGAACCATAGAGATAAAAAATAGCCCTGTGATTCAAATTATAAATTGTATTTGGAATAAAAATGAGAGAACTAGGGGTGCTAAAACACACATCCTCCAAAGACAGATATTTACATGGGAATGTGGCAGATAATTAATTGACATATTACTGATCTTGCTGGATTTTATTCTGCTTTACTTCCATAAATTGCAGGATCTTCTTTACTTTATCTTTGCCAGAAGATTTAAATTTTAAAAGCCTTGCCCTCATAATTTGCAAGTTAATTTATTTATAAAGAAAATATAAACGCTGCTTAAGCTAATTCAAATGAAATTAAAAGCAAAATAAGTAGCCAACCTTATCACTGTCTGTAACCTACTAACACGGTAAGTAAAGCATCAGATGAGCTACCTGAGAAACTAACGTTACGTTTCCCCACTTTAAAACGAAACAAGCATGGTGGTTCCGTGCCATGTTAATTTCTTTTGAAAAAAGTTGCATGTTATCACTTTTTTCGCTTTACAAAGCGCAGGCTATTTTAATTATTGTGATCAATTTGCGCCGTCAATCCCGGTGCATGCGCGCTTCATTTGCAATCTGGACGCTGAGGCTCTGACTGCAGCGCTGAGAGGGACTCCTGCGGGAAAACGCGGTTGGGGTGGGGGAGGCGCCCCACGGCAGAGTAGGAATGATACATGCTTTCACTAAGAGTCTCCAAAAGCCGCCAGTGACACAGAAAAAAGTCGGCAGATTTGTCGCTAGTCGCCTTTTTGAAAAATAGTCGCTGGAGGGGTCTGAAAAGTTGCTGAGTTGGCAACACTGCACCTCCGGCGCTGACTCGCTCTGCCATATTTTTTTTTCTTCCTCTTTCAGTCAAGAGGCAGTGATGACGGCGCGGCGGATGACGCAATAAGCGCGCGACACAACTAATCGATGATGAAATTCGTTGCCAACGCTTTTAAAAGTCGATTTTTATCGATTTTATCGATTCGTTGTTGCAGCCCTAGTGTTAAGTTTTTTAATTAGATTGCGCTAAACACATTTTTAGTAGCACACCTTTAAAGCATTTTTTATACCAAAATAAACGCACAGTAAGGCCTACTCACAAACAACAGAACTGAGTCAGGGAGCGGATTAGAAAGTCTTGATGTAGTTTTTGGTTTGTTTTAAATTTAGCCTCCAACATTGTAACTAATAATATTTGCAAAAAGAGTAGCACAAAACAGCTGTCAACAGCTGTACAAGTTATCAGTAGTCTGATAACTTGTACTCTACTTTAATAACATCTGTCGTTTTCAAAAGAGACATTTCTAATTTAGTCTATAGGGAAAAAAAGACATCTCTGAAAGAATCGTAGTTATAAAATGAAAAGGCGGACACATTGAGATTTCATATTTTAAGCACCTCAACACGCCCAGCAAAAGAATTCAGGAGAAATGTCAGAAATCTTTAGGTCGTTTTGCAACAAGGATGAACATGTGGAGAAACTGGGCTGGGAGCTGTTCAGAAGAAGCGCCCTAAAGGGTTTTTTTTTTTTTTTGAGGGGTAGGAGGGATCCCTCCTTCAAACTGACCTCATTCTTACTTTATTCTACATTTACTGCCATCTGCCAATCAGCAGCTTTCTGTCCGGAGTCTAAGTGCTGTTTGTCTTGCTGCAGCTCACAGACCTTTTCCTTCACTTTGACTCACATGAAAAGCATAATTTCATTGCAATACATACCTCACAATATTAATTGGTTTTGAACTCTATGCAATATATAATCCTCCTGCTTTCTACATTTATATTAAAGAATTGCTGTTTGATAAAGTCTATCAATTTGTAATTGAGCTTACAATATAACTCAGAAGGGAGCTTGGCTGTCACACCTCTGTCACTGTCCACCTAAACCATTTCAGAATTGAGAAACCTAACGGTCTGTTTTTAATGCTAAGATTAGATGCAGATCTAATTGCTTACCAAATAAACTTTAAACAGAGGCTGGTAGAACCAGTGTGATTGCTTCCATCATTTTTAAAACAGGCAGAGAAAAAGTTAGCAAACAATGACCTTATTATATGCTTGAGAAAAAAAAAAAATTACGTACCAGAAAATCTTTCAGATGTTAAAGGACTGGAAGACCATCAAACAGTAGTGTCCTGGCTGGCGTTTCCATCAAGCAATGTGGCTGATTATTCTTTTAATTAAATATGCAATGACCCAGCTTCTCATGGCCAAAATAACAGTTTGCTGTTGGGGTGAACTGCTTATTTAAAAAACGTCCAATTTAATGACTAATCTACATCCAACAAAAAAAAAAAAAAAAAAAAAAAAAAAAAAAAAGAAATGTGCTGCTGACTCCTGGAAACCTGTAGTGTTTTAAACCAAGAGGAAAGAATTTGAATGTCAATTTTTTTCATTAAAGCACAATTTGTCTGAAAAAAGAATAACTGACCCCCCACTGTCACTTCCAGAAGCGGCTCTGCAGCACTATCTGCCAGAGTGGCAATGCAGAGGTAGCCCATTCTCCCTCATTGTTTAAAGGTAAAAATGTTAAGTTTTTCTAAAATAGATATTAGGAACTGAAAGATCAATATTATATCGGGCAGTCAAATATCACAATATATCACCAAATTGATTTCCCCCCACACCCCAGCCGGTGACAGGACAAACTCCTGTAACCCAGACAGGCAGGTTTGACCAAGGAGCTTGGATTCATAGACCCCAGCTCTATCTAACTACAGGTGCTGGTCATAAAATTAGAATATCATGAAAAAGTAGATTGATTTCAGTAATTCCATTTAAAAAGTGAAACTTGTATATTATATTCATACATTACATACAAACTCATATATTTCAGATGTTTATTTTGTTTAATTTTGATGATTACAAATGACAACAAATGAAAATCTCAAATTCATCATATCAGAAAATTAGAATATTGTGAAAAGGTTCAAAATTGATGGCCCCTGGTGCCACACTCTAATCAGCTAATTAACTCAAACCACCTGCAAAAGCCTTTAAATGGTCTTTCAGTCTAGTTCTATAGGCTACACAATCATGGGGAAGACTGCTGACTTGACAGTTGTCCAAAAGACGACCATCGACACCTTGAACAAGGAGGGCAAGACACAAAAGGTCATCGCTAAAGAGGCTGGCTGTTCACAGAGCTCAGTGTCCAAGCACATTAATAGAGAGGCGAAGGGAAGGAAAAGATGTGGTCGAAAAAAGTGTACAAGCAAGAGAGATAACCGCACCCTGGAGAGGATTGTGAAACAAAACCTTTAAAAAATTTCGGGGAGATTCACAAAGAGTGGACTGCAGCTGGAGTGAGTGCTTCAAGAACCACCACACACAGACGTATGAAAGACATGGGTTTCTGCTGTCGCATTCCTTGTGTCAAGCCACTCTTGAACCACAGACAGCGTCAGAAGCGTCTTGCCTGGGCTAAAGAGAAACAGGACTGGACTGCTGGTGAGTGGTCCAAAGTCATGTTCTCTGATGAAAGTAAATTTTGCATTTCCTTTGGAAATCAAAGTCCCAGAGTCTGGAGGAAAAGAAGAGAGGCACTTCATCCACGTTGCTTGAAGTCCAGTGTAAAGTTTCCACAGTCAGTGATGGTTTGGGGTGCCATGTCATCTGCTGGTGTTGGTCCATTGTGTTTTCTGAGGTCCAGGGTCAACGCAGCCACATACCAGGAAGTTTTAGAGCACTTCATGCTTCCTGCAGCTGACCAACTTTTTGGAGATGCAGATTTCATTTTCCAACAGGACTTGGCACCTGCACACAGTGCCAAAGCTACCAGTACCTGGTTGAAGGACCATGGTATCCCTGTTCTTAATTGGCCAGCAAACTCTCCTGACCTTAACCCCATAGAAAATCTATGGGGTATTGTGAAGAAGAAGATGCAATACACCAGACCCAACAATTCAGAAGAGCTAAAAGCCACTATTAGAGCAACCTGGGCTATCATAACACCTGAGCAGTGCCACAGACTGATCGACTCCATGCCACGCCGCATTGCTGCAGTAATACAGGCCAAAGGAGGCCCAACTAAATACTGAGTGCTGTACATGCTCATACTTTTCATGTTCATACTTTTCAGTTGGCCAACATTTCTATAAATCCTTTGTTTTTATTGGTCTTCAGTAATATTCTAATTTTCTGATATGATGAATTTGAGATTTTCATTAGTTGTCATTTGTAATCATCAAAATTAAACAAAATAAACATCTGAAATATATGAGTTTGTATGTAATGTATGAATATAATATACAAGTTTCACTTTTTAAATGGAATTACTGAAATCAATCTACTTTTTCATGATATTCTAATTTTATGACCAGCACCTGTACTTTGTTTTGTCCTTTGGCAAGACACTCTGCCCACACTGCCTATTGATAGTGGTTAGAGGGCCTGGTGGCGCCTGTGTACAGCAGCCTTAGTTCTGCTAAAGTGTCCCAGGGCAGCTGTGGCAACAACAGAGCCTGCCAACATCAGAATATGTGTGAATGGGTGAATGTAGCGTAAAGCACTTTGAAGTGCCCTGACTTGATAAGGAGCCACCTAACTTCAGGCCATTTACCATACAAAATGGCTCAAAACATCACACTTTAAACTTGAAGTTAAGGAAGAGGTGTCTTTTCAACCTACTGTTATCTCTGGGAAAAAGAAACATGATGTCTCTAACCTTGAAATAACCGTTCAACAAACAAACAAAACAAAAAAAATGCTGTTTAACAGACTGTTGCTTTATGTGTTTAAAATCAAAAACTGTTTTTTTTTTTTATTGGATTGAATTTAATGGATGTTTTTTTTAAAGACTCTTCCGTTTGTGACCTGATGATCACCCGAGTTGATCAAAGGAAAATCTGCAATGCCAAGTGGAAAAATCTCTACATTATATCATCCACAAATCATACCCTATAATTTCCAGTAATATATACATATTCACCTCAATTGGTTTTGTTTTCTTATGCCAAAAAGAAAATGTTAATATATTCAGACCAGTTCAAGATATGGCGATAAGCATTTCCTGTAAAATTATTCAATGTTAAGAGGTCTTTGAAAGCTAGGGTCAAAGGTGAATCTATGCAGGGCAGTGAACCAGATGACAATGTGAGGAAAAGCAAAGATGGGAAGATGTTTCTACTTGAATAAGAGGGCAAAATGTATTTATTTGGTTGCATATCCATTTAAAATCTCTCAAAGAAGCAAGTTTCCTTCTTTTTCCAAACATGGCCCTAAAAAACTGAAGCAATTTCACAAATAATTTAAGATTAGGTACTAATTAAACAGAACATGAGATAATGCATCTAACAGTTGGAGAGGCAAGATGATTCATGAATTAACCGAAAGTGGATTGAGCTTATTGGTCAGCTAATCATTAAAACCTGAGTTTTCTCTTTTAACAAGATTAATCTTTCAATAATATGAAGGGCTAAATATTTTGTTTTTGCAATATACAGAGTAAACAAAAAAAGAAAGTTAAAAGTTATTTATATTTTAACAATTTGTTGTACCAATTCTATCAAATAGTGGCTGAATACAGAAAAAAAAAGTTCTTACATTTTATTAAACTTATTTATAAGATATAACAAAACAGAAACCTATTAGAAAACTGAAAAGAATTATATAAAACATTTGATTTTCAATGCACAGAGATGTAAAGTTAAAAATAAAATATTGTATTTTTTACTTTGACTTGTTATGAGATTATATACCCCTTTGTTTAAATGAAATCAACGCTAACTGTTATATAGCTCTCCACTTTTAGTGTAATGCAGCATTCAGTGCTGGGAAAGACTATAAGCTGTTAGCAGGGCTTTTAGACAACTGCTTCCTGTTGCTCTCAGAGGAGAGTTAAAACTTTATAAAGTGCATAAACGCTCAAAAGCCTTCTCCATCTACCGTGCTTATTGCTAGCAAGTTTTTGTCTATCATGTTACAAATATTTAGCATATTGCCCTCCATTTTTCTATCACTTCCTTACATCTGAAGCACATAAGAGAAGATGATGCTGCATAGTCATGCAGCAAGGCTAAATGGGCGCTACCTAGGGGTGTAAATAATAATCGTTTTGTATCGATGCATCGATCCAACAGCCGACGATCCAATGCATCGATACATCCGCAAGAGAATCGATTCATGTTTTTTTTTCCTCCGGTTTTTTTTTTTTTCATTTTGCTCCTGGATGTAATTCTCCCTCCTGTGCTGCGGTGGCGCTAAACCTATTTTGCCCTCCTAGCTCACTTCCTGGTTATACTCTTACAGCAGTGTGTTGCAGCAAGCTTGACACAGACATTTTTGATCTGTGCTCAATATTGAAGCGTGGTCTGAGCTACACGCTGTGGGTCTAGATACAGCCAGGGTGGTGAGGAAGTGGGGGCGAGTTTAGTCCGATGGCGGAGGGAAATGAGGGCCAAAAAGAGCGGAGATCCAGGTGGAAAAAGGGTCTCAGCGTTCTCACGCACCTCGCTCTTCTAGCGGGTCAAACTTCACGAGTTGTTTTCTGCAATTTCGGTCATAAAAACAAAACAAGCCGGCCTCCTGTCTGCGGCACTGTCAGTGGTCAGCAATTTGGGAGAGGTGCAGCGGAGCATCTGTGGAGGGGGCGGGGACGTCTGGAGCCGAGGTATTGAATTGTACTCATTGCATTGATTTTGTGCAGTATTTTCTGAGGCAAGGCCTTTCAGAATCTATAACGCAGGGGTATTATTATTTTTCTTCAGTGGATGAGATTTTAATAGGAATAGGTGGAGTACAACTTTTATACTTCTGTTATTTGCTGTTGTTTCTCAAAAATGCATAACGATATTACAGCAAATATGATGTTACAGTCTATCCTGTAAGGTAAAAAAATAAAATAAAATGAACCAATTAATTTAATCGAATCGTGGTGCATTCTTGAATATCCAAAATAATCAAGTCGTTGGGTCAGGAAATCTATACTGAATCGAATCGCCATGATGGATGTGATTTACACCCCTAGCGCCATAGGTGATAATTTTAGGAGTTTATTGATTGTTTATATTTACAAACAGAACTGCATATGGTGTGTTGCAAAGTCTGTTACCATCAAAGTTTGTAAATGCTGCTGATCCGGATTCTCAATGGATTAATTTTTCTGCTTTAGCATAACTCTGCCCAGCATTATCTCTTCTGCACATACCAGTGAGCAAAGATCAGCGGCGCCCAATAGTGGACGGCAATAACGCTCCAACACCAAGAAGGATTCCTTTTAAAAGGATGTTATCAATTATTCAGGTGGACATTTTTTTTTCTGATAAACCATCCTTCAAAAAGTAATCACAAGTCATTTGAACTCAAACCACTATTGATAAACTGGTACTGCAGTAGAAACACTTAATAATCCCTAACTAACATGGAAGGACAACACAAAATGGAAAGCTTTGAAATTAAAAGTTTATAATTGGATGTTTGTGTCCAATCAACAGGAAGAAATACAACATTTCCAGCTTTTACCAGCAAGAATTGATTTACAGTTTTTTTGTGCCATTGTTCTGCAGTTCACATAATCAGCATCTTATGCAAGATAGAATCTAAAGTAGCCAAAGGCAGGCTGTGTTGGAAAGACAATTTAAAGCTTCAGTAGAGAGGCCAGTAGATTTTAATATCCTCGTTCTCATCCAGCAGTGTTCAATGCTAAGCAATATAACTGTATTGTGTTATTGCAAATGGCTTTCTAATATTGCGGTAATAATAGAATGAGTGAATCAGTGAAATAATGAGTGGGAAGACATAAGCTGACCAGTAAAAGAGGGCCTAAATCCTCTCTGGTCTGCCAGTTTGAGCTGAAGCTCATTAGCAGAGAGGTTGCTGAAATGACCAAAAAAAATGTACTGCTCATTTGTTTGGAAAATAGGAATAGAAAGACTGAGAGCTTTGCTCAGGGAAACATAGTTTAAAGCCTCCAAATTCACGGTATGAACTAGCATCTGTATGTCCTTCCATTCAGCAAGCTTCAGGATGTCCAAGAAGGGAGCAGAGTGCTTCTTTAGAGAGCACAATTCAACAAGGAAAATATTTGAAAGCAAAAAGAAGGTTCTCGTTGGAGCATAACTCTTCATGTTTTAAAAAAAAAAAAAGGTCTGTTATTTTTTCATGTCAGCTTGTCATGACATGAGCAGGTTTAGTGCAACTTCCCTAAACGGATGGGTGTTTTGATAGGGGATTAAACCTCTTAGAAACCAAACAACCAAAATGTTTCATGATGTTTCAATCAGAAAAAAGTAGGCATGTGACAAGACAAGAGTATTAGAGATCTGCAGTTTTTTTTAGCGGATTATGTTTCCAAATCGCCAGAGATGGGAAGTAACGAAGTACAAATACTTCGTTACTGTACTCAAGTAGATTTTTCTGATAATTTTACTTTACTTTACTACTTCTTTTTATGGCGACTTTTTACTTCTACTCCTTACATTTTTACACAAATATCTGTACTTTCTACTCCTTACATTTTAAAAAATTGGCTCGTTACTTTAGTTTTGAATCATTTCAATGGAGTTACCGTTATTATTTTTCACGTCATCAATACCAAATTCAATCTAATTGGATGGGAATCTACGTTGCATTTGACGCACCACTGCAAGATGAATCGACAGATTCGGCGGTATTCATTCGCAGCAAATCATTGCAGCTTGGTGGCGGTGGCGTTAGCATAGTAGTATGGACGACGAGATGATTGAAAATGAACACAACAGAGATCTAGTCCTATTGGCAGACATCCATTTAAAATGTAGGCAACGGCATGAAAAAAGTGGTTTCTACTTTTACTTTTATACTTCAAGTAAATTTACAAGCCTGTACTTTGTTACTTTTACTTGAGTAAAGAAGTTTAATCAGCACTTCCACTTTTACCAGAGTATTTTTTAACACAAGTATCTGTACTTTTACTCAAGTACGGAAAGTGAGTACTTTTGCCATCTCTGCAAATCGCAAATATAAATAGTAATCTCTGCACTGTTACATTTACTTTCTTATTGCTTTAGGCATAAGATCATCAATAAGTACCAGGGACTGAGGTCTTGAGATCGGTCTCAAGCTGTTTTTTCCTCGTCTTGGCCTCAGACTTTGTTCTTTATGCCTTGGTTGTGGTCTTGGTCTCATTTTGTTTGTTCTCGACAAATTGAATCATTGCAGGTTTGAGGCTTTGTAATTTAGTAAGAAAAATAAATTATGATGAGACAAAACAGCTCCGTTTGATCTTTACCTGCATAAACAGATAGCACTGCATGTGAATTAGAAACGTCAGTAATCAGAGCACTACTGGATCCCGCCAGTTCAGACTAAATTCAATGCTATTATTCATGATTACCCTGAAATCTTTATTGTGGATTTGATCCATTGCTTTAGAAAAGCTATCATTTACCTTCAGTCTTGCTTTCACTGAGAACACACCTTCTGTCTCACCAATGAACACGTCCTCAGTTTTAAAAAATTATTAAATGTGGTTTTCAGAAGCATTTGTTGAAATGAACAACAAATTATGTTCACCTTTAGGATTTAGCATACATAACTGGTATATAAAATAAAATAGTTTTACTATGTTCTACTTTATACAGGGTAAAAACTTTACAACAGACACAAAAGAAAGTAAGGGCCTAATTTACTCAACCTTCGGGTAAATGTGACAAGTGCTGTGTTATTTAACTCAGTAGGAGGGATTCAACACATCCGCCAAGGAAACTAATGAAAACAGATGCAGAACAACCATTTGAACACTAAGCAAACAGAGGCTATAAACTGAAAACAACACACCAATGCTAGTATAACACTGTTCTATTAGCCACACAAGCAATCTTTTCAAATAGGGGCAGAAAAGAATTGGGATAAACATGTTTGCGCTTTTACAGCTGGCTTTAAGTCAGGTATTATTTATCAGTAATATGGCAATAACTTGCTCTTTCAGTGTTTATAATCATGTAAAAATATAAAAGTGTCTTTAAAAAGACACATTAAGCAACTTTATTATTGTAAAATATGACAAATATACAAAATGCAAACTAATTAAGCTCACAGAATGTGTATCTGTATGTTACTGCATTTTCTAACATTAATATTAGTTTATTATGGCAGTTGTTGGTTTAAAATGCAAGAAGAAATTTTTCTGGGATTAATTAACCATTGTTCCATTATTTTTTGCATTTTATGGTAAACCAATATAATGTCTTAAATTATTTGATGAAATTCTAAGCATTCAGTCATGGTCTTGGTCTCGGAAGGTCTGGTCTTAGTCTTGAAGGGGGGTGGTGTAGGTACCAGATCTGATCGGGTGGTCAGATCTTCTTGGGGTCCTGCCCCATTTTATGACGTAAATATATGGCAACTCCTCTCGACAAACACTGCACCCGTTACTTAAGGATGAAATCTCTTTTGGAGTCTCAACATAGTACATATTATTTTTTCATAGGTCTAAAGTAGCAAAAAGTAGAAAACAATCACTCTTAGTCTTGAAGGAAAGTATTGCTTTCTAAGACTGAGCTCTGCCATTTACCAAGGTGACTAAAAAGGCTTGGCTTATTTAAATTTTTTATTAAGATCTGAGGGCAGTGGAGGACAAATGGGATATCTTAAAAAAATATTTTGATAGAGATTTTAGACAAATAAAACTGAAATTGAACGGTTGTTGTTGGCACGAAGTTAAAAGTAGTGTAGCTTAATATGGCTAACCTGTTAGCTACTGAACACTGCTAGCCAAAGCGCTACACAACTCTGCCCCTTTATATCATGGTCTTGCAGTTACTTTCTTCACCATAAACAGATTTTTTCAGTTTTGTTATCGATCAGGTAAAACTTTATCAGTCAGTAGACACGCTAACACTACAGATGCTTCCCACTCGGAGCATATATTGGACGCTGTTTGATGTTATTATCGTTATCAGGGCACCAAAATGTTTTACATCAATGTTCAGCCAATCATGTAGCGTAACGTCACTGGCATGGGTAGGGTCCGAGCAGATCTGATCACCCGAGCAAATCTGGTACTTACACCGGTTGACTTGACCCCAGCCATGATGGGTACCAATGCATCTGAAAATTTGATTGAATCCAGTAAAAGCGTTTTAATTATGGTAAAATTGAACTGAAGGAGCATGAGTCCATGATTGGAAGGCCACTGACTCATACATAGAAAAAGTTAGACCTATTAGCCACAGATTTTTTGGAAGTTTCCGTTATTAGTTATTCTCACTCTAGCTTTATTTTTTAAATTAATTTACATAATATTTCAGCAAACAGTTTCTCCATATTTGCACACAAGCAGATATGCTTATAAATAAACCTGAACCTTATTTTTACGTTTCTAAATACATTCTAGATGGACTGAAAAAGGAAAACTTGGCTAATAATTGTGCTCAACGTATAAAACAAAATAAGTATTGCAATGACTGGCAACTACGAACATGATATAAATCAGCCTTAGTGTCAAGGTGATTTGAGACTCTTAAAGCCGTAAAATGTTTTGACCCTTAATAAAGTGGAACAGAGGTAATTTAGTATTTCAATAAAGTTATAATAACCTACATTGTCAGCAACAATTAATAATTACAGTATGGCAATTAGACTCTGACAGAAGATGTTCACTGAAGATAGATCCTCTGACAGTTTTTCAATTGGTTGCTGTTGGGTTGGGTTTTTTTTTTGTCCATTATATTCCAAGAGATTAGTCCCAGGGCACAGAGAAAGATGCACAGTCAACTATCTGTAGAAGATTTAAGGAAAAGGAAGAAGAGCTGTTCAAGCAAGTGTATTAGTTAAAGATAATACTGCTGGGACATAATATTCCCAGCTTAGTTGCTAAACCAAAATATATATATAAATATATACTTTGAGTTTAGTATGTCCAGCAAATCCAATAAGACTTAACAGGTCTCTTGAGCCAAGGTCGCAGCTCATGCCCTGAACTAGGGAATACTTCATTTGCAAACCTAATCAAGTGAGAATGTCACAGGGGCATTGAAAACGAGGGTCGTAGAAGGATAATTTTGTTCAGGGAAGAGGGATGAGACATCTTGAGACTGCCAGTTTTGCAATATCGAATGCTGCTGGGCTGTAATGATGGCTATTAAAACAATTATCCAAGAAAGCTTTCGTTCACACTGGGTAGTAAGAGCGGGTGGCTGTTATAAGTGTGAATACAAAATGGTAGCCGAGGGGCCACTACGCCAACTTTAATGCACCAAGCGATTCAATTACCAAATCGACTGAAAATAAATATACATGCTAAATCTTTTTTAAGGTTAAATTATTTCAGCTTTTGTGGTCTAGTTTTTAAAACAATTCAATTAAAAGCATCACCACAGACACAGTTTCTATTAGAGACGCTTTGCTAAAGACATTTACATAAAGTATTTAGCTGGCATAAATGTTTAAAGATGTTTATTTCACAGTTTGTAGTGTTGGCTGTCAAACACGAGAAGTTACCTATGCTGAAGATGGATTGATAACAGTCAGCTTTAATATAACATGCACAAACTGAGTGAAAGCAGGGAAAAAAGCAGAAACGTGTCATAGGTGATGTGTTACTCCTGAGTGAGCAGGGAGCAGCAATAATGGATACCTTGCAGCCCTGACTGAAGAAGCTGAATTTAAAATTACCATATAAGGTTATGATGAGATCTGTCAAATCCCAACCATCATCCCAATCTCTATGTGAGGACATTTTGTATTAGAATAGTACAATAAAATATTAAAATGCCAGATACGCCACATTCAAACCACTTGTCCAAAAATAAATAAATACTAAATTCTATAAAGCAAACACGAAAAGCTAGATAGCACCTGATAGAATTGAATTTAACTGAATAATGCTTGATTATTCCCCGAAGGGAAATTCAGTTGCTGTATTAATCATTGAGTCTCGGATAATACTGCTGCTGTGAATGGCTAAAAGCTCAGCGTAGGAGGCATGTGCCACTTTGTGCTTAAGAATTGTGATAAAAGTCCCTTCTTTTTGCTAAAACTTCCTAGAGGAGCCTTTCCAGATGGTTAATGCGCAGAATTCAAATTGAACTGCACGTATTAATCTGGCTTATGCCAGCTTGCCTTGACAGTATTTCAGTCATGTAAATTCTGATTTTTTTTTTAAGGCCAATGGTCAGGGTATTTTTTAACAACTTGAAAAAACACTATTTTTTAAACAGTCACTTTTAGGAAGAAACGGATTAATTTCTGCAAAATGAATTCTTCAAATGCTTTACCAATGCAGTATTTAAATGGGTCTGCTCTATCATATTTTACTCTCAGTTAAATAAAGCAGCAAAGCAGTAAAATCAAGGTTAACTTTACAGATTTTTAGAGCACTGCAATCACAAACAGGGTTCATACAGGAATGAGTAAATCTAATTTAATGCTCTTTAATGCTCTTAGAAATCATTTTAATGCCATCAACAAGTACCTATGACTCTCGTGTATATATATATATATATATATATATATATGTATATATATATATTTTTTTTTTTTTTTTTTTTTTTAAATAAAGCATTTTAAATGCCATGATAATCACATTTAATTAATTTTAATGCCAACTAAGCCCTTAATTTAAAAAATAATAATTTAATCAACCGCAGAAACCCTGAATAAGATTTTATAAGAAAGTCTCTATGTAAAGATCATAATACAGTTCTTCCTCTGGTATCTTTCTCTTTCCAAAAGCTGTTGCTCAAAAACAGCACAAACACAGTAAATTAGGTAAATACCACAGAACAAAATATACTATGCAGATGCATTATGAGAAAAAGTCAGGTGACAGATTTCTAAATTATGGTCTGGTTTAATGGGGATACCTTAGTCTAATGTAATTCTGGTTTTTGAATGTTATGCAGTCGCCTTATAGCTAACTGCACTGTCAGGCTAATTTCTCCCTTAAGTACATTTATGCCTTCCATATATATTCTGCCCATGTTCCCAAACCTATTTAACTGTGGTGATAACAGTTGAGTAGGCAAAACCTAGAGTAATAACAGCTTTTTTTGAAAATAGGAAAAAGATGGTAGACACAAAAAAAACCTCAATGTAAATGAAAACAAAAGATCTGTTATATCTACTTGCAAAAAGGGTTGTTAGTATCAGTTTTGCTGTATCAGTTTTGCTGTAAACTGAAATAATTAAAATAAGCAAAAACAATAAAAGAACCACAATGCAAATGAAAGAACACAAAAATCCCTCTTTATGCACAGCTAGTGAAGTGACACAAGTTAGACATTGACAAAGAACGATGCCCCATAGCTTTATCGGATGTGTGTTTAATCCAGGAAGCTGGTTGGTGTAGGACAAAAGCCAAAGTCAAAAGTGCTTCAAACATAATCATGAGCCAGCCAAGCAGAGCAACTCCCTTCAGAGCTTTTCAAATTCTTTGAAATCCTGCTGGGAGCTTCCTGTTTTTAAACTTTAGCTACATATGTAATCCAAAATTCTTATCTGACATAATTTTTTACAAACAGTTGTTTCTTTGAAAACCCAAGAGCAAAGTGGATAAGGAATCAGCACCATTACCCTCGCCTGAGAGCAACTAAGGCCACTTCCTTTGTTGTAAGTGGTGGTTGGTATTTAATAGTGAAGAGGGGTTTAGCAGGGAAGGCCTGGGGGAGGGCTGCGGCTCCAAAGTATGCAAACATAAGCCGTTTGTGTGCTTGCCTTTGAGGAAGGCTGTGTTAGCTATACTGTGGGGGTCAGAGGACAAGAGCAACATTTATATTGCACAGAAAAAGTGCTCAAACTGCCGCTGTAAGGTGCTCAAACTGCAAAAGAGCATATAAACTAAGACACAATCACAGGACAATAAAACTACAAGTGGGATTGTATCAAACATATCCATGAAAGATGTTAAAAATGCCCAACGCCACAACATTTTGCTTTCAGAGAAAAAAAACAAGAAAAACATATACACAACATATCCATCCATTTTCCATCACGCTTGGAAAATGGTCCTTCTCTCCCCTGGAAGGAAAAAAACGAGTTACACTGAGCAGAGGAAAACCTCCACATGTTCCATTCAAGTACCCATCGGAAATCCAAGTGACAGTCCACTCCATTACTCCTCCGGGTCCAACGCTTGTCAAACATGTCCGCCCTCCAACGTGTGCTCTATTCTCTGGATTTGCCACACAGACTGGATTCAAGCTCGAACAAGGATTTTAAATTGTATTCTGGATTTAATAGGAAGCCAATAAAGAGCAACTAAGACAGGAGAGATATGATCTCTATTTTTAATTGTCATGAAAACTCTGGCTGCAGCATTTTGGATCAGCTGATGGCTTTTAAGTACAGTTTGTTGACATGTTGCTAGGAATTGACTCTAGAGCAGGCAAATTCAGTGGCAGCCAGGGGTGGCCACAGCCACCCTGTACTATGCCCTGGCCATCCCACTCGCCAGTGTAAATTGTAGTAGCATCAGTTTATCATTGCATCCCATTCTGCACAGCCAGTCACATAAAAAAATCGCACAATAAACCAAGATATTAGTAGGTGTGTTTACTTAAGTCTTTATATTTTCTAAAGGCAGGTTAACCACAATTCTAGATTCAAACCCTGAAATTATGGCTTTAAGTTTCAGTGTGCCACCCCAAGATTTTTAGTTTAGATTTTAGTCCAAAGACTCTGTCATCCATGTTTTTAGGTCTTCAGACATGCCCGTAGTCTTGGGTTGCGAGTGCTGCAGGTGCCCCGGTGAGAGGCGGGGTCCACCCTGGACAGGTCACATTCCATCGCAGGGCAACACAGACACAAACAGGACAAACAACCATTCACACACACTCATAGCTAAGGAGAATTTAGAGAAACCAATTAACCTCACATTCATGTTTTTGGACTCTGGGAGGAAGCCGGAGTACCCAGAGAGAACCCATGCATGCTCAGGGAGAACATGAAAACCCCATGCAGAAAGACCCCGGGCCGGAATCAAACCTGGCATCCCAAAGCATCTATATAAACAGAAATTGCTTATCAAAATTACTTTTCAGGAAAATCACTGAATGCTTCAAAAGTTTAGATAACTAGAGTTATTTTGTGTATGCCAAACAAGGAAAAGAGCTGTGTCATGCCGCTGGAAGGAACAATGCATGGTGGACATACTGGTCATCAGGCTATAGCCTGCAGCACAGTATTATATATAATAACAGCAAGCGTGTTAGCTATTCAGAACTGAGGTTTTCTCCCAGACTGGAACCTTATTCATTGTTTTATGTCGCTTTGAAACATCAACGCCTTCAAACTTCAAGGATGGTGTTATTTCGGTGGGGGGGCACCAAAGCCTGGCCACCCTCCAAGGCCTATAATAAGCTTGATGAAACCCTGCATGGCTGTTAAAAGATGAAACTCTCCACCTGTTTTTAACCAGCATCAGAGGCATTGTCCACGTGTCTAAATGAAAAATAAACGTAAAACAATCATTTAACCATAAAAACTGTTAAAGAGGCAATCGTTGCAAATTTTGCTAGTTGTAGCTCAATACCAGCTTGGTCTCTTCAGGGCATCAGCCTATCTTGCTTGCCTTTCTGTGTCATCGAGGAACCGGTAAAATTACATGCTGTCCTTCCTTTCTTGTCGGTGGTACAGCCATATGCTGAGCATACACCATGTCTTTGTATGAGTTTTCAAGGCCATGTGGAGAAAAACTGCAATTACTGCTAATAGCTTCCTATTTAAGCAAGGTTTGTTTTACCGTCCAAAGAGGTGGAGTCGCGTGTCACGTGATTAGCAGATGTTAGCAGCAGGTCCTCTAAAGGTTTTTATTTTTAGGGCGACCCCAACTATCAGTGGTGGGAACAGGCTGGTTAGCTGTTCTTCTTAACAAATCTGGATCGCAATAATCATCATAAATCTATTGTTTCTTTGCATCCCTAATCCAAGCCAAATCCCAAAGGAACGTACAAGTACTAGTGTCTATAAATGTTAAATGGGCAAGAGCAATAAGATCAATAATTCAATTACAAACTATTTAAATTCCGAAATGATTAAACTATCTAGAAAATTAAGTAATCACTCCAAGGATGCAGTGAAAAGCAATTTTCATTTTTAAGAATGGATTATATAAAGTTATTAAAGACCAAACAAATACCAAGAAGTAGCCAATCTCTCCGGAGCCTTAAGAAAGCTAAAATTTAAGATTTAATGGAAAAACTGAACTTGGCATGCATGAGAATATTGGATGTCTGTTAATATTCTAACGACAATATCAGTTGCAATGTGTGGCCATTTTCTTCTTTCTTCCCTCTCTAGTCTGTGCTTCTATCACTTTGTGACCTTAAGCATATTGGACAACATCAATTGTGTCTAGTTTTTGCATCTGCTGCCCTGAAACCCTGTCCAACTGGCTAAATATGAAATTAGCATGTAAAATAGAAGATAAATGGAAGAAAAAAAATAACACCTGGAATGCATTAGCCAACAGTAATTGCACACCAGAGAGTCCTTTGAATCTTGCACACACACTGATTCTGCAATTTATTCTATAGCCCAACTCTGAACCGATGGTGGACGGAAAGAATGGAGATTAGATAAGAAGTCTCCGAGGCGCCAGCTGGATCCATCTGCTTTTAGCTCAAGAAAGACAATTGCCAAAAAAAATACTTTTACTGAGGTCTTAAATTGTCTCATCACAAAACTGACCTGACTTTTTTCCCCCAAACATTTTAACATTCTTCTTCCTCTAGACAGGAAGAAGAATGTTATGAGTGCTAACTCATGATTAGGGTATTCACATGATAATGTAAAAAAAAAGAAAAAATGAATAATTTCTATTGAATAAAAGCTTACATTCAAAGTTTCATTCAACTTTGATAATCAATATATCATTTCTTTTAAAGATTTCTGAATGAGAAAAATAATATTTTACTTGTTAGTGTTTTTTATACAAACAACCAGCAAAGTTTTGCATTCTTTATCTTTTTTGCTATTCTGGGACAGCAAGGACATTTTGAAAGAACCATGACAGAAGCTGTTCTTGCAGATGAAAGGTCTAATCTGGGTTTCTAATGTCTTGAAAGGACTTACAAAAATATATAAATAACAAAATAAAAAAGCTTAACTGATAGCTTTAAGCCTAAAGCTACAGACACGGGCGCCGGCTTTATTGTCCAACCCCAGCTTTCAGTGACTCTGTACTATAAAAAAGGACAAACCTACCTCAGCAACTCTAAAACAGTCAAATTTGGGATGTGACTATACACGCTGAGACACACACAGAGAGGAATACATTTTCTTTAAAAGCAGCTGTGCTCTACAAAGTGAACACCTAACAAAGACAGATGTATTCAGATAGAGACAGAAATAGGGAGCAGAGGAATGAAACTGCAAATCTGATTGCCTCTTCTCTCACATTTTATCCCACTAATGGCATATAAGAGCAGAAAAATGAGAGGGATTCAGAACAAAACATTGTTACCACCCTGACAGATTTCTTGACAAGCTCCTCAATGTTTCAAGCTCTCGTGTTTCAAAAAAGAAAAAAAGAAATCGAAAAAAAAAAAAAAGGAGACAGCTTCAACCACAAGGACGCTTGACTGTCCATGCGGAGTGGAAAAATGTTTTGATTAAAGGCACTCAGAAGTCACTGAAAAACCTTTGGGAAGGACATATGTCAACAGCAAGCCAAAGCACAACCCCACAAAATAAAAAAAATGGCAAAAATTTAATTTTATACTAAGTTGAAAAAAAAAAAAAAAATGTAAATCCACATCTACAACAAAGTGCAGAAATAATCAAGTCTTGGTTGTGCTTTGCATCTAATTAAGGAAAAAAGAAAAGTAATTTATTTTCAGTAGCGGTAGATCGATACGCTGGCTGGTATCTTGGGGTGATACTAAGCTAAGTGTTACTAAGTGATACTAAGCTTGTTACTAAGTGTTACGGCTGGGCGATAAACCGCATTTTTATCGTTATCGTCATTCACTTCAATAACCAGTGACAATTTCCCCATGTCGGTAAAAGAAATCAACTTCATTCTGCCATTTTTCCTGTGTGAGGAAATCATCATGAAGGGAATCAGGCGAATCCACCGATCCAGTAAGAAGCGTAAACAAAGAGAATGGCGTATGACCCCAGTGAAGAACATTTTGTGTGCTTTGTAAAGAATCGTTCCTTTTTTGTTTAAATTGAGAGTAAGGGTTGGGAATTGATAAGGTTTTCACGATTCCGATTCCCTTATCAGTTCTGTGAAACGATTCGATTCCTTATCGATTCTCTTATCGTGAAACCTGGGACATTCTATTTCTGACTGCCTCGATGAAAACAGAAGGCAGTAAACGGGAGCTGCCAGCCTCTGAGCCAGCCAGGCTACTCATCTTGTCACAGTCATCTAAATCTAATGGAGAAGGCATCCATTTAATGAAAAAGCATTAATGTACAATTTCGGGAAATAAACTCATCTCCCCCTGATTTAAATAAACGAGCGTCACCTTTCTCTCGCTCCCTAAACTGCAGAGCAACTTCGTAGAATGTTTCGTTAAATCCGTTGCAATAGCTAAAATCATGTAAGAATTCCAGCTACCAGTAGTTATAACTAAACATGCTACCAATGAAGGCCTGGATTAACGAGAAAGGCACACTCCCTTAATAAGCCCAAAGAGAGGTAGGAAATGGGTTTATTTCCAGAAATGGCATATGATGCACTGTGAACCACATTAAGCACAGCCAGTGATACAAAACTAGCTACTTACCACAACAGTTGCCTTCCATGCTGGTCGTGACTTTAGCTTCTGTCCAGAAGCATCAAAAACACGACATTCATTAAAATGTATGCCATGTTGTGTGCGCAGGTGTTTCTGCATGTTGGATGTTTTTTCTCCTGAGGATGTAATTGCCACTTTGCAATGATTTCAAAGCGCCTTGTTGCCATCTTTCTCTTTCTTAAAATGAAGCCTAACTTTTGATCGCTTTACCTGATGGGACGCCATTTTTTTTTTTTTTGCTTCTCTAGTCTTACGCCTGGTCATGTCGTACTTGATTACTGATTGACATGTGCGTAACTTGCTTAAAAAACGTGACTTATATTGTGCTGCCCAGAGCCCTAAACTCTGGTGCTGCCTGGAATCGATAAGAGAATCGCTAAACGAGCAGCCAAACAGTGCCGTGGAACAGGAACCGGTTTTCGATTCCCAACCCTATTGAGAGTCATATAAATTGTGTTATCATTGTGTCATTTTCAGCAGCTGGCTACCTCAAGTGGTACTGTAAGTCACCTGTCTTTCACACAGGACGCTCTGATTCTAAACACCTATGGGGGATATGCTGCCAGTGTGGGTCCTTAGGCAAGATCTTTCCCGCTATACATTATTGTAACATCAAGTCCACTTTGTAATTCGCTCTGGTTAAAAGCATCTGCTAAGTGCATAAACATTTTTACAGTTTCTTGAAGCCGTCACCCTTCCCACATGCATGTTTGTGCAGTTAATAGGATTTTTTGTGCTCCTTTTGTTTCAGAGATATAAAGATAATCTTTTAGGTAATATAGGAGTCACCATTCTCCCATTAAGCTAACCAAAGATGTCTCCTTTTCTGTGCTATGTTAATGCAGATTTGGGCAGTTAAAACTGTTGTTTTTGCCACTTTGGTTTTCAAGTTTTGCCGTGATTAATAAAGCTTACTTGTCCATTGGTTAAGACTGTACTGTAACCTCCTTGTGTGGAAAAAAACTGCTTACTTATAATTGCATGCATCCAGTTTAAGTGTTTTATCAAAGGGTTGTAGTAAGAAATTTAGAGTCTTACTCTTGTATAATGTAATGTGACCAAAAATGAGTGCCTCTGGCATTAAAAAATGTTATGTTTTGTTAAATTGAGATTATATTGCAAACACAAATAATTGCCTGACCCTAATCAATATTTCTGATGAGTTCAATGAGTTTAAGGAGCTGCAAAGGTCAAGATTAAGCACTTTGATAATAATATTCTTGTCACCTGCTTAATTAATTTCTTGAAACAATTAAAATATAGAGGTTCATCAATTTAGGCAATAAAATAAATGAATGGTTAATTGGGTTTATTTCAGCGCTTCTGGCTTAACCAGAAATAAAGTCTAAAATTCTGGTGCCACACCCGATCAGTCAGTTCTCATACCTCCCACTGTGGGCATGTTTACCTTATTTAGTGGGTGTAATGATAGTTTTACAAAATGTATTACTCCATTAGCCATTCATATGATGTAATTTTGATCTGCCGTCATCACTGGCAACCCTATATCAAAATCTCAACATTGTCACTTCATAACGAAAGGACATGTGAGATGTAACATTAGACTGTTGCTAAATAGTGATCAACCTTTGAATCGGCTTGGTAAGACGATCAATTTTTGGAAAAGCACCGGCATCACAACAGCTTAAAAAAGCCTTTGCTTTTTATTTAGACATTAGTAGAAAAAAAATAAACATTATGCATGTTTTTATTTCTTTTGCCGTCATTAGTGAGGCCACACAGTACAAACTGGATAGGGAAAAAAAATGGCTTTAGTGATAAGTTCTTTAAATAAGACATTCCTTTCTTTTTTTTTTTTATCTTAAGGAATCAAGTAAAAGACACTTATATCACAACAGCAAACATTTAAAACTGAATTTTAAAACTGTAATGTGGACTAATGGTGAAATCTTTTTGCTCTAATGGTGGGGTTGACACCAGATCTTACTACAGATGGAATCAATTTGGGTGATTTCTAGAAAGTATAAAGCGTATAACTTAGAAACCAGAGCAGCACAAATTAAAGCTTAACCTGCACAAAGAAGGCACAAAAAAAGTAGACCCTCCTTGGCTTGTAAGGGACCACTATTGTCAGATGGCAATGTCATCCACTGAAAATTTAAAATGATTACGGTATATTAAAAACAAAATAAGAAAAAAATGACAGTTTTAACTGCACAAATCTGCACTAATAAAGTGCTTAAAAAAGGACAACTTTAATTCAATTTAGAGCTTTATGGCCGAAACCTCTGCATGACCTAAAAAAATATCTTAATATTTCTCCAGATAAAGTATCAAGCAATAATTTCAACTATAAAAACCTGCACTAGGGAAGTCGTAACCATTCAGTTTATTTGATAAGTTTTTTCTTTTGGGTCGGGTGTCGGCTTCAGGCAGATCATTTTGATCATGCAAATAGAGAAAGAAAAAGCAATTTCAGTATTAAAAGAATGGCCCGAAAGACTGGGCATCACATATCAGGGATCAGTTAGACTGAAAATAAACCTACATCAGAATCAAAACTTGCAGCATTTGGTTTGTTCCTTTTTCTTTTACTCCAACATCTAGCATTTATGATTTCCAGTTAAGTTTTAACACTAAAGTCTATGCATTCATTAAGCTTTTAGCATTTTTGTTTGAGGACTTTGTTTGCAATCACAATAAAAATCTGTTCCAAACCATTCACCTACACAGACAAAGATTTTGTACTGAGACATACTCCGTTCTGCCTTCTATAAGGATTTCTCATTAACTTCCTGCCTAATTAGCAAGATGCCAGCTTCTGTCAGCGTTGCTGCAATCTGCCATCGCTCTGGAGTAGTACAAATACCCACTCTGTGGGATGAGGGCTTTTTATCATTTTATCTTTGTTTAACAAACCTCTGAACATTATAATAAAACCACAAAAAACACAAACTCTTCATTTCCTACGACTGTAACTAATCAACTGTTCAATTTCTTAAATCTGCCTGCTGTCACAAATGGTTGCACCTCATGGTTACAAAATGTTCCTGTCAGAAGATATATTACAAAAGTCAAATGAATGCATCTTTTCTATTAAAACATTTAACATGGGGACATAAACAAAGAGACATTATTTTATTTTCTTTACTTCAATTAGTTCAATCCTAGCTTTATATCTATGGAGCTGCTGCTGCTTTCAGCAAATATCTTCAAAAAAGCAGCAATGAATAAATTGTCTTGCGTCTTTTCCCAAGGAGTGCTTACGGGAATTAGAGTCTTGTCTTACTGGGTTTTGGCTCAGTGATCTGCTTAGTAAACAGGGTACAAATCACTGTACTGATTAGGTCTTGTTTAATTAAGGAAACATAATACAGCAGTAATGTTGTAGAACATTATAATGCTGATATCAACTGTGGTTTAAATAAAATGTTCTATCATAAACTATATAAAATTATTTTCTTTCATCTCTCCAATAAGGTCTTATTGGAAAAGTTGCTTCTGCTGGTTTTATGTAATAAACAACTTGATTAAACTTTCCTAATTTTGACCCCCTAACCATACGTTTGCTTTAAAAGATCAAAAATAGAAGCTATAAGGAAGCTGCAGTGCATGGTAATAAATTAATAACAATTGCAGTTTAGACAGTTCTTCACATTAAAGATAGAACATACAGTAGCAGTCATTCAAAATGGCCCTTCCCAGTCAAACGCCAGCCAAATGGCAGCCCACTGGAGCTCCCAGCAAAATCCCTTCTAGCATATTTTTTTACTCTGACTCCACCCTTTCCCTGAATTACAGGGTCTGACCAGGAGATGACTCTTCTCTTTAGAACTTAATGTTCACAAATCATGACAGAAAGAATATTTTAGTACAAAGATTGATGTTTAAAAAGGAATTGTAGGGAACCAGCCAATGACCCATCAAGGAAAGCGGGGAAATTTTGAATGGCCACTACCGTCCAGTGATGCTGATCATTTGGTGTCCTTTGGACTTCTCTCTTCCAATCTCTGAAACCATTTTTTTTAAATAGGGGGCTCACAGTGCCAGTCAATTAGAAATACACGCCTGCCCGGATTTTAGAACAGGGTCATTTTTGCAACAGGGCCATCTATAAATAAGTTCCTAATGTTGACATGCTTCTTATTCTTGTATGTCCTGAAAAAGGGTTGCTGTTTGGCAGATTAACTCAAGGAACTGTGGTTTTGACACCTTTAATCTAATTCAGGTCTATTATTTCAGAGTCACCTCTATAGTTTGTCAGTATAATAGTTAAGCATTTGTGTAAAAAAAATAAATAAATCAATCAATAAATAAATTAGCTGTCATACGCTAGTAGCCTTTGAATGAATATAATTCAATTCAATTAAATTCAGTTTATTTATATAGCGCCAAATTCACAACACATGTCATCTCAAGGCACTTTACAGTTCAACCAGATCATACATGACACAACACACATATAGGACACAACCAACGTGTATTTACATCTGCTGTTAAGGGTTAAACTATAGAACATTGTGAAATATTCATATTCTTCGGGGCTGTGGCACTTTTATGAAAAGCAATGTATTTACCCAGATGGACAGAAGAGGTGGCGTTTCTCAACATATACCAAAATAAGAGCAAAAGATTCTACAGAACAAATAATATAAAGATGTGTTGGTTACACTGAGTGCTCCCTGATAGGGATGCCATTTATGAGGATTTCTATGAGACGTCTGAATGATGAATTTTTAAGCATAAATGAAGTTCTTAAAGTCAATTAATAATCACTTAATTTTAAGTATATTGACACCCTGTGTGTTTGTATATAAATGTCCCCTTCTTAAAAAAATCAATATGGACCCACCACTATAAAGTCTTTTCAGAACAGGTAAAACTGGAAAATGGGTCATTATTTTGCTTGCATGCTTTAGAGCTGCCAAGAGTTGAGTACTCCTGTGACAATGTAGAAAATATGATATATCCCTAAACTTCCAATTCGTCTAAGTTAAGAGGGCTTTTTTTGACAAGGCTGATTTTGAGGCTGCAGAGATGCCGATTCAAAATCCTTTGACTAGTTTATTCTAAACCTGCTCAACAAGCACCATTTGTAAGATCTCAACTACTGCTTTTTATTGTTTAGATAATAAGACTGGATTTTCCCCCTCTAAAGTCCAGATGTCTATACGTGACATTAATGGACATAAATAAAGATTATAATTTATGAAGAAACTATTTTTATTTTCAGAAATCCACAAACACTGAGTTCTTCTTTTTGCTGGCTTAGTGTAAGGTTAAAGAAGAGCTGACCGGCTATGACACAAGCAAGTCATCATGGCTAGATAAATGTGTTCGAATGTCCTTCAAATAACAGAGCAAGTGGATTGTTACCAGTAAGCAGCGTTGAGTGGCTCCCAGCGCTGGTCTGCCGCTGGATAAATGAACCAGACATCGTGTCAGGTCTGATCTGCTCTTGCTACAACTCCAAACTCACAGAGCTTTAAGGATCTGTTGATAACGCCTTGATTCCAGATAATGATGCTTTACGGCTGTCTAGCTGCACAGGACAAGAACCCTTTAAGTGGGAATTAACCCACGTCTCACTGGTGCACATGATGACCAAGCATAAAAAAATAAAATGATTACGAAAACATCTTAAAGGGAGAAGATTTCCCCTCTTGCCATCATAACTATGGCTGGATATCTGTACTAGATAAATATAGTTTATCAAATTAATCTTTCATTTATTTTCAAGTTTTCCTTTAGTTATTAACATGTTTTATATAAAATTTGTAAACTTTATAAGTCACTGTGTATTTAGTAACTGCAGGGACATACCATATTAAATGGTTTATTGGTTATGATGAAAAAAGGTCAGATGCTGCAGCTCTGTGGCTGCACAGTGATACTTAAGATTAATAGCTGCTTTTAGAGAAAAAACAAATTTCTCTTTATTTTACTGAAAAAGTTCAAATGAAAACCATTTCTAAAATCATAAGGCTTGACTGATTCACATACCTACAGTTTGAAATGATTTCTGTTTGTTGCACAATACAATATTATTTTATGATAGCCCTCAAAACAATTGAAATCTTAATAATATTTAAATGCTTTATAAAAGGTGAATGTAGCAGCCGTCACAATGGTTCAAGTCCACTTTCTTTTGCTTCTAAGTTACAGGCAAATTTATTAGGAGAGCTAAGCAGTATTTTTTTCCCTTTTCAGGGAAAAAATACACTATTTTTACAAATATGACTGCAACCCTACAAATCAGAACAATATCATGAGGTGCTAAGAGATTTTAAAGCTACAGTGTGTAATAATTACAGGCATATAAATTCAGAAATTTAATATATTATACATAACTATGTTATTTATCATCACCTATGAGCTCAGCCTTTTAACCATAACATTTGCGTTGCCTTAGAATTCGTTATTTATAATTACATAGGAGCGGGTCTCGCAGCCATGGAGGCTGACATCTTTGCGCTACGGCAGCGCAGAGGCAACAAACTAGCGATTGCGAGATCTCCCATGACGCTCGAAAATAACTACGGCAAGTTGAGAGAGATGAACTGAGACGGTACTGAACAGTAGATGGCAGTATTATGCCTGAGAAGCGTTTAGTCTGCCTGAAACCAAAGAAGAAGAAGAAGCAGGTATACTGCGCCTCGGTAACAAGAAAGGTAAACAAGGCGGCAGGCGTGAGTGACTTTGCAAACTGTTTGGCACTGTGTGGCCAAACATCAGACGAATGGAGGATCATGCCTACTCTGTATCACAACGAAAAGCGGCGGACACCGAACCCCCGTCATCTAAGAAGCGGAAACACGACGAGAATAAACGCAAGAGTGACAAGAAACGACAAAAAACACGGATCAACATTGGCACGGCATTTACACGATGGAAGTCACTGATGGAGGAAAAAGGTTTTCAAAGTGACGCTCAAGTTGCCAGTTTTCTCTTGGACAGGTAATTAATCCTACACACACAATTGTCTAATATCACTGCAGTTTTTGGAGTACAGGATGCTCAGACCTGTCTAAAACAATAACATGCTGCGTGATGATGCTGTTACTCTCCAGTATACTTATTCAGCAACGTCCCTGACGTTTCACAGGTAATGATTCAGTAATTTTCTGTAAAATAATTTTCTGGATATATACCTCGGTTACTTCTCTCCGGCTCCTTTGGAGATCTTCAAGCCTTTCCTCCTCTGCTCTCACCCCGCTGGCTCCCCTCTCTCGCCTGGCCCCAGCTGCACGCTCACCCTGGCCTCTCTGCCCTCTTCCTTGCCTTGTAACCCCCGTGCCACAAACAAGACTTGGACTCTGTAAACGGGGAATATATATTCTTCCAGCGAACACAATCTCGCTGTTAAACTAATGACTACAATTACTTCGTCTGTTTATATCACCATGCAAAGCAGCTCACCAAAACGTCACAACGACGTAGAAAAAATAGCGGGTATATTTATTATCTTAAGTCTACATGAAATCTATACCCTACACAGACTAATGAAATACTATCTGTAAAATTATCTATGTAAACAAACCTCATCACTTGAGAAGGTAGGTGATGCGGACGTCGTGGAAGACATTTTGTCCCGTAACGCTCGCCGTACTGTTGGGGGGGAGAAGCGGTGGGGGGGAGACGTTCATGTTGCTGCAGTCTGCAGTCTGACTGCTAGATGTCGCTGAAAATTACACACTGTAGCTTTAATTTATTCAATTATTATTATCATTATTTTTAATGTAAGATAAGGAGTTTAGACTAGGTTTAAACACAAAAACCCAAATATAAATCTCAGTGGTGTATTGTAAGGTCTTCCTAGAAGCATAGTTGCACAGATTTTAGACACTTTATAAGAAATGAGATGAAAGCTGCTTTAACGTTTGGTTAGTCGGGGATTTTTTTTAAGGATTTGGATTATGATGGACAGGAGAAAGAGATCATGAAAATGAACAACAATTAAAGTACATAGGTTCTGTTTGCAAAGGTTTGCAGATTGAAACATCTCTCTACTCAACTGCTAACGTGCAGAAACCTGCCTGTAGACCAAGGAGTGTAAGCTAACTAGAGGTAAAAGTTAAGCTGCCACCTCATCACCGCCTGTCTAACACAACAACACAGGGAAACTGATATTTACTGTGATGAGCTGCAAGGCAACACGGGCAGCTAGCTAGAGCCGAAGCAGCCAGGCTACTTTTATCTAAGCAGATGTATCGTTAGCATACAAGCTAACTGGGAATTTCATCCCAGAGACAGAGTCAACAGAGAGCTTTGAAGTTCCTGCATCCCCCCTCAGGTTCACTGAAAGCCACCCCGAGTGATTAAAGAGACACTGTTAGAGCTAAAACTGTTCAACCAGCGCAACTAAAACGTGTGAGACAAGAAAACAAGCGGAGACAAGTTAAATGATGCTTTAGTGGTGTTAAACTGCATAAACGAGTGTCTGGAGGAGAAAAGAAACGGAGCCAACAGGACATAACAACAGCAATTTTACCTGCAGGATTAGCGGAGAGACCCGGAGTTTCTCCAAAGGCGCCCCTGGGGGCTGGTTCGGTTAGTCGGATAAATTGGAGCAGTGTCGCTGAGCCTCCGGGTGAATCACAGTAAACCTAACAGGCAGCCCGACCACTCTTCTTGGCTCCCACAACAGCGACTGAAACAGTTGAGGGTTGCCTCTCACTGGGAAGAATGTTCGATATCGCGATAGAATACGAGATCTTGGGGGAATTGTGTTGACCAATTAAATAAGGTGGTTGGATTATGGCAACCTCATATGTCATATATTAGTAAAACGGATTTTCAACGCTGATGTTTTTCGTTTTTATTAAAAACATTTCAGACTCACAGAATTGTTCCCCCCATCAACCAGAGAAACTTGTTGACTCTTTAGACCCAGATATGATAGACCTATTTTTTCTGATGTAAAAAGATTAACATAAAAAAAACGTTTTGTTTTTTTTTATTACCTAAAAGATTTTGTTCCTAAAAATAAAAACATTTAGTCTGTGTAGAAACACTCCAGGCGTCAAAAACTAAATCATTGAAACTGCTGCGGTTTTAAAAAATTTTCTAATGATGGTTTTTGTTACCAGCTGACGGGCTCTTTGCTTTGTATCTTTCAGCAGAGTACAAATCAAATCCAAAACCTGTAAACAAAAGCACAGCCGTAAATGATTTAACCAGCGTGCTATGTTTTTTTGTTTTGTTTTGTTTTTTTGTTTTTTTACACTGCAATAAAAAAAAAAACATTGCTAAAATTCTCAAGAGTGTTACATAAACACTTTCAGATGCACTCCTTTCCAATATTTCTTCATGGCAATACATAATACCACAATATCGTTAGGAGTTAAAATATGTTACAAGTTTGCTCATTTCAATTTGTTTGTTCTGATAGCAAGTCCTACAAAATACTTATTTATAACACAGGAGAACGGTGGGGACCTTACAGACAAAAAGAAAAAGAGCCAAGGGGTGGGGGCAAACAAAAAACCTAAACTAAATGCTCTGTTAAACTAAATACTATATCAAAATTAAGTTCAGTTTTCAGCCAAAAATGAGATAAAAATAAATAGTCCAGATGCAGTCAACAAAAATTCAAGACAAAAAAATATTATAGTGTCAAATTAGCAGTAAGAGATCTTTTGATGACCTGGATCAGTCTACTACGCTCATAACTTTCATTTATGTTTGGGTTGAATGCCTACTTAACTGATAAAGCAGAGTCCTAGAATTTGGCCAAAACGATGTATTTTTACTTTTTATTTTATTTTATATGGTTATTTCCCTGTTAACAATAATTTCACTTAATTTTCTTTCTATGTAATCTGAACAAGAATGACAGCTCAGGCCTGGCAGAACCATTAAAGAGAGATAATAATAATAATTCACCTTTATTGATCTCAGCCTGGAGAAAGTCACCTCTGCATTTAACCCATCCCCTTGGGGAGTAGTTGGCTGCCATTGTGTGGCACCTGGGGAGCAGTGTGGGGTTAAGGGTCTTGCTCAGGAACCAAGAGTTGCAGTAGCGCTCAAACTCAGAACTTCAACCTAAGGGTCTTGCTCAGAGACCCAGAGTGGAGGCTGTGCGGAACAAACCAGGTACTTGCAATCTTCTCAGAGCACAAGCGCACTGCTCTAGCCCACTTATTGGAATCACCCAACAAAAAGAGGATAAAAAAAAGAAACAAAACAGCACTAATCTTCATTTTGTCTCACACAGAATATATACATGCAGAACAAAATCATAAGCGACACAAACACCCTTTGGTCTTTTTTTATTTCATTTTGTGAAAACTCTCGGCTGTAATGTAGACCAGCCCCTGCAATTTAATATCACCATAGATATTGCTTAAATGACTATACTTGACATGCCTTTGCGGGCTCCAAAAAATGACTCATCTCATTTTAGTATTCACCACCTGTCCTTTGGTGTAACCACTGAATCAAACTTTTCATTTCTTCAATTAACATAATCTATTTAGTAGACTGGACATAAAATTCCCTCCTACCTTTATTCCTGGCTTATAAAATAGTTTCATCTACTGCCATAATGGTATTGAATTTCTATTATATATTGACTGAATTTTGAATAGACTGCTATGAAGAAATGTGTGTGACTCCCTCACATCCATGCTTTTACCTTTGAACTGAGATGAAAGATGAGCCTTTCGCCTTAGCATTTTCCTCATTAAGTGTGTATTACATTTAAAAGTGGACCATATTATATATTACAGAAGTCCCAGAAAGGTTTTAGATTATTAGTTTTTTTTTTTTTTAAAGAAAACCCTCAGGTATAAAAAGGCTGATATCACTGTTATCTCTTTTCCCTTTCTTTGCCTCGCTCCCCAGGGATTCTGCTGCTTCTGCTGGTCGTCCTATGAGGGCAGAGCCAGCTTCCTGCACTGCAGTCACCCACTGCAGCTCAACAATTTAAGGATCAGTATGGGGCCATATTGCTTTGCCAGATTGAATATCTTTTGTTGCATCAAATAAGCTCAAAATCCTGTTGAGGTGTGTGGAAGGTTTTGTTACTCAGGTGCTGGTTTCTCTGAGTCTCTGAAACCTGGATGTCCTCTCCTGTCTGCTGAGTCTTTCCTCCATTCTCTGGCCTTCTACTCTGACCAACAGCTAATATTCACCATATGATGAAAAGGTAAATCACCATCAAACCGGCCTGCCCTGTTCTGCAGCATCTTGCTGCAAACACAGTTTATGATACCGCCACTGGATTTGAGAGGTAAGGCTAATATTATTTCAAGTCTTACTCGACCAGCTTCAACTTATCTTTTCTTACCACAGACCAAGCATATGCTAATCCTTGAAAACCTGAGCCCCTATCTTTTAATAGTTATCTGCTTATGACAAAAAAAAATGTAAAGGTCAAAAATAAGGTCAAATTAGGTAAAGTGTTTTTAGAAAAGTAAGTGACCAAAATGGTTTTCAAATGACCAGAGAAACAAATAATGTTATGAGGTTTTAACAAGACAAAATTATTTTAATGAGTATATAATGGGAATTTAAAGATAAAAAAATACTAGCATATTTAAAAGAGTAGCTTAAGTTGAGTTCAATTTGAGCCCTAATAATATGAATATAGTCAAAATAAATGCATGGAACCGATGGTACAAAGAATTAAGCACTACGGGAGTAGTTTGAACAGGAGGATTTTAAGGCCACAGTTTCAACAATCTAATTAGATTTTCTGCCGTAAATCTAACATTATTGCTTTATCAAAGGCCCACACAAGCTCAAGGCAATTTCATTTCTGACTGCGGTAGTTAATTTTCACCAACAAGTGAAAATATACAGCTTAATTATAAACAGTTTGGGTTTAGTTTTTCAGTTTCTGTACAGAGAAGAGCACCACTCTCTACACTGTGTTAAATAAATCACAAAAAAATTACCAAGCTGTGCCAGAAAACATTGAAATAATTAGATTTTGTGTTTTTTCGGTGATGGTTTAGCGTTAGCATGAAATGATTGACTGTAGGCTATAAGAATAACAAGACATATATCTTTGACAGAAAGGCAGTTTAAATGATTTTTGTGAGTGATTAAAGTTTATTTTTTCAGTTAAACCATCAAAATCGCAAAAAAAAAAAAATGCAAAAAAATACATAAATGCAGGACAAATTTTAAACTTTAAACATTCATATATTATAGGGAAACTATTAAGCTATGATACAAAACCAACAGAACTTGCTCAAATTCAGGGCTATAGTTTATTACCTTAACTTCGTTCAAGGTTTTTCTCCACAAATATTGTTAAAAGTGAGTGAAGCAAATCTGATAAAAATATATATATCTTTTTGATTTATTCCTTCTGCGGAGGTTATTTTGGTGAATTCTATTCCCCAAATCTTTAATCACCTCAGATTTGAATGGTGTGCTCTCTGAAGCTTCAAACGGCAGTCCTAATTCTAATACAAGAAACCCTTCCAGAGCAAAAGCTGCAGGAAAAAAGGGATTAGTCGACTTACTTGGCTGTCTTAAAAATCAAACTAAAAAATACTTCACAAACCTTGCCAGTTATAAGAATTATTCATTATCTTCAGTAGCAAAGAGGAGAAATATCTTAAAAATACGCAGAAATATGTTTTGTTTTTTTCAAATATAAAAATAAGAAAAAAAAAATATTGGAGGCACTTTAATCTGATGTGTGCATGAGTGACATACCTGTTTGCCATGTAGCCAAAGGGCTGTCTGCGAGGATCTCTTGGTATCTCTGGGCTTTTGTAAACCGTGCCGACTCCAAACTGACTGACAGACTGAGATAAGGTCCTCAAACCTGTGCCACTTATTTGAACTGAGGTTATTTGTATTCTAAAAGTGTTTTTCATTTTAACTTCTGGGAAAGCAGAGTAGATGTGCCACTTTAATGTAATGCTCTTTGCATCTGATTTTAACCCCAGGCACCAGATGGAGAAATAAACAGACTTCAGCTCTGTACGGACAGAGATTGAAGAAGAACAGGAGCTGATAGAGGGATGCAAAATAAACTTCTTAGTTATACAGCTACATCTTCCCAGTGATGTAAAGCCAGGATTGTTGTCACTACTTATTTAGTATTAGTCACAGCCAAGGGAAATGTAACCACAAAGAACAATCCTAATGCAAACAATGTTGTATTGACAATTCTGAGTTTTATTGAACATCAAGAACAGCAGAACGTTAACGCTGCTAGCAGAAAGCAGGTGAGCAACGGAAAAGAACAAACAATCATACCCAGGATGAACAGTGTACAGCTGATAATCATACCTCCAAACTCCTTTACATTTCTTCATTTTAAAACACAATTTTTTTGCACAAATTAGATAAGTAAACCATTTTTCCCTAATCCTGCTTTGCCTTTTAGTTAGATTATAACAAGCTTCAACCAGTACTTCATGTTTCTCTATTAATTATAACTTGTTTCTTGCTATACCTCCATGTCGGTCGGACTAATTGACCAATTATGTCTGTCAATAGATTCCTGCAGCTCATCCACAGTTACCATGGGCCTCTTGGCTGCTTATTGGCTGATTAATTACTCTGCCTGTAAGGTCAATGACGAGGTCTTTCTGGATTTGCACTTGTTCCATACTCTTTGCTTTGCCAGAGAAAAATTGAGCAGGGGTCTCTGTCAGATCCACTAAACAAAACAGAAGGTATTCTCCAAGATAAGACACACTGTGGAATCCCAAAATCATGAAGATTTTTAAAATGCTGAAAAGTGAAAGCACCATGTTAATAAACAGTGAGTCATGTCATGTTGTGTAAAGTAAGATTTAAAAGATGCTGGATGAGTTGTTGTTGCAGCAACTTTCCGGCAGCGATAATGGTGTAACAGTGATATTGGTTTAACAGTATAATTTTTAGAAAGAGATGTAAGATGAGACAGCCTGTAAAGCGGGCCACACTGGAAATGATTTCTGATATTGTTTTCTTTTGTGTGGTTGCAGGAGCAGGAAATAAGCTCTGACTGAGGTTGAAGACACCTGAAACAAGCTCAGATCTTAGTTTTGATTTTATTTTCAGTTTTTTCTCACAGTTGGAGGTTCCTCGGCTATCTGTTATTAAAAAGATAAAAAAAAAATATGTACGGTTACTGACATGCAATCAGTTATACGCAGATTAGTATGCAACTTGGGGTCAAGTACAATATCCATAGACACATTGAAACATGACCCATATGATTGAATTAAACCTCTAATTCCTTTGTGAAACAGCTGTGTTAACCACTGAGCAGCCACCATGGTATCAGTCTATTGTAATAATCTTAGACCAAATGTTTCATTTTTGCATTACCTGTTGATAAGAAATCACCAAAATATACAGAAATAAAGGAAACCATTAGTCTGTTGGATATATCAGCATAACTAAATTAGAAAGGTTTATAAAAGAATCCAGATAAACCTCAAGAAAATGAAAGCAGAAGGCTTCTAAAGGACTAGATTTGTAGTCTAAACTGGAATCAGTCAGCATTCTTTGCATTATAAGTTCTGTCGCTAGATTAAAAGAGGCATTGTGGAGTTTTCTAATGATACTGCCACCTGTGGCCGAAACACAGAACTGCATCAGTTTGTTCTCATGTTCGCACTTGACAAGTTTTTTTTTTTTATTCATTTCCTTTTTTCACCTTACATGGAATACATCGGTTTGATTGAGTCCTGGTTTTGGTTTTGTTTAAGTTTTCTTTTTGAGCTTTCATTTATTTCATTTTCATTTTGTGTTATTCTAGTTTTTTTTTTTTTTTGTATTTCAGTTGTTATGTACTTCTTGTTTACCCCCTGTTGCCCCCTTGTGTCAGTCTCTTTCCCCTAGTTCTCTTCAAGATGCTCCCATCCACACCTGCTCCTTGTCAGCTCATTAGCCCAGTCTTTGTTCAGTCTCCTATTTATACTCCTCTTGTTCAGTTCCTCAGTGCTGATTCCTCTTTGTGTCTTTGCTCCTGTGTGTTTTCCCTGATGTCTTCTGGTTTTTGATATTCTGTATTCTGTCATTTTTGGATTTTTTGCTTCAGTTGCCTCCTCTTGGTTATTAAATATGCAAGAAAACGCCTCAGCTTCTGCCTCTGCAATTGAGTCCTATGAAAACCTCCACACAACCTGACAGACTGTTTGCTAGGTCGGACCCATTTAACACGGATGTGCTAGACGTCGCATCCGCAGAACAGCGCGGGAACTTCAGACTTAGAGTTTGTTCAGGGGAAATAGGGTACAGGCTCATAGATGCAACTACTGAGTTGTCAGTCTGTTCATCAAATGATGTTTTAGTCAGAATGGTTTAAATAAAAGGAATATTGTAAGGTTATCTTCAACTTAAACCTATACAATGTCTCTTTAAATCCAAAAAAAAAAAAAAGGCACGGAAAGAAAAGTTTTGTTATCTGTCAGTCAACCACAACGACAGATGGGCAACTGCCATTTTTGCTATAAATTGGGATATTTAATATCCTATAAATAAGCAATAACTTTAGTCTTTCAAGTGGATTTAAACAAAATCAACCTATTTAACAACTGATGATGAGTAACTTCTTTATCTCTGGTAACCTTGGTTACCTTTGCAGGATTTCAGCTCTTTAATCTCCTGAATGCCGTATGTGTGTCTCTCGTTATAGCATGCACACTATGCATAAAGCAACCACAGTGAAAGATTTCAAGTCATTTTCCCTTGGCACCTCAATAAGGATCAAATTATTCAACACTATAACTTTATGAAAACAGTTTAGTGCTACTTTATATACACATAATGTGGTAGTAATAATAATAATACTAATATGGAATGGCAATGTTGCAGTAAATTGTTTTGGAACGTGCCTCATCACAAAATTCTTCAACATAAGTCTGCACCACTTTTGTACTATAAGCTCTCCTCAGGCTCCCTGAGTCACTGTCGATTAGGATTCAATATGAAGGTGTGTCTGTCTGACTTTTGATTGATTTTAGTGTCCTGACAGACTACGCCAGGAGAACTGCTTCCTTTGTTTCTCCTTTTTATGTGCTGTCCCAGCGCCAAAAAGATTTATGCTGTTTTATGTCGAGGCAGTTCATAAAGCAGCTAAGATTGACTTCCTATTTAACGAAAAACAAAAGCACTGCATAGACAAAGAATGATCGACCACCTAATTAGGAACATCTTGCTAGTACTGCCTTTGTTTTCTTTTCTATTTTTATATTTCAGTACAGGGTAAACAGAAGCTCTGAAAAATTCCTTTGAGATCCTGGTCCATATTGATATGATTGGATCACAAACCTGATGCAAATTCATCATCTGTACATCCGTGACCTCCAGTCGTTACATCTCGTACGTCTTCTATTGGATTCAGAACAGGCATTAGTAGGGAACAATACCAAAGGATACCAAAGAGCTACTAAGAGGCCCAAAGCATACAGAGGAAATGCCCTCACACTTTTGATCAAACAATCAAAATGAAAATACATTCAGAAAATAAACAGCTGATAACTCACATTTTAGTTATTGAAAGGTGCACAGAATAACAATTTAATTGTTAAGTTCAACATTTTTATGATACAGTTGACCGTCAGAAGGCTTCAAGTAAGACCCAGAATTCAGACGAAACAGACAGTGATACTTAAAAGAAGTTTAATTGAAAAGACTGTGTGCGGCTGCTCGTCAGCTCTGGCGGGCTCACTGGATACACTGCGGGGATGGAGACTCAGGTCAGTGACTTCTGAAACCCAAATGGGGAACCACAATGAACTTTGAAAGTCACCAAACAGGCAAAGTTTGGTCTGAGCCCAGAAGAAGGATTGAAACTGAGCTGGTACCAGAGATCCAGGAGAGAAGAGGAGCAGGGACCAGCAGCAGCTAGAACATGCAGAGGAACCGAGGGATCACGAAGGATAATCCAAGCCGTAGTCAGAAGACAGGTCCAAGGTCAACAACAGGTGAAATCCAGGTAACAGGAAACACTGGACAGGCAAAAACAGGTTTTCGAACGACAGGAGTCCGGGGGCAGAAACAGGTCAGGATCAGGCAGAACAATACATACTAGAATTAGACTCACTGGAAGCTCGAATAATCTGGCACCATTGGCTGGGATCCCGTAGAATAAATAGCAAAAGGAACAGGTGGATCTGATAAGAGATAATGGGCGCAGGGTGGTAAATGTAAAACCCAGCCTTTGGTGCCAAGATCATGACATTGACAGCAGAAAAAAACTCTGTATTAATCAGTTTTTCAGAAAATAAACAACAGATCAAAACATGAGCCAAATATCTACTATCATTACTAAATGTTTTGGCAGGGTTATATAAATGTGGTGTTTTGCTAACTTTACAGATTTGGTTTTGTATTCACTGTGCAGAATCTTATTCTTATCGTTATTCTTTTACTACATCACATTTAGTAGGGGCGGCAGGGAGGCTGCGTTTACCAACACACTTGAGCAGCAGCAGCAGCTGGTTTACATGCAAAGTCTATGGTTAAAGCACATGAAGCGCATGAATGATCAGAACAGATGGACCCAGAATTCAAACCAGACAACCAGTGTGAAAGCTGAACACAGTTTATTTAAACAAAACTGCTTTAGGTAGTGTCAGCATATAGTGCAGGAACCTCTGGAAATGAAGACAGAAGATTGGCGACCAGGTTAGCTTTATGATGTGCATCAATCACAAACGTAATGGTCACTAACCTTCTCTTAGTCCTCAGTCTGGGAAGAACCACAAGGTTAGGTTTGAGCTCGTTAACAGCAGCGCTGATGTTGCTATCACTGGTCAGGAAGTCTCACAGAACTCCAGCCAAGTTTCGATGATCCTTGTTCAGGAAGAGGGTCAGAAAAGTGAAGACAATAGTAGGCAGGAGGAACAGGAATCTTAGTCAGGGACGAAGTCCGGGGTCGGCGACAGTGACCAGCAGTCCAATGAAGCTCCAGAGGGAAACCCTGGCCAAGGTCGAGAAACAGTTTCGGATTAGGCAACGGGCAGGCAGACAAACAGATCAGGGTCAGACAGAACAAGCAGGCAGTCGAGTCAAACATGGATCAGACAGGCTCAGAAACAGGGATCAGTTCAAGCAAACATGTAAGAAGTCAGGAATCAGAATGCTGGAATAGATCTCACCAATGGATGACTTCAAATAATCTGGCACTGATGTTTGGTCAGAAGGCTGGTTATATACTGATAGGTGCAGGTGGTTGGGATGAGTTGTAATAAGAATGGGACGGCGCTGAGCAGATGTCTCTCACGAGGAATCAGACCAGCATCAGTACTGAGATCATGACATGAACAGGCATCAAGACGTCCTGCAGAGCATTTTGAGCAGCGAGAGCAGCAGCTCATGAGCATTTAAGAATCTGAGGCGCGTCACGTTCCTTGCAAACACCCGAGTCTTGAGTTAGAAAATCTAAACTTCTGCTGCTGGACAAAAACCAATCAGAGAGAGGCTCTGCTATGTGTTGGTCCTCTGGTAGGAGATGCAGGCACCTATGCAGCGTGACAGGTTGTTAAACTGGGCTAAGATTAGACAACAAGAGCTCTGGGAGCGAGTCTCAACAGCACACAGCTCTTACAACAGGTGGAGAAACTTAACTGAGCAGAAACGCATCTGAAGTATCTGCTTTTGTTTAGTTTATTTATTTCATTCAATAAAACAAAACATAACTCGTTCATTTATAACTCATTTATGTAAAAAAAACAGAACTGTTAATAAAAGGGATTAGAAAAAAGTAAAAAATTATGATATCTATCCTTATTTATATAAAAGTAATAAAATAAAAATAAATGTGACTCTGTGTTGCTCCTGCTGGAGGGATGGCCAATTGGACTTCGGTTATGTCAGAAGGCCAAGAGCAAATGATGGCCTCAGCTAGTTTGTCCATTAAGGTGCCACTCAGGGGGGTCGGCAGTCCTGCTAAACTGCCCTCCATGTGAGGAAGAAACAGACATTAAGAAAGCTCCAGCAGATCCAGGCTCGATGTGGGCGACCTTCTGCCTATATAGACTGGGAATACATCTGAAAGAATACAGATAATAGAGTCAAGTTTTCTAATTTGAATAACAATCTAACAGATCTGAATTAAATTAACACTAATTCAGAAATAGATTGCTACAAAGAAGAGGAAGTTAGAGAGGCGAGCTATAGCAGAGCATTAGAAAACCAACTTTCTATGTCCAAGAGTATCAACAAGCTACAGGACCGTCTATCACGCATGTTCATTGTAGAATTGTTCTGCCACTGGAGCCAAGCTAGATCAATATTAGCTGAGAAAGTTGCAAGAAGATTTGAGTGAATTGGCTAACGGCAAAGACCCTGGACAATGGTTGTTAAAATAAGACTCAAAACAGGCACTTCTATCAAAGTTTAGACTCACGTTCTGCAACAAGCACAAAAATTGACAGTGGAGGATTATGGTAAAAGCCTTTCTCTGGACAATTTTTCTTCCTTATTATTGGGATATTTGGACAGTTATTTAAATTGAATTGTATCCTAATATTCCATTTATTTTCAAACATGATAGGGAACCTTGTCAAAGGACAAAAGTCATTGGAAACCTTAGAATATTAACAATTTGGACAGATGGTGAGGAAGCTGTCCAGATTGTAAGTTCTTTGAGAAGCCGTGGTAAGCTGTCCAACAATGGCCATAAACTAATTGATGATCAAGACCAAGCATGGATTGATTTATTATTGCCATTTTTCAATAACTTAAGTCAGACTTTGGTCCAGATGTGCAAGTCCAGCATTGAGCTTAAAAGGATAGAATTAAAGGAGCTATGGAGATAGGTAAACACCCCAAAGGCAGAGATGTACTCCAATGTTGAGCTGCCAAGTGTGTAAGCCCATAGAATCCCTGTTTATAGGTGCAATATTCACAAAAAACACAGTCCTCAACATACTGTAACTAGGGGCAAGGCAGAAAAGAGAAAAGGAACAGTTGATGTCCCACTTCTGAAAAGGCGGAGTGCTGTATTGCATATTCAAGTGTATAGGATTATTGAAGTATGTGTTTTTATATGGGAGCTACAGAGAAAAAAACGTATGCTAGAGAGGTAGGATAAGGTTTAACTGTAGCACACAGAAGGACTTAAAGATGAGGAAAGTAGCCTACCTGTAAAGCCTAGATGGATATTTCTTTAAATGAAAGAGAAAAAAAAACTTTACTAATAAACAACTGGATGCTTCACATACTGTGGATAGTTGTTTTATTATGTATTTATGCTGTAGGTGATGGAAACAAATGAAAATCCCTGTTTGTACCCACAAACTAGGTCAATAACCTCGCCCATGTAAGTAGGCCAGTGCTTCATGTAGGCTGTTTTTGGTCATAGAATAAAAAGTAACTACACATAATGCAACAAAACTGTGCAACTTGATGTTTCTGGACCATGTGATGTCAGTGCAGGCAAACTTATTTGAAGAGGGAACCTTGGAATCCATTTGGAAAGAGGGTGGTGTGCAGAATTGTTACAAATATTCAGAGATGCATGACCTATAGTTGAGGCAATGTGTTCTGTGGGGTGTGGAGAATATGAATGAGTCACTCCTTGATTCTTAGTATTTGGTGATCTCATTTTAAGAAACCTTTGACTCGCTTTCTTGTTTTTCTCTCCTCTCAGATTATCTGCTGATATCTCCAGTCTGCATCTTGGCTGTCTTGATTTCCTACAAAAAAAAGTGTGACCCCTGGTCTGTTTCATGCCTTGTAGCCCTTGCTTCTCCCTCTTGCTTCACTGCAACCTCCTCATAACTTGTCCGCCCCCCCTCAGATACAATTCCTGACGCTATAAGGCTCCTTTAGGTCTTAACTGGTCTCCATCTGCAATCATCTCCCATTTTTGGTTTCCCTGTGTTCATCTCTCTTCCTTCTTTCTTTAGAGCAACAGTCCACCCGGTCACTTTTTCTCTCCTCAGATCAGAGATCGTACCTTGCAAAAACGTTTATGATTTCTTCGTAATTAAACCTTTAATTAAATTAAATTAAACCTTACTTTCATCTTAGTCCTGAGAATGTTTATTTTTGTACCCACCTAAAACCATGACACGGAGGTTCACATATCTGTAGAATTACACAGAAAAAACAATGATTTGATCTGGCTTTTCATGGTCAATATAAAGATTTTCCATAAGGGCTGACCTTTCAACTCTAGTTTTAACCTATTTTAGCTTGTATATACATAAAAAAGGGAAAGGAAGCTGTGCTGCAGGACACTAAAGGAATTTGTTGGTTTGAATACAACACAAAAAAAGGAATAACAGCATTATCATAGCATAAACATCGAATATGAGGTTTAGGGTCAAAACAAAGGTTGATGCATCAATTACAGTCTTCAAAAGTCAATTTATCCCCGTCCAATCTTTGGATAATTGTGTTGATAATTAACAAGAACACAAACCAAAATCACATTCGGCAATGTTATTTTAAATGATGCCTCTTTTACTTGAAGCATTGGACAGCCTAGATTTTGAGAGCTTAGTTAGTTTTACAATATTTTTTTTTAATTCAGATTTTCTTTTCTTTTTTTTCTCCAAAGGAAGCCACTTTATTAAAACAAAGCAAAATATAGCCAATTTCAAAGTTTCTGAATATTGTTTTAAACATAGACATCTAAAGAATACTCTCTGCTTTGTCTCTGGGCATGCTAATCGGCTCGTTTCCTCTTTCTAAATCAGTAAAATTAAAAGCGCTTGCTGTGAAAATGACAATTCAGCATGTGTTCTTTCCTATCAAAAGGTTAGATCAAAGAACAGTAATTAGCTAAATTAAAATTAACTATAATTATGTCTCTGTAAGACCCACATGTGAAAAGTAAAGAAAAAGGAAGTCATTAGTCATATACATTACTACAGCTACATCTCACTTAACTGCAATGTGATTCAGCTGCTACACTAGCCAGTACAAATACAGAGTAATTACCAGCTATGGTCAAAAACACTTGCAACATTTCACTTCTGTTATTTATCACCCTAACACTTTTGCAGCGATTACCATAAAGCTGCTCATTTTTTAAGAGCTTATAGAAGTGCTGAAGCTGGCAGCTCCTCTCGATAGCCAAACGAAAACTCAGCCTTTTCACTCGCAATCCATCACCGAGCTAAAGCGTGCTTTGACAAATCTGAGCCCTGAGCATTTCTCAGAGGGTAGATTTGCTGTATCGTCCACCAAGGGCGTAGGTTTGATTTGAACTTTGGTAGGGACACTATTGGTCGGGTGTCATTGGTGCTATGCAATTTGCATGCCCTTTTTTATGCTCGAAGTGAGCATCTGTACTGATGGAATTTATTGTTAAAAGAGAAAAGCATCATTTTGCTACATAAAAAAAAAAAAAAATTAAGCACTACACTCATTAGATGCTGTTTATCAATGTTTGAAGTATCACCGGCTCTGATCAATGTGGGATTAGGACTTTTTTCCACTTTGAAAATGGTTTCATTTGAACCACTAAGAGAGAAGGTAAATACAGTATTTTCTTTTGAAGATGTAGAATTGTGCAGAGTTAAACCCCACTCTTATATTTTACCTACTATGCTCTCTCTGTATCAAGTAAAATAATACATTCATTAAGATATTAACTTCACTATAAAAGTTAAACATCTGGGCTGTAGTTACTCTTTGTAGCCCAATTCATGTATTATATCTGGGGCTGAAAAAATGAATCGTATTAATTGATTATTTCAATAATCGTCAACTAATTTAGTATGTAATTTATCTAATTAACTGGAGAATAGAGACTCTAAAACATACAGTAATATAAATGTAAAATGTGTGCTGCTTCACCTACAAGCTGCTCAGCTTTTATATTACTGGATATCTGTCTTTCCTATCATATAATGTATAAGTGCGTTTTTTAATAGTAAAGGATTAAATGTAACATAACCTTTCATCATCATCCTATATTGCTACTGTCTGACTGTTTAAATAGCTCCTTATATCTATTTAATTTTTTTTGTGACATCTTCTACAAACACAACACTGAGAATGAGCCTAAGTGTATTAAAATATAAAATCACTTTTAACAATTATAAAAGACAATATAACACTATCTTATCTGTAATTTGATAATATCCAAAATAAACAGCCAGATTCAAGCATTTTTACCAGACATTAATGTTTGTACTAATTTACTTATAGACTGTGTGGAAATCTATGTAAGATAAAATCAATGTTTATATTCTTCCTCTGTTTGTTCTTGCCTTATCCTATTTCTAGAAGTATAAATAGTCAATTAAATTACTATTTTTATGTGGAACCCTAATTATGCTTTTTAAACGAAAAATAACAGATGTTTAGATGCCATTTCTTGTTGTTATACTTTATAAGAAAAATAAAACCTGCTAATAGTTATGCCTTAACTTCCTCAAAGAGTCACAGGCGGACTAGAAAACAGCCAATCAGAGAGAGAGAAGGCGGAACCTAAGGCAGAACAACCAATGAGAGTAGAGTTAAACAGCGCAGCACAGTTCCATGCGCTGCTACGTGAAAGGGACAGGAGAGAGCAGGCAGAGGAGTTGCGAGAGGAAAAGAAGCCTCTGCTGCTATAACTACTGCTGTAAATTATAAACATGTTGTTCACATCCAATTATTGGTCGGGACAATTAGGTCGGTTCAAAACTTTGGTAGGGACATGTCCCTATGGTCCCTATGCAAACCTACGCCCATGTCGTCCACATTTCTACTTGAAGAGAAACCTGCCATGATCTGGCTTTCATGAGGAAGTTGAGTCAGCAAAGACAACTTGTTTTTAAACTGTCTGTAATGTGCATGTTTCATTCTAGGTGTGACATGGCATGCTGTCGCCACAGGTTGATCCTTAGGGCAGTAGTTGATGCACTCAGGTAGGTGCACATAAAACAGAAGGTAAAACCCATAAGGCAGGGGTACTCCAGTGCAGTCCTCAAGAGCTAACATCCTGTAGCTTTTTGATGCATCTCTTCTCTAGCACACCTTAATCTAAAGCCTCAATCCCCTAATTTAGCTCAGCAGAGGCGTGGTAATGAGCCACTAATTTGATTCAGATGTGTTGAAAATTATAGCATCAAAAAGTTGCAGGATAGTAGCTCTTGAGGACTGGACCTGAGCACCCCTGCCATAAGGGGTTGGATAGATTCCTCTAAGATTCCTATACAGGCCAAACAGACAAACTTTTCCAACTTCATTTTAAACAAACTTCCATTTATTTTCTTTGGCTTTTATGTAATGCACAAACAGTGACACAATATGAGTTAGAAAGTAAAGCATAGAAGAGTTTTCACATGTTTTTAACATGCATCTATCAGCTCTGCATATCTGGATCCTGTCAGGGTTTGGTTGAGATTTATTAGGACCTAAATGCAGATATCAGGAGGCTGGGGTTAATCTTGTAGAATGCATGAGCAACTGAGGTAAAATCCAAACAAATCCAAAGATGTAAATGACTAGAAAACATAAAGGGAAACTCATGTGGTGAGCCAGAGATGAGGAAGCAACAAACAACAACAAGGAAATAGCACTAAGTGACTGTAGAGGGGTAGTATATAAGGGGAACAGAACAAAGGATGGACTAATGAGCTGAATATGGAGCAGGTGTGAGGGGAACTAACTAGAAGGAAGCCAAGGAGAAATGTAACAAGCACAAGATCAACAAAACAGAACAACTGATAACTGAAAACTAAAAACTCTCCCAAATGGAGAGAATTATAAAATATCCAGTTTTTTCCATTCCTTTTTTTTAACTGAGTGTCTAAAATACAGATACAGAGTGTCTAAAATGAACGGCAAGGTTTTAGCGACGATTTTACACTTTTACACTGGCATTTACTTAATCATATTTAGTTACTTTAACACAATTGTTTTATGTCCTACCCTGCTAACATGAAACAATTCTGTTAAAGTAACTAAAAATGATTACGTAAATTCCAAAAACAGTTGCATTATTTTTTTCAGTGTAGACACAGCTAAAATGGGGGAAGTGGTGGAGCGGTAGGGCATAGATCTTAGAATCCTGAGGTTCTGAGTTCAAGCCCCACTCCCACAAACTGCCACTCTGGGTCCCTGAGCAAAGACCCTTTATGCCCCACTATGGCAGGCCACTGCTCCCTAAGGGGATGGGTTTAATGCAGAGGTAAATTTCTCCAATGTGAGATCAATAAAGTTAAATTATTAATCTTTATCTGAAAATAAATGTGACAGAATGTGGAAAATTTAAAACCTAGGTTGGACCAAGTTCTTCTCCCTTTTGTTATGTTTGAAATTTTTGTCTTTTTGCTCTTCAGTTTTCTAGGCAAAAAAGAGTTGTCAGCAAAAGAAAATAGTTTGGGGGAAATTCATTGTCACAACAAGCAAGATGTGACAATGTAGAAAAAAGGGAAACATCTGTGTGAGTAGTGTTGGAGGAGGGAGTCTCACTCACTCCTAAAGAAAGAAAACAAACCCCAACTCATCTTTTTCTGCAAATAAAGCATATAAATAGGTCCTTTAGAATGCTATGTTTTTGTTACTGTTTATATATTTTTGGAGAAAATTTTAATTCTGCGATATGTGGCATAAACACATCTTAGTGCTCATCTTTATGAGATAAAATTAACCTGTCGTAGTTGTTTTTTCCTACTGTTTAAATGGTGCAAATATGCAAAGGTTGGTACATGTCTTCATCACAGCCCTATGTTTGTAAACCCTTTGGAACTGGAAATCTGAGTGCCTACTAGTTCACCAGCCTCCCAAATCTTTCAATTTAGGTCTACTGTTACCCCTGGCAACCCCATATCATTTCCTGTCAAAATCTTGCTATCGGCACTTCACAATAAAAACATAGGTGAAATGTAGCATTACTGCTGCTAAATTGTTCTCTTGTGAAATGGCTTGGGAAGATCATAAATCTTTGGAAAACCCCGGAAGCACTGAAAATGTAGTCCAGATTGGTTCATCTAGAGCTGCTTCATGATTGGATTAGGTGGAACTAATATTTTACTGATTTTTGCAAAAACATTTTGTTTTTAACTTGTCTCACTGTATAAATTTAGATGCTATTTTCTTTGTAAACATTAAAAAAATATTTTATATGCGACATAATTAAAGAAAAAAACAACCCATCTAATTATCCCCACACCCGGCCATGTCCATGGTGCTTTGCCCATTTTTGTGGTATTTTCAATGATCATTTCAGGCATTTTAATGATTTATCCTCTATTTAGAGACAGCATTGATGCACCTGAACATTGGTGATTTTTTTAACAACATTTTAGTACAGCAGGTGCTCGTTACTTCGTGCTGCATTGAGTGTCTTCACTCCCTAAAATGGTTGCCTGTTAGGTTCTTTTAGGTCATTTAAATTAGAACATTTATTTCTCCCTCCCTTGCTTCTGACCACCTGCTTGCTGTTTGTTAGTATCACACCTGCCTCCAATAATCGCATTTATCTTAATTCCAGACAGATTGCAATTAGTAGCATCTAGTATCTTACTTCCAAAAAAGCAAATTTTTCCTTCTCTCTCTGACGTTGTTCTGCAGGGCATTAGCTCCTGCCACCAGAGAGTGAAGCAGAGGATGTGAGGACCTTCATGAGGAGAGGGGAGATGAGCTAATAAGCATTTAGCGAAATGAGACGTACTTGCATATGAGCTGTCATTTTCAACCAATGTCAATTAAACAGGCAGCATGATGCAGTAATACCCTATCACCATTTCTGAATTTTACTGGGATTTAAATTTGCTTGCTATAGAGCTGGTATATTTATTGCAAAATCAATGTACAATGTAGGAGAAATGCATTTAATCTCGACATTCAGTCAATAAAAGATAAGAAAAAATCTCTTTGGTATATCCTCCATCAAAGCTCGAGACTCATCTCTCCTCATTCATTTCCCTCTGAGGGAATTTTTGAATTGAAGACACACCTAATGACATTTGTCTGCATATCGTCACAAGCATTAGAATGAAGGAGACCAGAGACGGAAAACCATAAAAAATGCCTGCATGATCTTATGTTTAATTATTATGCTTTCTTTCAGGTTTTCATTCATTTGCTTTTGGATCGCAGCAGGGGGCAGGAATCCATATTTTCTTGCAAACTGTAATTGTTCTTAGCAGGCGAACGGTAGCAGGTTTTAAAGGAATAGAGCTCAGGGCTAAACCAGGACGCAACTAAATACAAACACACACTACCACAATAAAATGTATTCTCTTTCAACAAAAAGTCATTATGCAAGTAAACAGAAATCCGATATATCATTAGATTCCCATGGATAGATAATTCTGTCTTTTTAAATAGAGATGGTGAAATGCAGCTCAGACAAAAAACACAGAAACAATGTTTTAATTTAAAACCAAAGACTACGAGCTATGAAACAGATACTAAGTTTACTTAGACTGAGACTTAGCAAACTTTGTCATTTTTTATACACCGAGTGTATACAAAAGGAAATTATGTTGTTTACAGCATACAACAATGAAATGAGCATTATAATGATTAAGTGCAGCAGTGATCAGCATGTAAACTGTATAGGAGAAAAGGAAACAGTAAAAAAAATAGTGGTGCAAAAGGGCATTAATATGGAAAGGTTCAGTGCAGTGCAAAATAAACATGGTTCAAAATGCAGTAGGATAGTGAATTGTGTCCTATTTAAAAGGGTTATAAAAATTTCAGCCACAATGGTGCTGCAAATTAATGTTGCAAGTGGGATGCAGATTCCAGTTTAGAGCTTAACAGTTAAACAGTCTGATGGCAGCGGGAAAAAGCTGTTGCAGAACCTACTAGACCGGCAGCGGATGCTGCAAAGCCTCTTCCCAGAGGGCAGCAGGGAGAACAGTCCATTGTGGGGGTGTGATGGGTCATTTATGGTGTTACGGGCTCGGGACATGCAGTGCTGGGACTAAATGTCCTTAATGGAGGGAAGAGGAGCCCTGATGATACTGTTCTCACCACTCTTCTCACGTTCTGCCAGTCGGTGGTGCTGCAGCCTCCACATCACACAGTTAAACCTCATCAGCCATACATGCTCTCTAACCAAATGTATATCTCTTAGTCTACTTTGCTGTCCACAAAGCCTGTGTAAATGCATGTTTCCTCATTTGTACCCTCTGGATGCTCAAGTATGTGAGAACAATAATACTCCCGTTATCAGTTAGTGCTGTTAGGAATAATGTTTATCATCCACCATAAAAATGGGTTAAATCCTAAAATTCCTAAATTGTCAAATAGACATGTATAATTCTCCATTAAATATATATTTTCCTAGTCAAGCAGAAATGCTTTTAGGTAATAATTATGGTGTTTTGATGTATCTCCATCACAAGTTAAATTTTTTCACCTTTTTTCAGCAAAAAATTTATCATCTTCATTGTGGAAATCAAAAGATTTAGAAAATTAATGTGAAGATTCGGAACAGCCTATATAAATAACACAGTTACTCTTCTCAACGGCTAGGTTTAATAAAATGGAATAGCTGGTGCATTAAAGGGAAACATCGTTTTTTTTACATTGGGCCCTTGATTTTACATTATTACATCATGTTCTACTCACCCATATGAGTTTTGTGTCATTTGGGGCTGTTCTGAAGATATTCCGTTAGGTTATATCCAAGTAACGTCTTCCTATGGGCAACGAGTTGAAGTCACAAAATAAATTGTTCATAATGTATTCATAATGGTACACCAGCATTCATAACATGTAGGCGAATCACTGTCCCCCAGACCTCCGCGGTTATATTAACCGTTTATCTGTTTTGTCTAATTTTTGTTCCTCTAGTATACTGAATAATTTAATAATGCAATTAAGTGGGAAAGTGAATTGTCTTTTTTTCGTAAGAGGAATGAAAGATACTTTGTTGCCATGAAGAAGCAGATTGCAATATTTTGGTAATGAATGTCTGATGATCGCTAACCCCACTGGCTCTCTCTTTATGACATCGCCTGTCATATAGAGAACCCAGAATGGGCCAGAAGGGAGAACTTATACAGGCGTACTGAGCATATGAAGAAGAGAACCTAAGGACAGGTAATGTTTTATTTTACTCAGTTAATGTACCGTCTGCATTTCAAACTTTATTGACTGTATGGTGAGCAAGCTTCGAGCTGTACTAGTTTCACCAGCATTTATTTTCCAAGATAGAACCAGTTTTCCCCTGTTAAACTTGACAAGAAATACATTGAGAGATTAATATGTACAATTTAGAACAGGTTTATGTAGTTAAAACTGCTTTTCATGGGATAAAGTAAATTATGTAAATGGGGGATTTAAAACCCAGAAAAGAATGATGTGGTAGAACATTTTTATTATAACAACTTATCTGTTTATTTTTAACTCCAAGCTTTTCCTTACATGAATAAGCCCAACTTTATTATTTCCCATTAGGCCTGAGGAATATCTGTCTGTGAGGATCAAATGTTTGCTTTATAAAAGAACAACAGATAATAAGAAGTAGACCCAAAGCTTGGTGAGGAAACTTTTATATACAAGTCCTCTCAGAAAATAAATTTTGATGTTGTGATTGAAATGGCCAACAAAGCTGATAATGTGGACATCACCGACAGACAAAGAGAGGGGTAAAAAAACCGTCAATAAAGACACAAAACACTGTACAGGCCCAATTAGTAAATAAAGTAGGTGGGAACAGCTTAGTTAATAGAGTCAGATACTCCTTTTTTTCTGGGAAATATATGTTGAAATACTTTCCAGCTGAGCTCAGACAGCCAATTTTTTGGGGGGTTATTCTTATTTCTAGCTGGGACAGTTACCTGATTGACAGAAGGCAGATCAAAACCTCTGAGCATTGTGTCGTCATATTTCAGAGCTCTATGTGTATGTGTACTTATGTTATTGTTTTTGTTCATCCCTGGATTTACTGTTGCAATTTAGGTCTTGCAGTATGAGCTCATTTCTGTGCTAAATATGTTAGGGTTTTACCATATGGGTTAACTATGATCCTAACTTAATTCCCCTGCTCGTCTGTGCATTTTGAATTTGTTCTCATGTGTCAGTGTTGCTTTTTTCCTTTTTTGATCTGAAGTTCTGTTTTTTTCTAGTTAAGCTCCCTGTATATTTTTGGCCAAGCCATGGTAGTAAACAAAAAACTGAGGAGTGATCCATTAAACTTATTTTTAAATCCTGGCTGTTTCAATGGGACCTTGCAAAACTTGGCAGTGTTGTATAAATTCTCTGTAAATTCTGTGTTTGTGCACGTATAAGACCATGTGCTGTAGCAAGGAAACTTCTCATTCTTATGGAAACAAGAGCTATATTAAACAAAATGGTAATCTTAATAAATTTTAATATGGAGCCTAGGCGGAAGTTCAGCTGAAGAAATTGATTGCTCTGCTATATCCACCTGCTACACAGCCAATCAGCTTTGAACCACACCTCCATTAAAGACAATCAGCATCTAAAGTTCATCTTAAAAGGCCTCCAATATGCACCTGTCTGCTCCTGTGCGCTGGCTGTGGATACACTGTGTGACTTAATTCAGATGACTGCGTTTCAACCCACCTCCAGCCCCTCCTCCACCATCGTAGCTAAAGCTTCATCAGAGTGTCATTCTTCCTGGACTCTTACTGCATGTTGCGTCTCATTTCAACCGGTCCGCCATGTTGAGCCTGGTTCTGCCAGAGGTTTCTTCCCAATGGGGAGTTTTTCCTCTCCACTGTCGCTTCATGCTTGTTCATAATGGACAGGTTTTCTCAACCTGTGTTATCCAACTAGACTTCCACCTTTCAGGTCCCTAAGCGAAGCTCTAGTATCAGCTCACGCAGTCCACTGGATCTCCCCATAAAGCTCAGCATACTGTGTCACTAACCAGCAGTCTACAGACTGACCAACTTCATCTATCTCTACTCCACCAGTTTCAGGCCTGGGGGGAAACAGCCATATTATTTGCTACTGTTCATGCATATCTATCAAAATTAAGCGCTATGTTTTCTGCCGAGGCCTGAGCGCCAAAGACAAAGTAATTGTATTTATAAATTTCTCCTAATTTTCTCTTCGTGTGAGATTTTCAGATTGAAGTTTAGTTAGCAAATGGCTAAAATGAGCTCTGGCTCACATCTTCATATGTAAGTCTCTAGTTGTCTCAATTTAAAACTAAATCTATTGTTATTGTTCACTTGTCAAATTATATAGCTAATAAATATAATAATAATAATGATAGTAATATCTTTAGTATGTGTGCTGGATGACCACCTGAGTCTTCCAAACATACACAAGGAGGAAAACCAAAAAGCCCTGCCCCTGACACCCAAACAGTGCCAGATGGTAACTGAAGGAACTCTGCAGTGCCATTAAAACCATCTCTTCATAGAAAAAAATCTGCAGCATAAAATTAGAATATTATCATAAGTTTTATCTTTCAGAAGCAAAGTTTGACTTTTCAAAGTTTTAATTTTCTGCGTTTACATCTTAAATGTTTTATTTTAGAATGCAAAATCTCTTTTTCAATAGATGTCCTCTGTACACCAAAGTATTGTAGAACCAAATGGTAGAAGCCTGTATAGCAGCATGGATATTTCTACATATTTGTACAAAAAGGGTAATGTCCAGTTTGCTCAGGTTGAAATAACATTTTGTTCAGAGAATATTTTTTTTTTCTATTTGTACGAAACGTTCCATATAAGGATCAGTAGTAGCAATGAATTGCACCTGGGGGAGATGATTCACATAGACTCAGCAACAATAAAGAAAGTAAAAAGCTCAAACCCTTCTTGTGAAATATCAGCTTATAAGTTAAGAAACTGATAAGTTAAACCTGTCCAATTAAAAGTCTCAAAAGTATTAATGACGTTTATGGGAAAACTGTTTTGTGAATCTTTAAACAACTGTTGCTTGAAGGTCCATTATGGGTTATTATGGGTTACAGGCTACGACTGTCAAAAGACAAATTCACTGGATATAAAAAAAAAAATCATGGTCTCTCCACAGATTCTACCTTGGAATATTCAAATCTTTTCTTGCATTTTGGCTTCATTGAAACATCATTAGATCATAAAGGGCAAAAGAATATCATAAAATTAATTCTAAAGAGGGATTTGTGCAATTAACACAGATAGAATGGGGGTATGGTATCAAACCAATTTCAAGACTTCACTTAAATCAAGCAAAATATGAAGGCATCAACTTTGATCAAAGAAGTCGTAAGATTTGATTTTTTTTTCATATGTTTGTTTATAAAATGCACAACTGAGGGAAGAAAGCTCTGCAGAAGGCTGAGGAAGCGGGTGAAGAGTGCACAGCAACATCTGACTGCTTTGGCTGGTGCAGAATGAAGAGGCCTCATTAAAATTTAATTGCAGCAAGATGCTGAGTGCAATGCCATCCTCAACATGCACGTGACCTTTTTTTCTGTGCATCTTATTCACCCTATTTACCAGGTGGTAAAATGTGGATAAAACTACAGAGGTAGTGATGTTTTTCCTAATATATTCTTTTGATAGCAAATATAAAAGGCACTCCAGTCCAGCTACAAATGGTAAACTAATGTGAATATATGTAAGCAGTAATATTATGAATCCCACTCAAACACAGGAATGACTATCCTTTCTGTTTCTAGTTTGTGTCACAAGGACGAGTTGCAGAAGCAGCCTTTTAAGCGTTCATTTTGGAAGCGAGATGCGTGTTTATTATCCTCCTGTTCTCCATGGGTGTTGCATTACAAGGTACTGTCTTCAAACTGCCAACATCAATTAACATCAATAATGGATGCCTGCTGATATTACTGGTCCTGATTGTTCATTTTGTTCTTGGTTTCATTGTTCTCACACATGTGGAGCAGTTTAATTTTGCAGCAGGTACAAGACACAAAGTGTTTTATAAAAGGCAGATCTGACCTGAGATGTTATTTTTGCGGTGAAAGGACCTGCCTTTTCCAGACAGCAAGAGCTCGGTACTGGACTGCACCCTTAGTGAGAACTGTCAAGACTCTTAAAAATAGAAGAGCGCTAATAGATCAAGTCACATTAATGACATCAATAGGATTATTGTTCATTGTTCAAACTGGTTGATGTTGTCTTAAGGAAACCTGGTTCCAACGAGATGATTACGTTAGCATTAATGAAGCAACTTCCTCCAGCTAAATTCTGGGAGAGGAATAGAAACAATCTATCAGTCTGACTTACTGATTAGTCCAAAGTCATTTAATAGTTAAGGTTCTTTTGAACGTTTAATCCTTAGTTTCCCCCATCCAAATTGTAAAGCAATAAAACCGCTTGTTTGTCACTTTATATCGTCCACCAAGTCCTTACTATTTTTAGATCAGTCAGTTTTAGTATGAAATACCTACAAGCTCATTATAGTGGGGGATTTTAACATTCATGCTGACATTTAATTGCATCTTAGAATTGATTGACTGTGTCCAAAATGCATCTAGTCCCATGCATTCTCATTTCATACTTTGGACCTTGTGCTGAGTCTGACATGTGGCATTAAAGGTATACTATGCAACCGGTGTTGATTTTCCAGCGAGGCTCCCCCCAGAGGGCGAAAGTAAAAGTGCACTGTCGTAAATATGCGCAGCTGTTCTCCTGGTTTCTCCGTCAAGCCAGGCGCAGTTGTTTTGAGCTTAGCAGACAGGCGAACGCAACGAATGACTAACACAGTGAAAGTATGAACATGCACACAGAGAGAGAGAAACCATTCCAATGTTACATACAATCGCATCAGCAGAAACGCGAGGTCCGCGTCAGCCTTGCAGCCTTCTTTTTCTTTTAGCTCTCGCCATTCGGAAAAAGCTTGCCCGATGTTCACCCGTGTACGACTCCTCTCTCTGTCCGGAGCCCTTTTCCTCTTTCTTGCCTGCTCCGACATGGGCTTTCGCTGTTTTCACGCTGGTTCCGCCATGATAACTGCACAAAGATCGCCACTGTGCTAGCAACGAGCATGCTTTTAACTGGGGGCGTGTAGCAGTTCTCGTCGTAAAGCAAGACCGACTCTCGCGAGACTTCTGAGCCTGTGGGTGCGGGCCGAGGGCTCCTGCAATTGCAAGTGCGGTATTTCCCCCACAGACCACCAGGGCGGCCGAGAAAACCTTTGTTCAACCTGAAATGACTCATTTAATCATCCAAAACGTTATGGAACACATTAATTAACTGAAAAATGTTGCATAGTGTGCCTCTAACTGTAAAAATGTAGGTGTATTTTATCACAACCCTTTCCTATGTAAGCACTTTTTTGCAACCTTTAACAAAGTTCTCTTCCATAAAAGAGCGTTTTACATATGCAGATTATTTAAAAATGTAGTGATACCTTTTAAAGAATCTGTTCCATTTTTTATCTGTACTGAAACTGTACCACTGAGCAATACCGCAGAAGTTTTAATTTGAACAAAAATGAAAGAGTTGGTTTCTGTTTTTCAAAACTTAGTCCTGTTTCTCTCCGGGACATCGCTATACGCTTAGCTTTTACTGTGATTAACTGATTTAGCTGTCTTCCTTCCCTTTGAAATTAGAACTGGCTCAGACTTCGTCTAACACCAGCAAACATAATAAACCACAAATATAATAAAAATATGTTGCATTTAATGTGATAATCATTGCATAGATTTATTAGATATATTAAGTATTATATAACTTCCAGCAAATGTAATAATGCAACAAATAATTGGCTTGTATTTGTTGTTTTAATTCTTCAGGACCACAGTGAGCATTATCTGATGTACAATTTCTAATACTTTAATATTAATATAGGTGATTTGACCCACTTAAAAAAAAGTAGGAGTAAATAGATTAATTGAATAAATAAACAAAAATCTTGTTTTTCAAGATTTTTGTTTATTTATTTATTATTAGTCGTTTAGTGGCCAGGGTGAGAGTCCAGCACTGTGAGAAATGAGACATTACACCTTTCAAAGATAACATTCATATGAAGAACATTCACATTTTGCTCAATGGAATGTGTGCTACAGCTTATAATACAGTATAAATTATTTCACTCTTTAACTGTAGAATATTAAATTACAAATAAGATAGCAAAATAATTAATTAATTATTCATTCATTTGTTTTCAATTTAAAACCAACAATGAAAATACCCCAATATTTTTGTTTCAGATTTCGCTTCGTAAAATAGGCCTAATACTGAAAAGCAGAGAGCAGTTCTTTTTAAACTTAAACTAAGAGCCACCCGTGGACATATTTATTGAGCAGTGCTTCCATGTTCCTTTTGTGTTTCTGCTTCTGTCTCCTTGAACCCCAGTCAGCCTCAGCAGAAAGGCCGCCCACACTGAACCTGGTTCTGTTAAAGGTTTCTTCTTGTTAAAAGGGAGTTTTTTCTGTCCACTGTTGCTGCATGGATGCTCATTGTGAGGGATTGCTGTAGTCAACAACAAAAATGCTGCTGTGGCCACATGCTGATCCAGGAGGAGCGTATCCTGCAAAGTCAGAGCCGATGCAATTAGCTGGAAATCCTTAGATAGAAGACTTTTAATGGACTGCATTAACGGTTTTGAGTTATTTTTCTAAAGTGCCTTGAGATTATACGTATTGTGAATTGACTCTGTATAAACTTATTGGGATTGAATTACCTCTGTGATTAATTTAAACACATGAAAGTAATGCGTTCCTTTTTACCTTGTTTGCTTCTGCCGTTTTTTTCCCCCTGTTCCCCCACCTTAATCAATCAGCCACATATCCCACATGAAATGCAAATGCAAACATTTGGGGAAGTCTGCTAAAGGCATGTGTTACAAAAAAACGCTTCCAGGAGTTAATGGCTGTCAAGAACACCAAAAAAAGTTAAGGAATAAACAGAGGAACAGTTTGTTTTAGCTTAACACTTTTTGAGGATCTTTATTTGTGAAATGAGGAATAATTTACATGGTAAACTGGGAGTTTTTAAAAACGTTTAGCTGATGAAATACGATAAAAACCTTGATACAGGTGATACAGGTTACTGGTTATATCATAAATAGTTGCTTTATTTAATTGGTTTGAGGCTTTTATACATTGAGTTATGGAGATAAAAAAAACTTCAGATGAAGGATTTGTCAGTTATTGGACAGAAAATAAATAGTTAGACTTGCTTTCCGTAATTAAACCCTTACTGTATACCAGCAATATGGTATAAAAAGTGCTCTACATTATTTCAGTTTCTAACTATCCAATAAACAATAAACAAAATGTTAATATAGAGGATGTGTAAAAAATAAAATAAAAAACCTAACTTTGCTCTCCTGGCTTTGCAGTATATACAAAAAATGAATTTCTTTCGGTAGTAAGTCCAGAGTTTGACCAACCATAGACGTCTATTCTGCCATATGTTTCAGCCCAGATTTATTTTGTGAATTAAATTATGTCTAGACAGCCAACAGCTGCTTCGACTGCCCATAAGATTAAACACATTTTCCTGAACTTTCTGCCTTAAGGGAAGGTCTGAGAATTCTTTCAAACTACATAAGGAGAAAACTTTTTGACTTTAACAAGGTTTGTTTGCGATTTCAGTGAAATCTTCAGCTGGCGGGAGAATATTTTATAAAGACTGGGGAACATTGTGAAATTGAATGCAACATCTAATATGCTCACTCTTTACCTGGGGTTTGTGAGGAGGTGGGAACAAGAAAAGGAAAATGTGACAACTATCTCTGCTATTATAAATACTGAAGCTAAAGTAAAGCTCGTTAAATTAGTCCTAGAAGTCATCTAGAATGATTATTGATACTGAATTTATCTATGAAGTCCCTTGTTAACATCTTCTGATGGTTGTTTTTCCTTTTTGAGCAGTAAAACTAATTAGACCGTCTTTTTTCTAACTTCACCTTTTGTCAAATGTTGCCCTCTTGTGGTGGAATGTTTGTATTGCAAGATAATTCCCTATTTAATTTGCAGGAAGCAGAAGTTATTTCCCCCTTATCTTTATGGTAATACAGGGAATAGATTTAAACTGTTTATATTATCTTGCAAACTTTAAAGTTAAAAGATTTAAATGAATCTATGCTACGCTGGTGCACAGGTGTTTCTCCCTCTGCAGTGTGATTACACTGCTGTGGAACTGGAAGCATTTCTATGGCAGCACAGATGTGGCTAATTATATTAAAGCATTCTTGGCTGAATTACAGTGTCCGATGAGGAAATGTAACTCATTTAATCTGGTGAATAAATGAAAACATTAGTGCTTCTTGGAAGACAGAACACGACACTTAGATAAAGGGAAGATAAATAATGGCTTTAGAGAACATAGACATAGCTCAGAGACTTGATGTCCTTGATGCAGTCACATATGCGGGAAAGAAAAAGTAAATAATGCGTGCACTCTGAATGGCCTAAGCTTCAGTGAATAATTTATTTATTAAACACACATACTCTCTGTATCCTCTGAACTCTGCTTAAGAGGATGTACAGAGACACAAACAGAACAGGTGAAAATCTAAAGCTTCTTATGCATCAATGTTTATGTTACTGTTAGAGGTTTCACTCCGTACCTGGACATATGATGTTAAAGTGAATGCACCGTTTGCACCATATGCAGTTCTTAAATATCTATATTATTGTTCTACTGTAAAGCACAAGAATACAAGAACCATATTACCATTAAGTATCAGTTTTATCCATTTGTGTTTTTAAGTAATTAAATACTTTTCTAAACAGCACATAAAATCTTTAATTTACAAGTGCAGAAAAAAGATTTCTCAGTATTTAGGAAAAAAGATTTTTTCCACATAATATATCCTAACACAAGTGCACTAGTGCAGAGGTCATCTGACTGTCTTTTTGTATTTTACATCTATGAAAAAATTAGGTCAAATATATGGGAGATTTAATGTAAAACCGATCATCATATGAATGAAGAAACAAACAAAAAGTATCAAAAGTATGTTGTTCATTAACTTTTCATATTAGAAATAGTTCAGAAGATGTTTGAGGAAGAGGTGAACTGTTTGATATTAACATGCAAAATAAATCTGATTTGTAGTTTGTATTCTACGGAGCCCGGGAGAGCTCACTTTAAGTTATATTTATTTTCAGGTCGTGATAATTTGTGAGCACGTTTCCTTTAATTGAGCCCTCGAATTAATAAAACGTGACCACGTTTTCATTTAATTGAGCTCTCGAATTAATAAAACGTGAGCACGTTTTATTTTAATTGAGTCCTCGAATTAATAAAACGTGAGCACGTTTTATTTTAATTGAGCCCTCGAATTGATAAAACGTGACCACGTTTTCATTTAATTGAGCACTCGAATTGATAAAACGTGAACACGTTTTCATTTAATTGAGCACTCGAATTAATAAAACGTGAGCACATTTTCTTTTAATTGAGTCCTAAATCTCGCTCACATTTAGTCATTTCCGACATGCTCTCACCGCTGCTGCCTGTCGTAACTTCTGTTACTCAAGCTGTTGAGATTCGGCTATTGTCTGCAACATTACAGTTCAACATTGGTAAGTGATACCGTGGTTAATTAAAGCCTTTTTAGTTTTCATCGGTAGGTGATGACGATAGCGAACTTTTACTCTTTGTAGCAGGGTCACCTGTGGTGTCCCGCCAGCTATGGAGCCGACTGCTGATAGCCTGAGGGACTTCTTGAAAGATAGAGGTGTCAGCGAAGAGTTTATTCAGAAACTCGAAAACGAAAAGGTAGGCTATGTGATGTGGGCTGCAAGAATATGTTTAACTTCATTAATGTTATTTGTATTCGAGTAACAGGTGGTCTGACTGACTGGGTTAGAAATAGGCTAACCCTGCTAATGTGTTTCGTTGATGTCATGTCGTTTGCAGTGTTAACGTAGATCAATGCAACATGTTTATGCCATTACAGTAGCCTATGATAGCCTATTTTAGTGCATGAACCTCATCCAAAGCCATGCAGAGAGGGGATGCAATGAGCTATATTATACATTGGAGTGCTAATCGCCAGCTGTTAGAACGAGTTGCTTTGAAGCCACCAGCTGCCCTATTGGTACTCCATATTTCCCCCCAGTAACTAGGGAATATGTGCGCTACAGCATCGAATAACGAGGATTTTCTCGTGTTCAGGGGGGGTGTTGTGCGAAAAAGTGAATGTCTGCGAGAATCTGATTACGCTCGCGGGAGCGCGCACCGCAGCCTGCTGAGCGATAGCGTAAACCTGCTTTTCTCTGGATTAAACGGTCCTGACATGCAGATACACACAGTTGCTTTATAATATAGGCCTAATTAAATTATAATATAGGCCTAATTAAAGATTCGAAAGCTTAACGTTTGTCACATAGCGGCAGTTACGTGATAGACATGTTTCTATACTCGGTCTGATGACTTTGTGTAGCCCTGACATTGGAGACTACACTACAATAAATATGATTTACTGGAGGGTTTTCAATAAAGATATGACAACTTTTGCAACGATCCTCGTGACTCTGCATTGTGTTTTTTATCTGATCTGGCCGTATATAGCACGAGTTTCCCATGTTTCTATGTGTTTTTGCAGTTTTCAATCGGTTTTCACCTGTCAAAAATTGATTGAAGGCACAGTATAGTCACTCAAAGGTTATTTCTACCTAAATATGACTAGATTTCCTTCAGGAGATGCATGATTTAAAGATCTGAGCTCACAAAACAGCTTGGAACTCTTTTAAAGGACCATTACAACACAAAATAGCCATTTTGACTTGCAAAAAATGTATTAAAGCCCAAATACTGTCACTCAAAGGGGATATCTGCCCAAATATGACTTGATTTCATTCAGAAGCATCTTATTTTAAATAGAACAAGTCCTTTTTAGGCAAAAATCACCTTTCTTCAACCACATTTGGCCTTTAATCAATTTCTAGCAGGGTGTTTTGACCTCAGCCGACTTGCTAGAAACTGATTAAAGCCCAAATACTTTCATTTAAAGGGGATATCTGCCCAAATATGACTTGATTTCATTCAGAACCTCCATAATTTAGAGATCTGAGCTCACAAAATAGCTTGGAACTCTTTACCATACCACACTAAAAAGCCATTTTGACTTGCAAAATGGTTTTTTCTTATAGGTTTTTCATTTCAAGAAATGCGGGGGAAAAGGGCATGAAATAAAGGGAAGTTTTTCAATCTCTTAAAAATACAAACTTTATTTAAGCCAAAAATGAAAAGGGCCAAGAAAAAAAAGCCCAATTCATAAGTGTTGGTGCAAAAAAATTGAAATTTTTTTTAATCAAAGAGATTTAAATAGACAAATGAATGAACATGAAATATGAAAATTTGAAAAACAAAGTTTAAACTATTTACATATCAGGGGGACAATAGCAACACATCTACTGGCGGGCCTTTTTAAATGAAGTTTTTGGGTTTTTAAAATAAATTTTCTAGAAAGGGCCCGGCTGGAAAAAAAACCCCCCCTGCTAAAAAAATTGTTTAAAAGGGCCCAAAAAGGGTTTTTTTGAAAAAAAGTGTTTTTTTTGGCCTAAAAAGGACTTGTTCTATTTAAAATAAATGCTTCTGAAAAAATCAATTTATTTGGGCAAAATTTTCCCCATTGAATACATTATTTGGGCTTTAATTTACTTTTTTTTGCAAAGTCAAAAGGTTTATTTTGTTTTGGAAAATTTGGTCCGAAAAAAAGATTTAACCAAAGGCTGTTTTGTGAGCTCAGATCTTTAAATTTTTGGGGGTTTCTAAATTGAAAAAAGGGGTTCTTTTTTGGGCAGAAATAACCTTTAAAGTACAACTTGGTTGCCTTAAAATCAATTTTTAAAACGGGTTAAAAAACCGATTAAAAAACTGCAAAAAAAACATAAAAAACCTGGGAAACTCGTGCTATAAAAAAATTAAAAAAGCCAGTTTTTTACCCAAAAAAAAAACACAATGCAGGGGCACAGGATCTTTGCAAAATTAAATCAAAATTTTTTTTATTTGAAAACCCTCCATAAATCATATTTTATTTAGTGAAAGGTCCCCCAATGCCCAGGGCACACAAATTCATCAGACCGAGAAATAGAAACATGTCTATCCCCGTAACTGCCTTTTATGTGACAAACGTTAAGCTTTCGAATTTTTTAATTTAAAAGGCCCTTTATATTATAATGCAACGGGTTTTGTATTTTCAGGCCCAGGGCCCTTTTAAAAAAAAATAGAAAAAAAAACCCAAAAACATAAATTAAAACCCTTTCTTTTTTCCCTACTAAACCCCCCATGCGGGAACCCAACACTCGGGAGATTTTTTTTTGATATCCCAAAATTGCATCTGGAAAAATCTGGGAGGTTTCTTGCTGCCCTTGCTGCTTTCAAATAATGGGGGCCAGGGCGCCCAAAAGGGCGAAAGGTCCATAAAAGTCCCCCAAAAAACTTTGCAAAAAACCCCTCCATACTGGTTTTGTTCCCCAAATGAAATTCCAAGTGTCCTGAGTGGTAGCATCCAAAATTTTACTCGAAAAAAAAGTCTTTTAGAATTTTTTTAAGAGCAAAAAAACAGAAGTGTAAGGATTTCCTGAAAGCGCCCCAAAAAGCCCCGATTCCCGGACCTAGGGAAAACCGGGCAACCAAACCAGATGAAAGTCCGCTTTTCGGGCGTCTTCTTTTTTCCCAATAATGCAAGCGTAAAAAGAAGAAATTTTTTGGCCTTTTTCCCCGGGGCAAAGAAAGAAACAAACAAAAGGGAAAAATGTCTAAAGGGACTTCAGGGGTTGAAAAAGAGCATAGTTCTTTGCCGAGCGAATGCGCGGGTTTTGGGTCCCCTCCCGGTCCGAAAGCGCGTGAGCGCCATTTTCCGGGGTTTTTTCGGGGAAATCCTATACACATACTTTTTTAAGCTCAAAAACCCAATAAATGACTTTTTTTCCGAGAAAATTCGGGATGCTACCCACTCGGGAAAACTTGGAATACATTGGACGAGCAGTATGGAGGAATATTGAAACGTTTTTTGTGGGACTTTTATGGACCTTTTCACCTCGGGGGCCCAGGGACCCCATTTTTTGAATGTCAGCAGACAGCAAGAAGCCCCCCAGATCTCCAGATGCATTTGAATATCAAAAAAGTACTCCAGAGTGTTGTTCAGCATGGGGGTGATAAAAATGAAGGCTAAAAATTTTTTGGGGGGTACTTTCCTTTAATCCAGAGAAAAACACGTTTCGCACCCAAAAGGGGCTTAAAACTTTAAAATGTCAAATGCCATATCCTTTTTTTGTTTTTGTTTTTTAAAACTATCAAGTACTTTAGAAATTCAAGTGCTGAAATAAAAATTTTGATATATATATATAAATAAATATATATATATAAAATATAAAAATAAACACCACTGGGAAACTTAATGCAGGATACATTTCAATAACATCACTTATTTTAAAAAAAAAAAAAAAACCTTTTACCCCCTTTAAATTTAAAAAATAAGTTATTTTCCCCAAAAAAAAAAAAAGAACAAAAAATAATAAATAAAATAAATTCATTTTAAATTTTAAAAAGGTATTTTTAAGTTTAATTTTAAAAAAAACCGGCCCCGGCTGGGAGCCACCAAAAAGGGGTCAGTAAACCTGGGATCGCTCGGGAAGCCTATGGGAGACAGCCGGGGCTGTCATTAAAGGGGGGTTTGCTGCCAATATGCCCCCAACGGTGGTGCCCCTGCCGGGAGATGCGGGGTTTGGGGAGGCTTTTATTTGGTTTTTTCATCATGGGCGGTTCCCAGACAGGGGGCCAAAGGGGAGCCCGTCCCCCTTTTAAAACATGGGCCTGGCCCCTTTCGAAAAAAATAAAGCTTATAAAAATTATAATGATATATGCCCCTGGGAAAAGACTTGGAACCCAAAGGGCCCTTTGGAACTATTTTTTTTTTTTTCCTTTACAAAAATTTTTTTAAAAAACAGGGAAAAGGTTTAAGCTTTAGTCGAAATTAGATAGGATCCCATTTTTCACTGCTAAATGTTTTTTTTAAAACAAATTAAAAAGGGGGCTAAATGATTTAATAAATAAAGTTAAAAATTCCTTTTTTAAAGGGGGGGGAATGGGGGTTATTTGGGGCCTCATTTTAAGAAATAAAAGGGGGGGGGGGGGGGGGTTTTTTATTGGGGTTTTTGGGAAAAGAAATTTCAATTATAAAAGGGGGTTTAATAAAATTAAATTTGTTTTTTTTATTTAAAAAGGGGGGGGGGATGGGGGGAAAAAAAGTGGTTTTGGGGTCCCCGGGGATTTGGGGGGGGCTATTTCCGGGGGGCCCCTGCGGCGGGGGGCCGGGGGGAGGGGCTTTTTCCATGGGGGAGGGGTTTTTTTGGAGTTGGGGCCCGGAGGGGGGACTTAAATTGGGGGGGGTTTAAAAAACTTGATTAAAAAAGGGGGGAAAAAAGGGGGGAAATATTATGTGGGGGGTGGGGGGGGGGGGTGGGTTGGGGGGGGTTTCAGGGGGTTTTAAAAAATTTTTAAAAAACTTTAGGGGGGGAATTGGGGGGGGTTTTTTAAAAAAACAGCAGATGGATTTTTAAACCCAAATTTTGAGATTTAAAAGGGGAAATCTTTTTTAAAGGGTAAAAAATTTTTTTTTTTTTTTTTTTTTTTGAATCTCCACAGGCCGGGGTCAAACATTAAATTTTAAAGTGAAGGGGGGTATTTTGCTGAACCTTTTTGGCAACCCCAAAACACCATTGGGAAGGGAATCACACGGGCCCACCCCCGGCAACCCTCCTGTGACAGAAATTCTCGTCCAGGGGTTTTGGCAAGAGGAAAAGTCCCGGGGAAAGGTTTTTCTAGACCCAGCCCAAATAAAACGGTTTTCCTTCCCAAAACATTATTTGGGTTTTAAAAGAGTATATTTTTGGAATCCCCAAAAAAGTTTTAGGGGAAAAATCACACGTCTTATCCCCTTGGGCCAAAATTTTTTCTCTGTTTGTATCCCGGCGCGCCGTTTTTCGGAACACGAGCTCAACAAAACCAATCATTGGCTCCCTCCGCCTAGCCCTAGCTGGGGGGAGGGGGACATGCATCTTTGGGGTTGTATTATAGGGGGCCCAACTGTCTGAAAACGGCCCTGCACTGATAGAACAAAGAGAAAATAGGAAAAAAATGATAACGATGTGACTTTACCCCAACCCTAATTAAATTGGGAAAAATTCCCCTTAATTTTTTTTCTTTTTCATTACACAACTTTTTTTAGCATTTGATTTTCCCCCATCCCAATTTTTTTTTGAAAACCGGCGTTGCTTTGGAAACAAATTCACAATTTTAAAATAATTTTCCAATTTAAATTGGGGCAAAAATTTGGGCATTTTTCAACATTTCCCGTTTCCCAAAATTTTTGCAGCTAAAGATTGACCTTAAATTTTGCAGAAAATTAAAATTTTGGTTTTTTTTTCGCATTTTCACAACGTCCCAATTTTTTTTCCTGAATTTGGAGGGGGTAGGCCCATAGCCTACCCAAAAGGGCTGGTTGTTTTGTCCGGGGCAGCCCGTTTCTGAAAAACCCCAAAAAGTTGAAGTAGCATCGAAGGGTATGATTTTTTTTTAGTTTAATATTCAAAGTAAATTTTTTTCCATGTTCTTTTTTTTTCTCACAGATTGATCCATCTGTTTATACCACTAATTAGTGATGGTGACTTGGCAGAGTAAAATTTCCCAAATCAGGGGGCCGAATTTTTCTGTGGGGGCCCTTTTTTAGGCGATCCCAGCCCCCCAACCATAAATTTAAGAAAAAGACCATATACTGAATCGACCTTTCCCCGAAGACTTACAGCACCAGGTGGAAGCCCTTTAAAAAAATTCAACTTGGATTGGGGGGAAAAAGAATGGGAAAAAAAAAGAGAGATGGGGGATTTTTAATTAGGAAAGGATGGATTTTGATTCAAAACAAAACAGGACAACAGGTGAAGGCCATTTTAAAGGGGGAGAACCAACAAAATTTTGGGCCTTTTAAAAAAAACCTAACAGTGGAGGAAAGTAAGGGGTCATGGGAGAAAATAATTTTTTTTCCGAAGTGGAAGGGGTCAAGAACAAAAAGCCTCATGTTTCCAAATTTTAAATCTATTTTGTCACAGATTGAAGTGGAGATATCAAGGGACTATTGAGCAACTGTACAAACCTAAACGTTTCGAAAACTACGACTGTATCCTGCAAAACCCCAAAATTAAAAAGGGGGTTTCAGAAAAGAAGAAGACATCCAACCCAAAACCCCGCAGAGCTCAAATTCAGTTTCAGATGTTTTTTGAAAAATTCTTTTGAAGTCAGGCAGTACTTTCCCCGAACCAGATGACGACTATGGGGTTTTTCACATCGAGATTCCCACAGACAATAACATGGACGACACAGGGGGTTTTACTTGGGCCCGTAAACCCTTTGCAGGGAAAAGAAGCTTCCCCCCGTTAAAATTTTCTCTTTTGGGAGATAATATTACCCCTTCTGATTCATCTCCATTTGGGAAAAGCCTGGGCAGTGGATCCTTAAACCGCCCTTTAAAACCAACCATTTTTTACAGGGGTGGAACCCACAGTTTGGGAGGGAAATTTGGGCCAAATGGGACACATCCCTTCAACCCGCCGTGAATCCTTGCCCGTAAAATTTTGGTATCCTCAGGGGGGGTTTTTGACCCGACCACCTTTCTTAATCTTTCCTTTCCCCAAGGGCCTTGGTTTTGCAGCCCTTTCCTGTTTCAGAACTCTTTTCCCGAAATCGAAAATTTTTACCAAGGTTTCCCCAGTGGGCACGTTAACATACGTAGGGACACTGTCTCGCTGAACTTATCAAGGGATTTAAAGATCCCCTTGTTTTAGAGTTTGAGATCTTTTCAAAAATTTTATCGATTGCCTTTTTTGGGCACTTGAAGAGTGGGGAAAGGGGGTAGGATGCTCCCGAAGGTTTCCTCACATTTCTGGAACAGAATTTTATTGGGGGGGAAAAACAATGGGCCGTGGGTGGCCCAAAGGCCTTTAACGGCACGTTTTCAAATTGAAGAATTGGGAAAGGGGTGTTGCTAGGGTGCTTTTTTTGGGGGTTGAAACTTTCTGGGTACTTCCCAAATGCAGCTAGCACCCCCATTTTTTAGGAGGTGCTGTAAGGGTCGCATTAGCAGCTGCCCCAAGGGTTTGGGTTTCTACATTTTGTGTCAATCAGGGGAGACAGAATTTTTTCTCAGGGCCTTGGATGACTTTGATTCAGGGCGAAATGGAGACTCTGCTTTTATCTCCTTGATGTCCCTGAGGGGTCACCAGGTGCCAAAAAAAGATAAAACCCGGCCATTTCTCTCCCCAATGGGTTCCCTAAAATCTATAGTCCAAGCACCAATGTTCCCTCAAATTTAAAGCTGGCGCCCCGTAGTTAAAACCTTAGCCCGCAACCCCCCGATCGAATGAGCGCATAAACTGTTAAGCAAAAAAAAAAAAAAACTTCGAAGGCCCCTGAAGGAGCTTCTCCAGTTCCCCGATTTTGATTACCGCAACACAGCAGGGAGTTGCCCCGCCACCCGAAACGTTTTTTCATTGGGGGAAGCTGACCATCAAACTTTTTCAAAACTTCCTGAGGTTTTGAAATGGGGTCAAATTTTGGGTTGGGGCATTCCATTAAGGTTAGTTTTTCTGAAACATTTTGATTTTCGCGCAGGCCTCAGGCTCAAAAACATTGGGTGCATTTTTAAATTTTCCTGTTTGGGGTTAAATTTTTTAATTTCCCAGGACCTCCCGGGGAAAGATTTTTTAAAATGTCTACTATTTCCCGTTTTTGGGGTTTTAAAGGATAATTTTTTGGTAAATTGTCTCATCACAAAATAAATTTTCCCGTTTTGGGATTCCCCAATAGTTTTTGGGTTTGCTTTATGAAAAAAAATTTTTCCAAGCTCAAAAAAGGTGACAATTTTGGGAAGGCTTTTCCCGGAAAACAAAAAAACTCAGGTTTTTTTATTTTGTTTAAATATAAAAAGTAAAAAATGAATATGTGCAAAACATTTTATTTTTGAATGACACATTTTGTAAAATTCCTTTTATAAAAAAGGTGTCAACTTTCTTAAATTTTTTGCACAAAGGGTTTAAAAAAAAGCAGTTGTGAATAACAAAATTTTTCCCGGTTTTAGTCTATAAAAAAACAACAAAAACCTTTTTTTTGTTTTTTATGCCTAAAAAAATTTTTTTTTTTTTTGAACCCCTGGGCAAATTTTTTTAAAATTGGGCAATTTTTTTTCAATTAAGAGCAAACATTTTTAACAGGGTTCTTTTTTAAAATTTTTTTAAAGCCCTGTATTCCCCTTTTCATGAGAGGAAAATTTTTACTTGTTTTAAATAAAAAAAAGCATGCGTTTTTAAAAAAAAATAAATGTTGTTTTTGCAGAAGCAACTTATGTGTACTGTGGGGTTTTTTTACTTTATTTAAAAACGGGGATTCAAATTTTGTTTTTTCAAATTTTAGATTTTAATTTCCCAGGCAAATTTTTCTTCCCGAATTTTCTTTTAAAAAAAACAGGTGAAAAAAGAAATTTGTCTCTCTCTAAAAGCCCCCTACTCAATTTTGTAAATGGACGAACAAAGTTTCCCTCAAAGTAATGTACAAATTTCCCGTGGGCCGTGGACAAATTTGAAGAAAACTCCCAATCCCCTCTCCAACATTTTAACCTTTCGCAAAAATTTAAAAATTTCAGGATTTGCATGGAACAGAACTTTAAAAATTTTGGGAGTTTTCCTTTCTACACTAAAATCGTCTGCATTTTAAAAGGCACAGAAAAAATCATTTTAGTCCCCACCCAAATTTTTGATGCCACAAACATCCCGATCAGGTATGCCAGAAAGGCACACTCGGTTTTGTTTGAGGGGCGGATGCGAAATTTTCGTTTCCCGATGTTCCAAGAAGCTGTTTAAAATCTTTTCCCGAAAAAAAGGGAAAAATACATAGGGCAGTGAAATTTAAAAATCCCAAGAAAAAAAAGTTTGGGTGAAAGAAATGTGGGCCCTATTTTTCAAAAACTATAAGGCCCCACAACAACTAAAGGGGGGGCCAATTTTTCATTGGGAAAACCAGGGCACCCCTTTTGGGGGGGGGGGGTTTTAAAAGAAAGGGAAAAAATTCTCATCATTTTGGGGTTTCTCCCTGAAAGAGAGGAAATTTATACTTGTTACAGTTGTTTTTAAAGGTTTTTTAAAAGTCAGATTTTGGGGCGGGAATGTTTGGTTTATCTAAAAAGGTTTTTTTCTGTTACGTGTAAATGGGTTTTTGGGTGTAATTTTAAAGGGCACATTCCCAAGGGAAACTGCAGAGTGGGGGAAATTTTAAATCTGAAAGTTTAATTTTTTTTTTTGTTTTGCACAATAAGCCTTTTAAATTTTGTTTTTTTTTGTTTTGGGTATTTGAGAATTTGCAGATTAATTTTTTTAGATACATTGTTTAGATTTTGTTTATTCTCTTTTACCCTTTACACAAAAGAGGACCTTAGAAAAAAAGTATAAGAATAAAAATAATAGGGGGAAGGGTTAAAAATAAAAAATAAAATTCGTAAAGTTTTTTTAAAAATATAAAACTGGAGAATAAATAACCCCCTATGCCAACTATGGACATTTTTACAGTAAAGGAATATTTTTTTAAAAAAGCAGCAACATCAAGATGTGCAGAATGACAGCAGCAAAGGGTTTTTAAATGGGCTAAAGGGTTTTTATCATTACATTTGTTTTTATTTTTTCCTTTTCCCCCCCGGTTTGGTTTTGGGAAACCTTTTTTCCCCCTCTGGATTTTTTGTGGGGTTGTCTTTGTTCAAATTTTTCTTTTTAAAAAATAAAAATAAACAAACATTTTGAAAAACTTTGGTAAATTTATTCTTTTTCCCGGGTTTGTGGGTCACCTTTCACGGTTGCTTTAAACCAAAAGAACAAACCCCCGGTTTAAAAACCCGCCCCAAGGGTGGACTCTGTTTTGAAATTTTCACCAAAAAATCTTCCCCGTTCCCCCCTTTTTTTCAAGGGCTTCAAAGGATCCCCGTTTTAAATAGACCGGGGGTCCGGGGGGAAGGCAGACCCAGGTTTTTTGGGAAAGAGCCCCCTGAAAAAGAGGGAGGCTGCCGGTGTCGGGGCCAAAAGGTTAAACCCCCGGGCAGAAAAATTTTTTAAAACCCCTGCTTTGGGGAAACGCGCAAACCCCGCTCCGCCCAATTTCCCAAAACTTTAAACGTTGGGGAAAAAAAATAAAAAATTTTTTACTTTTTTAGTGCTATCCCTAAGGGGTTCACTTAAAACAGACTAATCCAAATAAGTAAAAACAATTCTGAGAAAGCAAACGGGTCGTGGGTTTTTTTCCAATTGGGGTAACGAAAATATAGGGTTTATTTATTCGATTTTTCGCATGAAAAGTCGCAAAGGTCCCGTCTGTTTTGAAAAAAAAAACCGGGCCCTTTTTTTAATTCCCCTCACAGCGGTTTTCTTTTTCGTTGGGGTTTTTTTTTTTTTGTGTGGATAGAACCGGGATGAATGTATTTTATAAAAAGGGTTTAAATTTACAAAATTTGAATAAATGAATTTGTGAAGGAAAATTTTTCTCCCAAAATATAGAAACAAAAAGGGGATTTTAATTCAAGGGCCAAGAACCTATGAAGAAAACAAGATGTTCACTTAAAAAAAAACAATAAATGAAGTTTTTTAAAAAAATACTTTATTTTCAATTTTTTTT